>NW_026652283.1:60020926-60194468 GCF_009828535.3 Hylobates moloch
AGAATGCTTGTGATTTTTGTACATTGATTTTGTATCCTGAGACTTTGCTGAAGTTGCTAATCAGCTTAAGGAGATTTTGGGCTGAGACGATGGGGTTTTCTAGGTATACAATCATGTCCTCTGCAAACAGGGACAGTTTCACTTCCTCTTTTCCTAATTGAATACCCTTTATTTCCTTCTCCTGCCCGATTGCCCTGGCCAGAACTTCCAGCACTATGTTGAATAGGAGTGGTGAGAGAGGGCATCCCTGTCTTGTGCCAGTTTTCAGAGGGAATGCTTCCAGTTTTTGCCCATTCAGTAGGATATTGGCTGTGGGTTTGTCATAGATAGCTCTTGTTGTTTTGAGATACATCCCATCAATACCTAATTTATTGAGAGTTTTTAGCATGAAGGTTGTTGATTTTTGTCAAAGGCCTTTTCTGCATCTGTTGAGATAATCATGTGGTTTTTGTCTTTGGTTCTGTTTATATGCTGGATTACATTTATTGATTTGCATATGTTGAACCAGCCTTGCATCCCAGGGATGAAGCCCACTTGATCATGGTGTATAAGCTTTTTGATGTGCTGCTGGATTCGGTTTGCCAGTATTTTATTGAAGATTTTTGCATCAATGTTCATCAAGGATATTGGTCTGAAATTCTCTTTTTTGGTTATGTCTCTGCCAGGCTTTGGTATCAGGATGATGCTGGCCTCATAAAATGTGTTAGGGAGGATTCCCTCTTTTTCTATCGATTGGAATAGTTTCAGAAGGAATGGTACCAGTTCCTCCTTGTACCTCTGGTAGAATTCGGCTGTGAATCCATCAGGTCCTGGACTCTTTTTGATTGGTAAGCTATTGATTATTGCCACAATTTCAGAGCCTATTATTGGTCTATTCAGAGATTCAACTTCTTCCTGGTTTAGTCTTGGGAGGGTGTATTTGTCGAGGAATTTGTCCATTTCTTCTAGATTTTCTAGTTTATTTGCGTAGAGGTGTTTGTAGTATTCTCTGATGGTAGATTGTATTTCTGTGGGATTGGTGGTGATATCCCCTTTTTCATTTTGTATTGCATCTGTTTGATTCTTCTCTCTTTTCTTCTTTATTAGTCTTGCTAGCGGTCTATCAATTTTGTTGATCTTTTCAAAAAACCAGCTCCTGGATTCATTAATTTTTTGAAGGGTTTTTTGTGTCTCTATTTCCTTCAGTTCTGCTCTGATTTTAGTTATTTCTAGCCTTCTGCTAGCTTTTGAATGTGTTTGCTCTTGCTTTTCTAGTTCTTTTAATTGTGATGGTAGGGAGTCAATTTTGGATCTTTCCTGCTTTCTCTTGTGGGCATTTAGTGCTATAAATTTCCCTCTACACACTGCTTTGAATGTGTCCCAGAGATTCTGGTATGTTGTGTCTTTGTTCTCGTTTGTTTCAAAGAACATCTTTATTTCTGCCTTCATTTCATTATGTACCCAATAGTCATTCAGGAGCAGGTTGTTCAGTTTCCATGTAGTTGAGGGGTTTTGAGTGAGTTTCTTAATCCTGAGTTCTAGTTTGATTGCACTGTGGTCTGAGAGACAGTTATAAATTTTATGTTAAATATTTATTGAACACTTGTTCTAGATAGCATTGTTCTAGAGAGTACTAAATAGACAAAATCACTGCTGTCATCAAGCTTATACACCAGTAAGGAAGACAGATAATAAAAATACAAAAAAATTGCAGACAAGAATATAATGTTGGGTAGTAATAAGTGCTGTGAAGAAAAATAAAGCCGGGTGAGGTGATACAAAGTTGGAGTGGGTGCAGGTGCTGCTTTAGATCAAGTGGCCTCTTTGGTTACATTTGGGTAGAGAACTGAATGAAGTGAAGGAACTTGCCATGTGAACACTTGGGAGAAGAGCATTCTGAAGAGAAGGTACAGCAAAGGTAAAGGTCTGTTCAAGGATCTGCAAAAAGTCCTGCAAACCCATTTGGTTGGAGTGCAAAAATCAGGTACCCAATAATATATTTGTATTAGATGTTTTAAATGGTATGATTAAATTCTTATTGTTTCCTAATTTTTAAACTTCTTTTGTCTTGATTTTTTTTTTGTAGGAAGATGTTGACCCTCAAAAGGTTGCATTCCTTCTGCATAAACAGTGGACTTTATATAGTTTAACTCCCTTATATAAATTCTCCTATAGTAATCTCAAAGAGTATTCTAGACTTCTCAATGCTTTTATTGTTGCTGAAAAGCAAAAAGGACTTGCTGTGGAAGTGGGAGAAGACTTCAACATCAAAGTGATTTTTTCTACTCTGCTAGGAATGAAAGGAACACAAAGGGACCCAGAAGCATTTCTTGTCCAGGTGTAGTATATAAACAATACTTGCTTCCTAGGGGAAAAGAATCTGCATTTTCTTTCTTTGGAAATTGTTGTGGTATTTTCTTAACTGTTTTAAAAATTTCTTTTGTGATTTATAATGTATTTTATGTCTTATTTGACTAAACTATAATAATTAGATATAATCTACTTTAAAAATTTTTTCCTATGTATATATAGGTAGTTTGTACAAAATCATGTTTATTTTTAAAAACTGAGGAAATACATAAAAGTACAAAAAAAGTTAAAAATTATAGTTTAACATTTTGGTATATGTGTTTGGTTATCTGTATCTATATAGTCTTGAAATTGGGATCATATTGCCCCTACTTTTACATTATGATATTTTTACTAATATTGTAGACAATTACTTATATCATTAGGAATTCTATATTTTTGTGGTTTTTACTGGGATTAATTTTTTTTTATTATTATACTTTAAGTTTTAGGGTACATGTGTACAATGTGCAGGTTTGTTACATATGTATACGTGTGCCATGTTGGTGTACTGCACCCATTAACTCGTCGTTTAGCATTAGGTATGTCTCCTAATGCTATCCCTCCCCCCTCCCCCCCACCCCACAACAGTCCTCGGAGTGTGATGTTCCCCTTCCTGTTCAATTCCCACCTGTGAGTGTTCTCGTTGTTCAATTCCCACCTATGAGTGAGAACATGCGGTGTTTGGTTTTTTGTCCTTGCGATAGTTTGCTGAGAATGATGATTTCCAGTTTCATCCATGTCCCTACAAAGGACATGAACTCATCATTTTTTATGGCTGCATAGTATTCCATGGTGTGTATGTGCCACATTTTCTTAATCCAGTCTATCGTTGTTGGACATTTGGGTTGGTTCCAAGTCTTTGCTATTGTGAATAGTGCCACAGTAAACATACGTGTGCATGTGACTTTATAGCAGCATGATTTATAGTCCTTTGGGTATATACCCAGTAATGGGATGGCTGGGTCAAATGGTATTTCTAGTTCTAGATCCTTGAGGAATCGCCACACTGACTTCCACAATGGTTGAACTAGTTTACAGTCCCACCAGCAGTGTAAAGGTGTTACTATTTCTCCACATCCTCTCCGTACCTGTTGTTTCCTGACTTTTTAATGATGGCCATTCTAACTGGTGTGAGATGGTATCTCATTGTGGTTTTGATTTGCATTTCTCTGATGGCCAGTGATGACGCCCATTTTTTCATGTGTTTTTTGGCTGCATAAATGTCTTCTTTTGAGAAGTGTCTGTTCATATCCTTCGCCCACTTTTTGATAGGGTTGTTTGTTTTTTTCTTGTAAATTTGAGTTCATTGTAGATTCTGGATATTAGCCCTTTGTCAAATGAGTAGGTTGCGAAAATTTTCTCCCATTTTGTAGGTTGCCTGTTCACTCTGATGGTAGTTTCTTTTGCTGTGCAGAAGCTCTTTAGTTTAATGAGATCCCATTTGTCAATTTTGGCTTTTGTTGCCATTGCTTTTGGTGTTTTAGACATGAAGTCCTTGCCCATGCCTGTGTCCTGAATGGTATTGCCTGGGTTTTCTTCTAGGGTTTTTATGGTTTTAGGTCTAACATGTAAGTCTTTAATCCATCTTGAATTAATTTTTGTATAAGGTGTAAGGAAGGGATCCAGTTTCATCTTTCTACACATGGCTAGCCAGTTTTCCCAGCACCATTTATTAAATAGGGAATCCTTTCCCCATTGCTTGTTTTTGACAGGTTTGTCAAAGATCAGATAGTTGTAGATATGCGGCATTATTTCTGAGGGCTCTGTTCTGTTCCATTGATCTATATCTCTGTTTTGGTATCAGTACCATGCTGTTTTGGTTACTGTAGCCTTGTAGTATAGTTTGAAGTCAGGTAGTGTGATGCCTCTGGCTTTGTTCTTTTGGCTTAGGATTGACTTGGCGATGCGGGCTCTTTTTTGGTTCCATATGAACTTTAAAGTAGTTTTTTCCAATTCTGTGAAGAAAGTCATTGGTAGCTTGATGGGGATGGCATTTAATCTATAAATTACCTTCGGCAGGATGGCCATTTTCACGATATTGATTCTTCCGACCCATGAGCATGTGATGTTCTTCCATTTGTTTGTATCCTCTTTTATTTCATTGAGCAGTGGTTTGTAGTTCTCCTTGAAGAGGTCCTTCACATCCCTTGTAAGTTGGATTCCTAGGTATTTTATTCTCTTTGAAGCAATTGTGAATGGGAGTTCACTCATGATTTGGCTCTCTGTTTGTCTGTGATTGGTGTATAAGAATGCTTGTGATTTTTGTACATTGATTTTGTATCCTGAGACTTTGCTGAAGTTGCTTATCAGCTTAAGGAGATTTTGGACTGAGACGATGGGGTTTTCTAGATATACAATCATGTCATCTGCAAACAGACAATTTGACTTCTTGTTTTCCTAATTGAATACCCTTTATTTCCTTCTCCTGCCTGATTGCCCTGGCCAGAACTTCCAACACTATGTTGAATAGGAGTGGTGAGAGAGGGCAGATTAAATTTCTATAAGTAGAATTTTAGTATGAAAATATATATCATTAAATATTGTGATACTTCATGCCAGGTTACTCTCAGAAATGTAACATTTTAAGGCTGGGTGCAGTGGCTCACGCCTGTAATCCCAGCACTTTGGGAGGCTACAGCGGGCAGATCACCTGAGCCTAGGAGTTCAAGACCATCCTGGGCAACATGACAAGAGGCCATTTCTACAAAAAATATAATAAATAAATAAATCTGGTTTCTTAATCAAGATAGTTCTATTGCTCTTGTATACTGGTTATAGGAAGGAATATAACATGTTGCATTTATTTTATTTTATTTTATTTTTTTGAGACAGGATCTCATTTTGTCACCCAGGCTGGAGTGCAGTGGCACGATCTTGGTTGACTGCAACCTCTGCCTCCTGGGCTCAAGTGATCCTTCTACCTTAGCCTTCCAAGTAGCTGGGACTACAGGTGCATGCCACCACACTTGGGTAAATTTTGTATTTTTTTGTAGACAGAGTCTCGCCATGTTGCCCAGGTTGGTCTCGAACTCCTGGGCTCAAGTGATCCACCCACCTTGGCCTCCCAAAGTGCTGGGATTAGAGGCATGAACCACCACACTCAGCCTCAGATTTATTTTGTTTATTATTCATGCTTGCTGCTTCTGTTTCTTTTGAGCTAACTAATCTTAATAATGGATAAGGAAATTAAGTTCTTAAGCAGTTGAAATGGACTGACTTTTTGTTTGTATAGATTAGAGGTCAGTAAACCATGGCCCATAGGCCAAATCTGACCTGCTACTTGTTTTTGTAAATAAGGTTTTATTGGAATATAGCCCCTTTTATTTGCTTGTTATTGTCTGTGGCTGCTTTTGTACAGCACAGCAGAGTTGAGAAGTTGCAACAGAGCCCATATTGCCAGCAAAGTCTGAAATGCTTACTAACTGGCCCTTTACAGAAAAAATTTGCTGACCCCTGATATGGGTCATGGTGTTGGCAAAGATCTCAAGATGTTCTGGGATTAGGGTTAGCCTAAATAACAGTGAATTAAACAAGATAGTGGTATGCTGTCTTTTTTTTTTTTTTTTTTTTAAATGCATGGATGTAAGCTGTCCAAGGCTGGTATGATGCTTGATGAAATCATTAATAATCTAGGCTCTTTCTTCTCCTTAGTGCATGGTTTTCATCTTAAAAGTTACCTTATGATCTAACATAAGACGTCTCCAGCAGCTCTAAACGTTATATTCAAGTTCCAGGCAGGAAGTAGGAAGAAGTTGGGAAGGACAAACAGAACCTGATGCAGAGTAAATCTTGCTGAGACCCAATAACTTCTCTTTACATCCTAGTTGGAAGGGAGGCTAGAAAAGACTTTTTTTTCAGTGGATACTCTGCCAACTTAACTAAAGAGACTTTTTTTTTTTTTTTTTTTGTGACAGCTTCTCACTCTGTCACCCAAGTTGGAGTGCAGTGGTACTGTCTCGGCTCACTGCAACCTCTACCTCCTGGGTTCAAGTAGTCCTCCCGCCTCAGCCCCCCAAGTAGCTGGGACTATAGGCATGTGCCACCATGCCAGGCTAATTTTATATTTTTGTAGAGACAGGGTTTCACCATGTTGCCCAGGCTGGTCTCAAACTCCTGAGCTCGTGATCCACCCACATCGGCCTCCCAAAGTTCTGGGACTGCAGGCATGAGCCATCTCGCCCAGCCATAAAGGGACTATTTTATTGTGGAAGGAAAAATGGATACTCAAGAGACAATTAGCAGTTTTTGTCAAGTGAAGCACCTGATGCACAGAGAAATTTTGTGACTTGCATATTATCAGTCAAGCATCTACCCTTGTGAGGATTAGAAATGACCTCTTGAATTCCTGGTATAGTGTTCTAATAGTTTTCAAATTAAATCTCGTTTCTTGATAGGGTTACAAGACTCTTAGGTCATGAAAGTGTGATAAAGTTAATATATCTAAGCTTCCAGGTATTTGAGAGTCTTCCATAATTTCTTAAACAAGAAGGAGAAATATGTTAAAAGAACTGTGTAAATGATCATTTCTGAAGGGGTATGATACAAAGCTGTGATCTTAACCTTGGTCTGCTTAATGCTTTAACAGAGTTCTTTGAGTATCTGGAATGTTTGTCATGTAACTTAAAATTTAAAGTTTGAGGGGTTAGGCAATCAGCTAAAAATATAATAAAATATCCTAAATGATCTGAATGGATTGTCCAATGAGCCAAATCAAAAGAGATTAATGTTAGCAGGAATAAATTTACAGCCTCAGTGTAAGTGGGAAGAGATTTACCTATAAAGCAAACATGAATATACAGGGCTAGTTTATATAAAGCTGTCAACTAAAAACCAGAAAACTGCAATCTGAGATTACATTAATAGGAGTATAATCTAGTTAAAGGTGGTGGTTAGTCTTGCAATCAGACCTTTTTCCCCCTTCCTTCCGCAAATCAGACCTTTTTAAAGTAATTATGTTCACTTATGAATGATTCCTATGCAGAATAATTTCAGGGAAGAGTGACTAGAATAGTGAGAGAATGTGAATGTATGTCATAGGCGAATGGTTGAAGAAACTGGAAATGTTGAACTTAGTAAGTACTATGTATGATGGGGACCATCAAATATTTGAAGGACTTTTCTTGTAGAAGAGAGATCAGATGTGACTATATTCTACATGCCCAAAAGGAAGAAAGCAGGACCAGTGGGTAGAAACTGTAGGGTCTAACATATAAAAGAACATTTTAAGTTGATAGTGCTGCCTTAGGAAATATCGAAGTCTTCCTCAATGAAAGAATTCAAACATGTTGGATTTTGTGACCTTTCACAGTTCTTTCTAAAGTTGAGGGGTTTTTTTTGTTTGTTTCTTTCAGGGTACTACACCTGGTTATGCCCTATTGGTAGCCCTTATTTTGCAGTTTGGTTACACCAAGATTTTGCCATATATCATGTTTCCACTGTATAAGAATATTGGGGGCCGGGCACGGTAGCTCACGCCTACAATCCTAGTACTTTGGGTGGCCGAGATGGGCAGATCACCTGAGGTCAGAGGTTGGAGACCAGCCTGACCAATATAGTGAAACCCCATCCCTACTAAAAATACAAAAATTAGCTGGGCATGGTGGTGCATGCCTGTAATCCCAGCTACTTGGGAGGCTGAGGCTGGAGAATCACTTGAACCCAGGAGGCAGAGGTTACAGTGAGCTGAGATCGTGCCACCACACTCCAGCCTGGGCGACAGAGTGAGACTCTGTCTCAAAAAAAAAAAAAGGCGAATTATTTTGATAAGCCCTGTTAATCATTAGGGAGACTATTCTCTCTATTTTTTTTTTTTGCAAGTATTACATTGGCTCGTCTTATTTTTAATGAACTAATTTT
Organism: Hylobates moloch; assembly: GCF_009828535.3. Classification (NCBI taxonomy): domain Eukaryota; kingdom Metazoa; phylum Chordata; class Mammalia; order Primates; family Hylobatidae; genus Hylobates; species Hylobates moloch. The sequence continues at coordinate 60,029,114 of NW_026652283.1, forward strand.
GAGAAGATGGAATTTAGAAGTAAATGTACTTTTGAATTTAAGGAACCTGTTTACTTTGTTTGTAGATTCTGTCAAAATCTCAATTGCCATCTGAGAATAGAGAAGGTAAAGTGTTGTGGACTGGCTGGTTCTGCTGTATATTTGGAGACAGTCTTCTGGAGACTGTTTCAGAAGATTTCACCTGTCTGCCCTTATTCCTTGCAAATGGAGCAGAGTCTAACACAGCAATAATTGGAACTTGGTTTCAGAAAACCTTTGACTGTTATTTCAGTCCTTTAGCAATCAATGCATTTAATCTTTCCTGGATGGCTGCCATGTGGACTGCATGCAAAATGGACCATTATGTGGCCACTACTGAATTTCTTTGGTCTGTACCCTGTAGCCCTCAAAGTCTGGACATTTCTTTTGCAATACATCCAGAGGATGCAAAAGCTCTATGGGACAGTGTCCACAAAACACCTGGGGAGGTTACCCAGGAAGAAGTTGACCTATTCATGGACTGCCTTTATTCACATTTCCATAGACATTTCAAAATTCATTTATCAGCCACAAGATTAGTTCGTGTTTCAACATCTGTAGCTTCAGCACATACTGATGGAAAAATAAAGGTTAGTTTGAACAATTTAGTTAAGTAATGTTTCCTTATTTTATGGTTTTAAAAATGTATGATGATTGTATTGTCCACTCAATTGAAGAAACACACTTGAATGTATTTAAGACAATAGAGAGCTTTTATTTTATGGTTTATGGTTTACTAAAGTCATTAGCCTTCTAGATATAGCCTTATAATGGAAGGACACTGTATGCTGTGTGCTTCAGCCTTTGGTAATAATGTGAATTATTATTTTGTAGCAACTTTGAAACTTTCAAAATTGTTTCTTGTGAAATTTTGAAATAATTATCAGAGTAATAGAGAATTTTGTGTTAGACAAAATTATAGCCAGAAACACAGAACTAAGATGTCATCTTTATATTCTAGGTTTTTCTGTCCTCATTGGGAAAGAAAGAATAGAGACATTGTTTTATTCTCTACAAAGTGATTTCTGATAAGAAGTATCAGAAATAGGCCGGGCACGGTGGCTCACGCCTGTAATCCCAGCGCTTTGGGAGGCCGAGGCGGGCAGATCATGAGGTCAGGAGATTGAGACCATGCTGGCTAACACGCTGAAACCCCATCTCCACTAAAAATATAAAAAATTAGCCAGGCATGGTGGTGGGCACCTGTAGTCCTAGCTACTGGGGAGGCTGAGCAGGAGAATGGTGTGAACCCGGGAGGTGGAGCTTGCAGTGAGCCGAGATTGTGCCACTGCACTCCGGCCTGGGCAACAGAACGAGAACACTCCAGCCTGGGTGACAGAGCGAGACTCCATCTCAAAAAAAAAAAAAAAAAAAGTATCAGACAGAAATAAACTGAGAATTGGCTCCTAAAATATATTAAAATATACAGCCACAATATACATTCAGTAAATGTTTCCTGTGATCTTGTTACTGTGCTAAGAGTTTAACAGACCTTAAATTCTAATCTTCAGAGCAACCCTGTAGTTAGGTGTTTTTTTTGTGTGTGCTTTTTGTTTTTTTTTTTTTTTGAGACAGAATCTCACTCCATCACTCAGGCTGGAGTGCAGTGGTGTGATCTCAGCTAACTACAACCTCTGCCTCCTAGGCTCAAGCGATTCTCGTGCCTCAGCCTCCTGAGTAGCTGGGACTACAAGCATGAGCCACTACACCTGGCTAATTTTTGTAATTTTACTTTTTTTACTATTTTTATCTTTATTTATTTATTTATTTTGAGACGGAGTCTTGCTCTGTCACCCAGGCTGGGGTGCAGTGGTGTGATCTCAACTCACTGCAACTTCCGCCTCCTGGGTTTAAGTGATTCTCCTGTCTTAGTCTCCTGAGTAGCTGGGACTACAGGTGCCTGCCACCATGCCCAGCTAATTTTTGTATTTTTAGTAGAGATGAGGTTTCACCATGTTGGCCAGGCTGGTCTTGAACTCCTGACCTCAAATGATCCACTTGCCTTGGCCTCCTAAAGTGTTGGGATTACAGGCGTGAGCCACCATGCCCGGCTAGTTAGATTTTTTTTTTTTTTTCCTTTGAGACGGAGTCTTGCTTTGTCGCCTAGGCTGGTGTGCCGTGGTGTGATCTTGGCTAACTGCAGCCTCTGCCTCCTGGGTTCAAGCAATTCTCCTGCCTCAGCCTCCCGAGTAGCTGGGATTACAGGCTCCACCACCATACCTGGCTAATTTTTGTATTTTTAATAGAGATGGGATTTTGCCATGTTGGCCAGGCTGGTCTCAAACTCCTGACCTAGTGATCCACCCACCTTGGCCTCCCAAAGTGCTGGGATTATAGGCGTGAGCCACCGTGCCTGGACAGTTAGGTGTTTTTATCCATATTTTATTTTAAAACAAGGAAACTGAGGCCAAGATAGGTTTAAATGACAAGCAAGATAGCTTATCAAGAGGAAGAATCAAGATTTGAACTCGTACCTCTTAGATCCAATAAGTCAATGCTCTGTAAGCACTATATTCATGCTTTTCAAACTGGAGGTCACAGTGCAACAGTAGGTTGGGAAATAATTTTGATGAGAAGAGACCAGCATTAAAAAACAAAAAAGGAAAGAAATAGAAAATATAAAAATGAGGGGTTTGTTTTTTGCTTTAGAGAGAGTCTCACTCTTTCACCCAGGCTGGAATGCAGTAGTGTGATTATAGCTCACTATAACCTTTAACTCCTGGGCTCAAGTGATCCTCCTGCCTCAGCCTTGGGAGTAGCTGGGACTATAGGTGTATACCACTACACCTGGCTGCTTTTTACATTTGAAAATTTTTTGTAGAGATGAGGTCTCCTTTTGTTGCACAGGCTGGTCTAGAACTGCTGGGCTCAAGTGATCCTCCTACGTCGGCCTCTCAAAGTGCTGGGATTATAGGGATAAATCACTGTGCCTGGCCAAAAATGAGTGTATTGCATGTGGTAAGCTTCATGAATTAAATCCAGAAGTTAGACCAATATAACATTGATTATTCAAATATCAGTCTGCTTTGTTATAATTAATACTATTCTAATTTTAAATGTCTTCTTTTTCTTTTTGCAGATTCTGTGTCATAAATACCTTATTGGAGTGTTAGCATATTTGACAGAACTGGCAATTTTTCAAATTGAGTGAAGCCTTATGTGGACTATAAGTTATAGATTTTATACTCTTATTGATTACTTGCCTAATTGCTATGCTGAAAGAGACTGCAGGAGAAATAGGCATCTGTCTCTGCATCTGTTTTCCCCACCATGCCTTTGGAGTTGCCAAGATGGAAGCTAAGAAGGATCTAGAAGAACAAAGAATATGGTAGTAGATGAGCCACAGCCAGATGCCCATGTACTAATCATGATAACCTGGCATGCCATTCTCAAAATGCTGAGTTGTTAATTTCTTGTCATCTTTAAATATATATATATATATAGGCTGGGCTTGGTGGCTCACACCTGTAATTCCAGCGCTTTGGGAGGCTGAGGTGGGTGGATCATTTGAGGCCAGGAATTCAAGACCAGCCTGGCCAACATGGTGAAACCCCTTCTCTACTGAAAATACAAGAATTAGCTGGGCGTGGTGGCACATGCCTATAATCCCAGCTACTGGGGAGGCTGAAGCAGGAGAATCGTTTGAACCCGGAAGACAGGCTGCAGTGAGCCAAGATTGCACCACTGCACTCCAGCCTGGGCAACAAAGTGAAACTCTGCCTCAAAAAATAAAAAATAAATAAATATAGTGTTTATTATGTTTAAACTCTTAGGATTCAAATGAGATATATCTAATGGATATTTCTGATTTGGGTCTTTAAAACCTTTAATCTCTTTTAAGCATTTTAGACTTGCATTCAGAAAGAATTCTGTCTTCTAAAGACATTTTCCTAGCATTTCACTGCAGAGAACTGGCAATCAAAATCCCCTCAAAAGGGAACTAAAGATTAATATACACATTTTTTTAGTCACTAATATGCTTCTGTTTTAAATACAGTTCAACTCCTGTTGCAATGTTGAATTAAATGTTTATTTTAAAATGAAGCAATGTGTTTATCAATGTCTCGACATCTTTTAATTAATATCTCATTAGTGGAAATTGGTAGACTTTTTCTGTTAACAGAGAGGGTACAGACTAACAATTATATAGAATCATACAAATTGTAGAGTTGAAAGGCACCTGTGAGCCCCTTTTGAGGTCAGAAATTATTTAACCTTCATGTCCCAGTTTAGCATAATGCTTGGTAAATATTTGTAGATTAAATCAATTTTAATCAACTCTTTCTTTTTACAGATGAAAACTGTGAGATCGAGGAACTTAAGAGTCTTGCCCATGATGTTTTATCCAAATCTCTTCTTTTTACTTACTGAGCATAAGATTTTCTTTTACTTTAGGAATAATTTTTTTTAAAATCTTGATTGAAAGAAAATTAATAGGCTGTCATTCTCAAAAAAACAAAGATTAACTACTGGAATGGGATATTATTTCAGATATACTAGGAGCAGCTGATGTAATGGGAAAAGCATGGGCTTTGGAGTCAGACATTCATCCATTCAACTAATATTAAACTCCTACCATGTGCTTAGAATTGTATTGCATAATAGGAATATAGCAGTGAAGAAGTGAAAAAAAGGTCTTTGTTCTGAGGAAATTATATTCTAGTGAAAGAAGGCAAAAGGTAAATAATTTCAGATGGAGACAAATGCTATGAAGAAAATAAGGCAGTGCAATATGAAAAAAGGTGACTGGAGTGGGGCTTACCTTTCATACAGTAGTCCAAGAAGATCTGTCTGAGGAAGTGACCTTTTGAACTGAGTCCTGAATGATGAGATAGAACCAGCCATGTGAAGATCTAAGGAAGGGTGTGCTAGGCAGGAGAAACTTTGAGATAGGTAAGAGTTTGGCTGCTTTGAAGAACAAAGAAGTTTTTTGGCTAGAACATAGTGAATAAGGGTATATGGCCTATTATGAGCTGAAACTGAACAGGTTGTGCAGCAAAGACTTCTTCCATGGCATAAAATCTCCCAATTTTTGGCTAGGGCACCTGGCTGCCCAGAATAAAGATGATATTTTCCAGCCTTTCTCGTAGGTAGGTATAGTCATATGAATACGTTCTGATTTGGGATACAAATTGAAGTGTCATATAGAGCTTCCAGAAATCTTACCTATAATAAAAAACAACTGGCATGTACCCCTTCCCCCTTTTCTTACTTTTCCCTTCTTCCAACTTTGCTGCCTTGGAACATTGATATTATGACTAGTACTGTAGCTATTATCTTAGGTCATGGGGATGAGGAACAAGTCCTAGGGATGACAGAGCATGGCCTGGGAGGAGCTTGTGCCCTAAGGTTTTCTTGAAGGTGAACTCCAGTGCCGGCCTTGGGCAGTCTTCCTCTAGACTTACTTGTCAGAGAAGTAAACTTCTCTCGTGTTTCAGCTGTTGTCATTTTGGGTCTTCCTTGCTCATAGTCAAACTTAATCCTAACTTGATACAGAGGCAGGAGCTATATCATCTAAGTTTTTATAGTGTGAAGAGATTGGATTTTATTCTAAATGCAATGGGAAGTCACTGAAAGATTTTAAGTAAGAGAGTAATACGATTCGATTAGTTTTATAGGATTTTATAAGATATGAGGGGGAATGGGTGTAGGTAGACAAGAGTGGAAGAAGGGAAACAGTTAAAAGGTTATTGCAAATGATATACCCCTAATGGAGAAGAAGTTAGCAATATTAAACAAAACTATGTGTGCCATCACCCTTTGATTAGCAATTCCACTTCTAGGATTCTGTCCCAAAACTTCACTGGCAAAAAAATATGAAATGAAGCATGTACAAGGTTACTTATTACAATAGTATTTGTAATAGCAAGACTAAAAACAACTCAGATGCTCATCAGGCCTGGTATAGCTGCAAAATGAATTACTACTATGCAACTATAAAAAGGATTGGGGAAGGTATCTCTTTACTCCCATGGAGTGATCTCCAAGATGTACTGTTATGTGAAAGAGCAATGTATGTGGACAGAATGTAGAGTATTGTACTTTTTATGTAAGGAATGAGGGAGAGATGAGTGTGTATTTCCTTATGCTTTCAAAAAAACAATGAAAGGATAAACCACAAACTTATAAATTTATTTACTTATAGGGAGAAGGAAGGAACAGTGTAGAGGGGACAGGAATGAGAGTTAAGATTTACCTGAATGTTCCTTTTTAATAGTTTAGAACCATGTGTTTTGTATAATTATGAAACAAAATTAGAACAAAAGGAAAAAACAAAGCAATCCTTAGCAATTAAACACAAATGAGCCTAACTATATAAGTTCATGGCATAATCACACAAGTTTTTTTGTTCTGTTTTGAGACACGGTCTTGCTGTGTTGTCCAGGCTAGAGTGCAGTGGCACAATCACAGTTCACTGCAGGCTTGACCTCCCTGGCCCAAACAATCCTCCAACCTCAGCCTTCCAAGTAGCTGAGACCACAGGCATATTGCCACCAAGCCTGGCTAATTTTTTAATTTTTGTAGAGATGGGGTCTCCCTATGTTGTTGAAGCTGGTCTCCTGGGCTCAAGCGATCCTCCTGCATTGGCCTCCCAAAGTGCTGGTATTACAGGCATGAGCCACTGTGCCCAGCCTACACAAATTTTTTTCAGTATCTATTTTAATTTAATTTAATTTTATTTTATTTTTGAGACAGGGTCTGGCTCTGTTGCCCAGGCTGGAATGCAGTGACATAATTGCAGCTCACTGTAGCCTCTGCCTCCTGGGCTCAAACCATCCTCCCTCCTCAGCCTCCCAAGTAGCTCAGACTACAGGTGCATGCAATAATGCCCAGCTAATTTTTTGTATTTTTGGTAGAGATGGGGTTTCACTATGTTGTCCAGGCTGGTCTTTAACCCTTCCCACCTGAGCCAAGGCTCAAACAATCCTCCTGCCTTGGCCTCCCCAAATGCTAGGATTATGGATGTGAGCCACCACACCTGGCCTTTATATTTTTATTTTAGAGATGGGATCTTGCTGTATTGCTTAGGCTGGGCTCAAACTCTTGGGCTAAAGTGATCTTCTCGCCCTGGCTTCCTGAGTAGCTGGGACTACAGGTGTGTGCCGTCATGTCTCGCCTTTTTTCTTTTTTTTTGATAATTTTTTTTTTTAGAATTGGGGTCTTGCTGTGTTGCCCAGGCTAGTCTTGAACTCCTGGGCTCAAGTGATCCTCCCCTCTTGGCCTCGCAAAGTGCTGGGATTGCAGGCATGAGCCACTGCACCCAGCCTGGAGTATCATTAAATTTGTGTATCTTTAAATTTTTAGTATCTTTAAATTTGTGGTATTTTGGTTGTATATTCTAGCAGGCTCCATCCTAGAAAAATAAGAGCAGCAAATAAATTTTAAATCACATTCAGTTGTCTTAATAATATAGCTATTATTATTTCGGCACTATTTATAATATGGTAACGTGTAGTTATTCAGATTTTCAGTGTAGGCCAGGCATGGTGGCTTGTGCCTGTAATTCCAGCACTTTGGGAGGCTGAGGTGGGTGGATCATCTGAGGTCAGATGTTGGAGACCAGCCTGGGCAACACGGCGAAACCCTGTCTCTATAAAAAATACAAAAAATTAGCCAGGCATGGTGGCACATGCCTGTAGTACCACCTACTCAGGAGGCTGGGGTGGGAGGATCACTTGAGCCTGGGAGGTGGAGATTGCAGTGAACCAAGATTGTGCCACTGCACTCCAGCCTGGGTGACATTAAAAAAAAAAAAGAGATTATCAGTGTAAAAGATACAAATATAAAATCAAGTAAGTAAAAACTCTAATATTATATTTAATTGGGAATATCAGAATTAACTCTTAAAGTGCAAAAGTTTTTAATTTTCATGAAGTCTAATTGACCAATTTTTGTTCTTTTCTTGCTTGTACTTTTGGTGTTGAATCTAATAAATCATTGATTAACCTCAGGTCCTAAAGGTTTACTTTTGTTTTCTTCTCAGGATTTTCTAATTAGAAAATTAGGTCTGTCATTTTGAGTTAAATTTTGTGTATGGTGTGAGGTAGGGATCCAAATTCATCCTTTTGCACGTGGATATTCATTTGCTTCAGCACCACTTGTTGAACAGACTTTTTTTCCTATTGAATTGTCTTGTCACTTTTTTCAAAAATCAGTATTTTATGGATGTTTGGGTTTATTTCTGGACTTTCTATTTCATTGATCTACTTGTCACTTCTTAAGCCAGTATGACACTGTCTCAATTACTATAGCTTTGTAGTGAGTTTTGAAATCAGGAAGTGTGAGACCTTCAACTTTTTTTCCCAAGGTTATTTGGCTGCGTCTTTTGCATTTCCATAAGAATTTTAGGATCAGCTTGTCAATTGTTGCAAAAAAAAAAAAAAAAAAAAAACTTCCTGGGATTTTGATAATGATTGTGTTGAATCCATAGAGCAGTTTAGGGAGTGTTGCCATAATGATAGTAAATCTTCTAATCTATGAGCAGGATGTTTTTCCATTTATTTAATCTTTAAATATTTTATTATTTTAGATCTATTGAGAATGGAATTGTTTTCTTAATTTCATTTTCAAATTGTTTGTTGCTAGCATATAGAAATACAAGTGATTTTGTATATTGCTGTTGTATCCTGTGACTTTGCTGAACTTAGTTTTTTTTCACTGAATTCTTTAGGATTTTCTACATATAAGGTTCATTTCATCTGTGAATAAAGACAGTTTTATTTCTTAATTTTTAATCTTTTCTTTTTCTTGCTGAATTGCCTTGGCTAGAATCTCCAGTACAATGGTGAATAGAACTGGTAAGAATGTACATTTTAGTCTCGTTTTTAGTAGGAAAGCATCATGTCTTTTACAATTAAATATGATGTTGGCTGTAGGTTTTTTCGTAGATGTCATTTATCAAGTTAAGAATGATCCTTTCTATTCCTAGTTTGTTGAGGGGTTTTATTATGAATAGGTGTTGCACTTTGTCAAAAATTTTTCCTGCATCTATTGAGGTTATTCATGATTTAGTTTTCTTTTGCTAAAAAACACATAGCTTTGTTTACTGGAGAGGCCTGGAAGCAGTAAAAAGCCATTAACAATGAACATTACTAACACACAGATTATGTTCTATAAGTATTTCCCACTGAAAGGAGCTAGAAGTTCTCAAGGAAGGGCTGATTTCAGGTTTGGGACAAGAAATGTGTAAAAATACCTTTCATATATCAGAAAAGCAAGATAGCTATCAAAAGTTGTGTCAAAAGGCTAGGAGCCAAAATGAAGGGGGACCCTACTTGCCAAAGGTGAGACAATTCAAATATCAAAAGGAAAAAGTGCAATTGATTAAATATATAAAAATTTTTTTATATCAGAATATTAAAGTAAAAAATAATTTATGAGCTCATACTGGTACTAAACAAAATTTTAGAAATTGGTGAGTTACTTTTGGAGGTTGCTGCAGAATCAAGTTCTGAAAATTGGTAAAGGGGAGAAGCAAACATTTTCTACTTTCTAGTATAAATTATATTTCAAGATAAGTAGCTGATCAAGGCAAGTTTTTTAGATATATTTCAGCTGATAAATGCAAAGGAATCAGAAGGCATCATTTATAACTCTCAGTGAAATAATAGATGTAAGCATCAATCATTAGTATCTGCTTAAACCCTTAGGTGAAAGATTGATGGAGTATTTTATAATGGAGCGAGCTGATAACACCCAAAGCCACTGCCCACTGTTAGTATCTCCAAACATGGGCTGTCTAGGTATCACGTATGTTATGACTGGGTGCTATAGAGCACCTATGAAGTATTTCTAACAGCCTCTTTTTTTTTTTTGAGATGGAGTCTCCCTCTGTCGCCCAGGCTGGAGTGCAGTGGCGTAATCTTGGCTCACTGCGAGCTCTGCCTCCCAGGTTCACCCCATTCTCCTGCCTCAGCCTCCTGAGTGGCTGGGACTACAGGCGCCCACCACTGTGTCCGGCTAATTTTTGTTTTTGTTTTTGTATTTTTAGTAGAGACGGGGTTTCACCATGTTAGCCAGGATGGATAACAGCCTCTTAATGTGAGTAGAGAATCCTCTTAATCTTCGTAGAGAAATGTGTTTATATCTGTTGCAGTGCAGATACACACACACAAATAGAATAGAAACTATAGAAGAATTTCTAAAATTAAAGGGCAAAAGAACAAAATAGAAATTTGACCAAGTGAGCAAAAGAAGGGACAGGAAAAAAGAAAACTTCAAAGTATAATAGTAAACAAATTAAGTGGTAACTAGGGGAATTTCAACATTGGGTATTAGATGATATTAAGGAATGTTAATTTTATCAAGTGTGATAATGTTGTTATAGTTAGACCTTATCTGTTAAATATTCAAATGTGGGTGAAATACAGTCATGCATCACTTAACAACAGGGGTATTGATTCTCCTGCCTCAGCTTCCCAAGGAGCTGAGATTATAGGTGTGCACCACCACGCCCAGCTAATTTTTGTATATTTAGTAGAGACAGGGTTTTGCCATTTTGGCCAGGCTGGTCTCAAACTCCTGACCTCAAGTGTATCTGCCCGCCTTGGCCTCCCAAGGTGCTGGGATTACAGACATCAGCCACTGTGCCTGGCCCAGACTATCATTTTTAAAACAAATTTTTTTATTTCTAAAGCAAAAAAATTAGTGATGTGTTCTTTTACATTTTTGTATGATTCTTCCATATCTGGCTATATTAGAAGGCAATTGAGTTCTTACCTGCTTCTGCATTCAATCTTTTGCAATGTTATTTTGGTTGAAGTATGTCAAGAAAATATGGCTTACACAAATATGAAATTGGAAGGGGGAGGAGGATTTTAATAGCTTTTCTGATAATTATGGATATTCTTCTTGATATTACATCAAAACTTGACAAGTGACTACTGAAATCTAAAACCATATCAGTAGACCTTTCATATTGTTCCCATTTAGATCTGTTGGTCTATCTTCTGCTTTGGATACATATTAACCTGTGCATTAATCATTTAGAAAAACTGATTCCATGAGTTATGCTGATCTTCCACATGTTGACACACTTCACTATGCAATTAAAAAGGCATTCATCAGTGTCATCACCAATTTCATCAGAAAAGTTTTTAAGTAGCTGTCAAGTTCATAGTCAACACAGCTTTCTCAAAATTGTAATTTTTCTCTTGAATATGGTTGACAATAAGTACTGTCAGTTGTGTTCCTTGAAATGATAGCCTCACTTTGTTCATTTGAGAGAAAATGTCTGCTCAACACCCAAGTCTGAATGACCTTAATTTGTGTGCCCGTCATTCTTTCAAAAAGTAGATAGTTCAGCTTGCATCTTAAAACAATCTCAGGCCGGGCGCAGTGGCTCAAGCCTGTAATCCCAGCACTTTGGGAGGCCGAGGTGGGTGGATCACGAGGTCAGGAGATCGAGACCATCCTGGCTAACACGGTGAAACCCCCGTCTCTACTAAAAATACAAAAAATTAGCCGGGCGTGGTGGCGGGCACCTGTAGTCCCAGCTACTTGGGAGGCTGAGGCAGGAGAATGGCGTGAACCTGGGAGGCGGAGCTTGCAGTGAGCCGAGATCGCGCCAGTGCACTCCAGCCTGGGGGACAGAGAAAGACTCTGTCTCAAAAAAAAAAAAAAAAAAAAAATCTCAGAAGATTTTCTTGGGATGACCACTGTATTTTGGTTTGCAGCAGTGTTTTATGTATACTTCCCATTTTGTCATAAAATATTGAAAAAGACATATGTCCACAGGTTGAGATTTAGTAAACTAATAATTTTTGTTGCTTCATCAAGGACACGCTTAAGCAAATTTACAAAACTCCAGGCCAGGCACGGTGGCTCATGCCTGTAATCCCAGTACTTTGGGAGGCCGAGGTGGGCATATCACTTGAGGTTAAGAGTTCCAGACCAGCCTGGCCAGCATGGCAAAACCTCGTCTCTGCGAAAAATAAAAAAATTTCGCCGGGGGTGCTAGTGGGTGCCTGTATTCCCAGCTACTTGGGAGGCTAAGGTTGGAGAATCGCCTGAACCCAGGAGGTGGAGGCTGCAGTGAGCAGAGATCTCACCGCTGCACTCCAGCCTGGGTGACAGAGCGAGACTCTGTCTCAAAAACAAAAACATGTAAAAAAAAAAAAAAAAAGTCCTGCCAGTTTATGGTGGTGAATACTATGTCTAGTTATACAGTTTGATTTATGCTTTGATTTATGCCTTGATTTATGCTAAGACACCAGCAGTTTTACCCACCATAGCTTTTGCACCATTAGCACAAATGCCACTACAGTAAAAAAGGCAGAAAACTTAGTTTTACTAAGAAGAAAATAGTTTAAGCCGGGCGCGATGGCTCACGCCTGTAATCCCAGCACTTTGGGAGGCTGAGGCGGGCAGATCACGAGGTCAGCAGATCGAGACCATCCTGGCTACACGGTGAAACCCCGTCTCTACTAAAAATAAAAAAAAAAATTAGCCGGGCGTGGTGGCAGGCGCCAGTAGTCCCAGCTACTGGGGAGGCTGAGGCAGTAGAATGGCGTGAACCCGGGAGGCGGAGCTTGCAGTGAGCCGAGATCGCGCCACTGCACTCCAGCCTAGGCGACAGAGCGAGACAACGTCTCAAAGAAAAAAAAATAGTTTCGACTCAAGGATACTTAGATATTGGGGACTTGGCTGGGTGCAGTGGCTCACGCCTGTAATCCCAGCACTTTTTGGGAGGCCAAGGCGGGCAGATCACCTGAGGTCTGGAGTTTGAGACCAGCCTGACCAACATGGCGAAACCCCGTCTCTACTAAAAATACCAAAAAATTAGCCGGGCCCGGTGGCACATGCCTGTAATCCCAGCTACTCGGGAGGCTGAGGCAGGAGAATCGCTTGAATCTGGGAGGTGGAGGTTGCGGTGAGCTGAGATCGCACCATTGCACGCCAGCCTGGGCAATAAGAGCGAAACTTCGTCTCAAAAAAAAAAAAAAAAAAAAAAAAAGAAAGAAAAAGAAAGATACTGGAGACCTCGGGGTCCATAAACCATACTTTGAGAACCACTGATACAGAGGCTTGATGAAACTAAGGCTTAAAACTAAGCTTTTTGAAAGCACGGGCTGTTCCTGTTTAGAAGTCCAAGGGCTCACTGATCTAAATTCACACTGAAGATATGTGTCCTCTTTTCCTAGGAATTCAGGCTTAAACAGTCTTTCTAGGATAGGGGTATTAGTAGGTTACTGTTATTGGAATAATCCCAAATATTTTATGATAGTTCAGTGAATAACCATCCTTTCTTTTTTTACATTTAAAATAATCTAAGTTCCTAACCTTACACAGCTAAATAATTGAAAGATCAATATTAAGGACATGTAAGACAACTTATTTGAAGAGTTTTGTCATTTCTTGGGACCATTCTTTTCAGTCATTTCCAGCAGGGCCCTCAAAGCAATTCACAGAGCCATTTCTCACAATTGGGCAGACATACTCAGGTTTAGTGGGTAATTTTTGCCTCCTGCTGCTTCTTTCTCTCTTCTTCTGTATTTCTTTCCTTCTTGCATTTTTTTCTCTTCCCATCTGTTTCCTCAGTTAACATAAAGTTTGAAAGGTTCGTCCCCTACTCCCTCAAATCTTGTTCAGGAAAGACCCCTTTTACACAGTGGTCAAGAAGTATTATCTGCAGTATGAATATCTGGAGGTAAAACATTATGGAACAAAGCTGGGAAGCAATCAATCAAAAACAGGAATGGGGGAATGTGTATAGAGCACAAAGGATTTACAATCAGGGGCTATAGATTTAAGGTTCAGCTCCTACCATGTCATTTTAACTTTTCTAAGCTTCAGTGGACTTATTTATGAAATGAAAATGACTGCCAATCCAACCCCCATTCCAAACTTGAGTTGTGGAAAAAACTATGCACACAAATTAATAAACATTCTATTTTACAGCAACACCTTTAATAGTATACATTTCAATCAATAATAAAACTGGAGTGCCTTCAGTGGAGGGGGAAAAACAAACCCCTAAGAGGCTCCAATGAAGACTTTGGCCAGTGCTGTTAATTCCTGGGTCTCTATTCTTGAATCCATGCCCTATGAATTGCTCCCACTGGGGACTTCCTAATGGAGAGTCTAATCCCTAGTTTTGTTCTTGCTATCATCACTCTCTTTTGCCTCAGATGTAGGAAATAGTAGAGTCTTGGGAAATACATGATTTTGCCTTGAAGACTGATTGTTAATGATGTACTACAGTAAGGATCTCATAAAAGTTTTTATACTTTTTACATGTAAAACCAGACTTAGTTAAAATACTTAAGGTCTTTTATTATATTTAGTTTCAGGTAAACCTACAGTGGCAGTGTGGCATAGAAAGAGGAATGGACTGGGAATTGAGGACACTGATTTCTAATGTTGGTTCTGTCATTAATTGACTATTCTTAGGCAGACTTCTGTGGTTTTCAGACTTGGATAAGTATAATAGGTGGGTTTGGACTAGATGATTGTTAAAGAGTCCTTCCGGCTCAAAATTGTATGATTCTAAGTCCTACCTACAAAATAAGTTTATGGGTTAGGTAATACAACATATAAAAATATATAATGAAAATTCCTATTAATTCTAGCTGGCAATCCTTTTATTCTGTCAAGTTGAAAGCACTTGTAACTTTACATACAGGTAAAATAAATTATATAGAAACAAATTCCAAATTAAATAACAAAAGTACAAGGATAAAAAGCATTAGCTAAAATTTTTTTAATGGTAAATACTACCTTTATTTTAAAAAGTTATACATGCTAGAAAAAAGCATAAATGATATATGTAAACAATTGTTTACTCAATACTTTTTTTCCTTGAAAAAGGTGCAAATGATCTTTAAATGTAAACACAAAGTTGCCAAACATCTTTGTAGTTGGGGAAAAGGAGAAGGAGGTTATTCCTTTTAAATGCAGTTAGTCTTATTCAAAGATTTTTCTTGCAAAATATATTGAAAAAAATTTGTCTATGAATACAATGAGGAAAAAAAACTTTAACCATTGAAATTATTTTTTTCCTTAAAAATTTTTAACTTTTTACCAGAAAGTGCAATTTGAGAGAAGTAGTAACAATGGCCTTATAGAATGAAGATAATGAAACATTGTTTGTATAAAAGAACCAAGATATTAATAAAATGCCTCAATTGATTTTACACACTTTAATGTGTGCTATTACATAAACTGAATAGTTCATTCCCTTGGAGGCTGTTATTAAAGGTAAGCCTCAGCTTAACCAGGCCTGAGCATCAAGAATAAATTGCATAACAGAATTCACTGCTGGGAGAAGACATTTCTCCCTGCTGGTCCTTGGTAGCAATAAGGAAACAGGAAGGACAGTTGCTTTAGTCGGTAACATTTTTGAGCAAAAACTGTTGCAGAGCTGCATGTGATTCTCTTGGATTCTCAAGACAGCATATGAGACTTATCTATTGTTTTTATAAGAGGCACTGAGCAGAGCTCTAGATCTAGCAGAAACTCTATGAGAATATTATGAAAAAAAGACTAAATAAACGAGTTCATATAGAAAGAAACAAGACATAAAATTACACTGATGAAAACTGTAGTGTCTAAGTCCTGGTTTTTATTGATTTAGTATCCCTTCGGAATTGTACTATTTAAAATGAGATGTTGCCTTTTCTTGTTTTTTTTTTGTTTGTTTTGTTTTTTTGTTTTTTTAAGATTTTCAAGTCTTCTGGTGGTTAGTGCGAGAATAATTGCTAGCTAATACATTTTGCATACCTACCTTTATTCCTGGTAATCCTTGTTAGTGGAATCATGTGGATGGACTGTCTAGAAATAATAGCCAAATCATATATAGCCCTTCTGCCCTTATTAAATAGTATTTTCAAACCTAAATGAATACCTTACAAAGTAAGTTTTGCTGCTTGGAATTTTTTTCTTCTTTTCTTCTTTTGTGGGAGGAAGGATAAGTTCAAAACGAAAACAACAAAAAACCATGATAAATTAAAACCAAAAATAAATATTCTTCTGCACAGAATTGAAAATTATTGTGCATCTTGCAGGTGAAGTACTTTCATTGGATTGTATTTCCATTTGTTGAGGCACCGGCAAATAATAAATTTTGTTCTAATGTTTTCTCAAGCTGTACAAAGCTCCAAGGTCAAAGCTCCCCAGAATACAGAGGAATATATACAAGACTCTGTCTTCTCTGTGTTCACCAAATATGGGATTCACAATGTGTCATTTTAATAACTCCTACGCCACCCCCTAGCCGACGGTAATTCATCCCGCCATATAACCTGCAAAGAAAGAAACAATCATATTTTCTAACTGGAAAATATGTTACAACTAAGATGTTATTAACTACGACTAAGATGTTATTAACACGTTTCTATGTTTTATATTACAACTAATATTTTCAGCTTCACACTAATATTGTCTTCATTCTAAAGATTAGAAGCTGCAATTGAGCACTGTTGAGTAGCAGGACTGTTTCAGAGATTGACTGACATGCTCTCACTCATAGGAGGCTGTGTGAAGAATAAGAGAGCATCATATTCACATTTTGCATCAGAACTTCACAACTTTATACCTCACTGACTTCTAACAATTACACAGAATTATATATTCTACATTTTCGTAATTTTGCCCCTGGCTATATTATTGTCCCACCTATGTTTTCCCTTTAGCTAAAATTCTTCAATTATTTATTTTTATCCCTTTGTCTTATATGTACTCTGTAAGCCTCCTCAAGTCCTTTATAGAACAAAACCAGATTTGAGTAAAGTCAGCATCTAGTTTGTGACAAGATCATCTTCAAAATTAAGGACTTTCCATGGAGAAGAATACTAGACCTTTATCAGCTATGAGGTAGAGTTGGTTTTTAAGTTTGGGATATGTAACTGCAAATATTTAGTTATTAATGTTTCAACAGATGATCCTCAAGAATTTCATGACTATTACTTTGTCATCTATTACTAATTCTATTTAGTGACAGTTACTAAGAAACAAGTTCTCAGGTAAGATTATAGTGATTAAGTGACAGTAAATTTGGCTGTCTTTAGAAATTATGCTTACTCAAAATTCCTAGTAAAAATAGAAAGCTGTATATGGAAGAAAATATCCTGCTAGTGAGAGGCCCAAAGCTGCCATTACCTATCCTTTACCATTATTAGGTTTTGCTAAAATGCTACCTTTCCAATGAGGCCTTCCCTGAACGCCTTTAAAAACAGATTCCCCTCCCTGTACTCCCTAGCCCCCTCCCTTGCTTTGATATTTGCCATAGCACTTCCATCTACTGGTATGGTAATGTTTGTCTCCCTCAATATAATTGGTTAGCTCCAGCAGGGCAAGGAATTTGTTTTGTTTTGAGATGGAGTCTTGCTCTTCCGCCCAGGCTAGAGTGCAGTGGTGTGATCTTGGCTCACTGCAACCTCCACCTCCTGGGTTCAAGAGATTCTCATGCCTCAGCCTCCCTAGTAGCTGGGATTACAGGCATGCGCTTGGCAGGAATTTTTGTTGTTGTTCGGTTTTGTATCCCCAGGGCTCAGAGCACTTAGTAAATCTTTTTTTTTTTTTTTTTTTTTGAGATGGAGTCTTGCTCTGTTACCCAGGCTGCAGTGCAATGGCCCAATCTCCACTCACTGCAACCTCTGCCCCCGCCAGGTTCAAGTGATTCTCCTGCCTCAGCCTCCCAAGTAGCTGGGATTACAGGTGCCCACCACCATGCCTGGCTAGTTTTTGTAGTTTTAGTAGAGACGAGGTTTCACCATGTTGGCCAGGCTGGTCTCGAACTCCTGACCTGAGGTGATCTGTCCACCTTGGTCTCCCAAAGTGCTGAGATTACAGGCATGAGCCACCGTGCCTGGCCATCAGTAAATATTTACTTAATGAACAGGACTGTAAAAATGTGATGTAGGAGCAAAAAGTACTATGCTGTTATTAGCCTGACTTTAGTTTTGTGACCACTGAGTCATATGGAGCTGTGAGACATATGTAGGATCCAAAGCATATCACTTAAATCTCTGTGAGAGTTGTGGCTTTCCTAGAGATAGACTATAGTTCAATCTAATAGTGTGATGAAAAAACCCAGGTGAATAGTTGCAGGCTTAAAATTAGGAAATGTATTAGAATACAGTAAGAATGGACTACAAGACTGCCTCTTTTAGAATAGTAACAATAAAACAGAGCTCAGCTTATCCTTCATGGTCATAAGAAAAATTTCCCAGAATGTCTGCTGCCTCAGCTCACATGTCCAGCCTGATATTTCTGGTTGATGTGCAACCTTAACCACAGATGGTAACCCTAAACTTGCTTAGGCAAGTAAGCCCATTTTATTGAGAAGGAAACCCCAAATTGCGTGGAAGGCAAAACTGTTTTCTTAGAAGACTAGTATTTAGAATTAAGTACAGATATGCCATACATCAAACCCATAGTATTGTTATTTTTAAAGTTTGAGAATAAACTATATGTTTCGCATTTTAAGTTCTTGTAGTGTTTAAGAGAATTTGGCTTTTTAGAGCATCTATAAGATTACTCTTGTGATTCAAGTATAAAATATGATTGAGTAAAGATTTAGACTTAATTATGTTAAGTTTAAAGGTTTAAGAGAATTTTGCTAAGTTTGTAAAGGTTCTTGAATATTTAAAATAAATGCAAGTCACCTAATTTATGTGAAATTATAAAAACTACTTAACTACTTAAGAAAGCTTTATTAGACAATTGAGGATTTAAAAGCAAAGTAAAATTAAACCTTGAAATGAAGTTTAAGTTAAGCTCTCTCAAATAAGATGTAGCCTCCTCCCAAAAAGTTAAAATGGATTTAACAATGAAATATTATTTTTCAAATATTAATTTTTCAAAAGTAATTGCAATTTGTTTTTCCTAGGCATAGGTCTCCCACAAGAACACCAAAAAATGGCATGGACAGATTTGGAGCCAAAGACCTAGGTTCTAATTCTAACTCTATCACTAACTCACTTAGGCAAGTCATTATATTTCTCGGTGCTTTTGTTTCCTCAGCTGAACATGATGGGACTAGGAAGAAGATTTTTTTCCCTATTTTACCCATCTCTAATTATAAAACTGGACAGTTACTGAAAAGGAGAATTTTGTAATATATCAGCCACTTTAGAGCAATCAAGTCAAAATGAGCCATAAATATGTGTAACTTCAGCCCTCTTCAAAGTACTCCAATGTACTGACCATCCCAGTTCTGATGGTCATGGGCTATCTCAAGCCCATGATTTCCAAGTCAGTAGTGAGGTGATTTGCTATACAGCTTAAAAGTTACCTCCATGTATTGGCATCAGGATCAAAAACTTCTATGGTCTTCAAGTATGTTGTGCCATCAAAACCTCCTACTGCCATGAGCTGTCCATTGACCACTGCCAGGCCAACCTACAAAACCAAAATACAGTAAGCTGCTGAAGAAACTAGACAATCGTAAGGAAATTATAGACTGGTTTCTAGATAAATCTATTTACAAAAGATAATTCTTTATGGCCTTACATTCTGGTTTACTGAAACACAGAGGGAAAATGTAACAACAAAAGTCTATCAAATTATGAGAACTATAAAATTATATATTAGAATATTCACACAGAATCCAAAACATGTATTTCTTAAATTTTAGAAAAACTGTTCACTAGGAGTGAGCAAACAACCCCCAAACTGCTCTCACTTCCTCTGGTATTTGCCTGCTCTAATCTTTCTAAATTGCTAGTAAAATTCTCTTTTAAAAATACAAATCTAGGCCAGGCACGGTACCTCATGCCTGTAATCCCAGCACTTTGGGAAGGCCCAGGTGGGAGCATCACTTGAAGCCTGGAGTTCAAGACCAGCTTGGGCAACACAGTGAGACCCCTATCTCTACAAAAATAAAGTAAAACAGAAAAATATAAATCTAATCATATTGTCACTTTCCTCTGTAAAAACTTTCTCACTTTGGGAGGCTGAGATGGGTGGATCGCTTGAGCCCAGGAGTTCGAGACAGGCCTGGGCAACATAGTGAGACTCTGTCTTTACAAAAAATACAAAAATTAGCTGGGTGTGGTGGGGCATACCTGTAGTCCCAGCTACTTGGAAGGCTGAGGCAGAAGGACTGCTTGAGCCTGAAAGGTTGAGGTTGCAGTGAGCTGAAATTGTGCCACTGCACTCCAGCCTGGGCAGCAGAGTGGGACCCTCTCAAAAAAATCTCCTAAAACCAAAACAACTTTCTAAGCCTCCCTACTACTTAAGGATAAGTTTAAAGTCTGTATTATGTTACTCAGGCCCTCCAGAAATCTATCTTAGCCCACTATTTAAGCCTCACCTCCTATAGTTTCCCTTTACTCCTACTAATGAATCCTATGCTGCAGTAAAACTAGATTAACTGCTAGTCCCTGAAGATAACATACATTTTTCACACCTCCACACTTTTGCACATGTTCCCTGGCTGGTGTTTTCTTCTCCCCTCCCCTCCCCCACCTCCCTCCCTTCTCCCTCCTCTCTCTCTCTCTCTCTCCCTCTCTTTCCCTCTCTCTCTCTCACTCACAGGGTCTTGCTCTGTCACTCAGGCTGCAGTGCAGTGGCAGGATCACAGGTCACCATAGTGAAACCCCGTCTCTACTAAAAATACAAAAAAATAGCTGGGCGTGGTGGCACACACCTGTAGTCCTAGCTACTTGGGAGGCTGAGGCAGGAGAATCACTTGAGCCTGGAAGGTGGAGGTTGCAGTGAGCCAAGATCGCACCACTGCGCTCCAGCCTAGGTGACAGAGGAAGACTCCATCTCAAAAACAAAATAAAACAAAAAAACAGTTCACCGTAGCTTCTACCTCCTAGGCTCAAGTGATCCTCCCACCTCAGCTTCTTAAGTTGCCGGGACTACAGGGATGCACCACTACATCTGGCTAATTTTTAAATTTTTTGCATAGATGGGGTCTCACATGTTGCCCATGCCGGTCTCAAATTCCTGGGCTCAAGTGATCCTGTCTCTGCCTTTCAAAGTGCTGGGATTACAGGCATGAGCCACCGCACCTGGCCCTGGCTACTGTTTTCTGTCTGTCTTTTAGAAAAGCTTATTCTTCCTTCATGAGCTAGCTTACATGTGACTGTCTTTGGTAGTCTCTTCACTGCCCCAACTCATTCTTACTTCCCCAAAGCAGTAAGCGCATTTTCCTATGTTCTTCTATAAAATATATAACACTACTGTAGGGTTTACTTATTATAGTTAGCTGTAAACATTTCAATTTCCTTCACTAAATTGGGAGCTACCTAAGGAGAGGAATCATGCCATACTCATTTTTGCTTTCCCAACACACAGCGAACACTTAACAGGAATGTGACTAAGATGCTGTTAGTTGTCAGTAATAAAAAGCCACAGATATGTGAAGGCTTTGACTTGCTGACACCTTCCAGTGGTGTTCCTTGACTTATGCAAACCAGAATTCACTCTCTTTTATCCTCAGATTGTGGAGTGCTTAGCTACTGCTTGCTTCTCCTTCCTGTTGTGGATGTCTCAATGAACTCCTGACATGATCAGTGGTTAATGGGTTATATTTTGCTCTAAGCAAACATCCCAAGATGGATGAATTCTATACTTCACCCAGAAGTCTCTTGTAGTCACAGGCCATCCATGGTCTAGAACATGTCCCAGGGCAGTGTGATCTGGTCTATACTATAGATAGGGTAGACTCAAACTAGTTTGTGGGGACTGAGGGTGGAGCCAGATGTATTTTTGCCTAAACATTTGTATTAGTATGCCAACTACTTAGACTATTAGCTAGAAACATTAAGTTGCAATATATAGATCTAATATTAATTTAGATAAGGTAGTGGATAATTTGGGGAGATTGTTTCAGAAAAGCAATGGATACAGGATAAATCCTAAAAGCCAGGCGCAGTGCCTTATGTCTGTAATCCCAGCACTTTGGGAGGCTGAAGGGAGTGGATCACTTTAGGTCAGGAGTTTGAGACCAGCCTGGCCAACATGGCAAAACCCCATCTCTACTAAAAATACAAAAGTTAGCTGGACATGGTGGCACGCGCCTGCAGTCCCAGCTACTCGGGAGGCTGAGGCAGGAGAATTGCTTGAACCTGGGAGGTGGAAGTTGTAGTGAGCTGAGATTGCGCCACTGCACTCCAGTCTGGGTGACAGAGTGAGACTCCTTCTCAAAAAAAAAAAGGAGAAATCCTAAAAACGTATTCTCTAATTATTCAACTACATGAGATAAAAATAATCAAAAGACATTCATTATTTTCTAGTGTCAAATTAGCAGGGCTTGATTTACCTAAAAGCATCCTGAATGACCAGTGGGTCAATGAAGAAATGAAGAAATTAAAAGTTTCTTGAAACAAATGAAAATGGAAAAACAACATACCAAAACCTATAAAGTGGTTTTGGACATGAAGTGAAAGTAAGGGGAAAGTTTATAGCAATAAGAGCCTACATCAAAAAAGTACAAAAACTTCAAATAACATAACAATGTATCTTAAAGAACTAGAAAAGAACAAACCAAATCCAAAATGAGAAGAAACAATAAAGATCAGAGCAGAAATTAATGAAATTTAAGTGAAAAAAAACACAAAAGATCAATGAAATGAAAAGTTGACTTTTGAAAGGATAAACAAAATCAACAAACCTTTAGGCAGACTAAGAAAAAAGAAGGCCCAAATAAATAAAATCAGAGATGAAAAAGGAGACATTACAACTGATACCATAGACATTCAAAGGATAATTAGAGGCCATTATGAACAAATATATGCCAATACATTAGAAAATCTAGAAGAAACAGATAAATTCCTAGACACATACAACCTACCAAGATTGACCCATGAAGAAGTCCAAAACTTGAACGGACCAATAACAAGTAATGAGGCTGAATGTGGTGGCTCATGCTTGTAATTTCAGCACTTTGGGAGGCTGAGGCGAATAGATCGCTTGAGCCCAGGAGTTTGAGACCAGGCTGGGCAACATGGCAAAACCCCAACTCTACCAAAAACAAAAAACAAAAAAAAACAAAAACAAAAATTAGCTGGGCATGATGGTGTGTACATGTAGTCCCAGCTAATGGGCAGACTGAGGTGGAAGGATGGTTTGAGCCTGGGAGGTGGACGATGCAATAAGCCGACATTGTATCATTGCACTCCAACCTTGGCGACAGAGCCAGACCCTGTCTCAAAACAAAACAAAAAAGTAATGAGATCAAAGCTGTAATAAAAAATTTCCCAGCGGAATTGAATGATGACATCACTTAGACACAGGGCGGGGAACATCACACACCAGGGCCTGTCGCGGGGTGGGGGGCTGGGGGAGTGATAGCATTAGGAGAAATACCTAATGTAAATGACGAGTTGATGGGTGCAGCAAACCAATATGGCACATGTAGACCTATGTATCAAACCTGCACGTTGTACACATGTACCCTAGAACTTAAAGTATAATTAAAAAAAAGAAAAGAAAAAAAAATAATCTTCCAGCAAAGAAAAGCCCAGGACCCAATGGCCTCACTGCTGAATCTTATCAAATCTTTAAAGAAGAATTAATACTAATCCTATCAAGCTACTCCAAACATAGAGGAAGAGGGAATACTTCCAAACTCACTTTAGGAGGCCAGTATTACCCTGATACCAAAACCAGACAAAGACACATCAAAAAAAGAAAGCTACAGTCCAATATCCTCAATGAACAATGATGCAAAAATCTTCAACAAAATCCCAGCAAACTGAATTCAATGACACATTAGAAAGATCATTCATCATGACCAGGTAGAAATTATCCCAGGGATGCAAGAATGGTTCAACATATGCAGATCAATCAGTGTGGTACATCATATCAACAGAATGAAGGACAAAAACCAAATAACCATTTCAATTGATGCTGAAAAAGCATTTGATAAAAGTAAGCATCCCTTCATGATAAAAACCCTTAAAAAAGTGGGTATAGAGGGAACATACCTCAACACAATAAAAGCCATATATGACAGACCCACAGATAGCATCATTTAGAATGGGGAAAAACTAAAAGCCTTTCCTCTAAGATCTGGAACAAGACAGGGATGTGCACTTTCACCACTGTTATTCAGTATAGTACTGGAAGTCCTAGCTAGAGCAACAGGACAAAAGAAAGAAATAAAGGGCATCCAAATTGGAAAGGAAGAAGTCAAATTATCCTTCTTTGCAGACAGTATGATTTTGTATTTGGAAAAACCTAAAGACTCCACCAAAAAACTATTAGAACAGATAAATTCAGCAGAGCTGCAGGATACAAAATCAAGATATAAAAATCAGTAGCATTTCTATATGCCAACAGCAAACAATCTGAAAAAGAAATCAAGAAAGTAATCCTATTTACAACAGCTATAAATAAAATACCTACAAATAAACTGAACCAAAGAAGTGAAAAATATGATGAAAACTAGAAAACACTGATGCAAGAAATTGAAGAGGACACACAAAAATGAAAACACATTCCATGTTCATGGATTGGAAGAATCAATATTGTGAAAATGTCCATACTATCCAAAACAATCTACAGATTCAATGCAATCCCTACCAAAATACCAATGACAGTCTTCACAGAAATAGAAAAAATAATCCTAAAATTTATATGCAACCACAAAGACCCAGAATAGCCAAAGCTATCTTCAGCAACAAGACCAAAACTGGAGGAATCATATTATCTGACTTCAAATTAAAGAGTTACAGTAACCAAAACGGTATGAGACTAGAATAAAAACAGACACATAGACCAATGGAACAGAATGGAGAACCCAGAAATAAACCTATACATCTACAGCGAACTGTTTTTTTGACAAAGGTGCCAGGAACGTATATTGGGGAAAGGACAATCTCTTCAATTAATGGTGCTGGGAAAACTGGGTATCTATATGCAGAATGAAACTAGACCCCATTTTTTGCCATATACAAAAATCAAATTAAAATGAATTAAAGATTTAAATCTAAGGCCTCAAACAATGAAACTGCTAAAAGAAAACACTGGGGAAACTCTCCAGGACACTGGTCTGGGCAAAGATTTTTTTCAGTAATACTCCACAAGCACAGGCAACCAAAGAAAAAATAGACAAATGGGATCACATTAAGTCAAAAAGCTTCCGCACAGCAAAGGAAACAACCAACAAAGTGAACAGACAACCCACAGAATGGGAGAAAACTACCCTTCTGACAAGGGATTAGTAACTAGAATATATAAGGGCTCAAACAACCCAATAGAAAAAAATCTAATAATCCAATTAAAAAGTGGGCAAAAGATCTGAATAGACCTTTCTCCAAAGAAGACATAAAAATAGCAAACAGGTATACGAAAAGGTGCTCATCATCTGATCATTAGAGAAATGGAAATGAAAATTACAACGAGATGTCATCTCACCCCAGTTAAAATGGCTTTAATCCAAAAGTCAGGCCATAATGATTGCTGATAAGGATGCAGAGAAAAAGGAACACTCCTACGCTGCTGGTGGGAATGTAAATTAGTACAACAGTTTGGAGGTTCCTCAAAAAACTAAAAATAGAAATATCATATGATCCAGCAATCTGACTGCTAGGTATATACCCCAAAGAAAGGAAATCAGTATAATGAAGAGATATCTGCACTCCCATGTTTATTGCAGCACTATTAATAGCCAAGATTTGGAAGCAACCTAAGTGTCCATAACTCCACTTACTCCACTACGGCGTGATGTCATGGCCACCACTGGAGACCACTGGTTGGTTCTGGGGTTGTATCTCTCAGCACTGCTCAGCTCTGTAGTGTCATCTCTACCTCCTACAGCATAGATCATGTCCTGATATACTGCACAGCCTAGGTGTTTCCTCCGGGTCCCCATAGGGGCTATAGTGTGCCATCTGTTTTCCTGAGGATTGTAACGTTCCACTGTAGGGAAAAGAAAAACCAGTAAGTGAGCATTCAACCATTTCCTCTCACCTCCAGTTTTCTTTATAGCCACTGATACTTTGTGATAACACATATTTTCAACACATGATCTGATTTTTGCTTCTGAGAAGGATTTGTATACCTCTGGACAATACTACATATACTCTCATCGGGGCTGGTTTCTTCTAGGTATGGTACAGTGGAAAGGGCATGTGTTGGGATCCAGATACTCTGGGTCTAGTTTTATCTAAATGACTAATTAGCTACATGACTCTCAGCCTCACTCTCCTTATCGTTAAATGGGGATCCTGACTACATGATCAATAAGCACCATTCAATACTAACAATTTATCATCATAATCAGACAACTTCTGTACTCCTGTATTCCCTTCCCTATAGCATAGTGCATTTTAAGCTTCCGAAGAGAAGACAAGACATGTGACGAATCTGGTGTGACTGTCACATTGACAATATCCTTAGGCAAAAATACCCATACTATCTAAATAGAAAGGAATAACAAACTAGGCCAGGTGCAGCGGCTCACGCTTATAATTCCAGCACTTTAGGAGGCTGAGGTGGGCGGATCACTTGAGCTCAGGAGTTTGAGACCAGCCTGGGCAACACAGTGAAACCCCATCTCTACTAAAAATACAAAAATCAGCCAGGTGTGGTGGCACACACCTATAATCCCAGCTACTCAGGAGGCTGAGGTGGGAGCATTGCTTGAGTCTGGGAAGTAGAGGTTGCAGTGAGCCAAGATTGTGCCACTGGACTCCAGCCTGGGTGACAGAGCAAGACCCTGTCATAAAAACAAAAACAAAACCCAAATAAATGAATTTGTAGTTCTAAGTTTTTATTTATTCTTAGATTAGAGTACGTTGTGGTTTTTTTTTGAGGAGAAGTTGTGATGGAGGAAAAGGAACTAATTATATAAGAAAGTAGTTTTTAAAATTCATTATAAATTTCCAGCATCTTGGAAAGCAGGGGAAGAAATAAATATTTGGGGAATGTACTTAGAATATGACTACAGTGGGAGCTGAGGAAGAGCTGAGAGCTGCACTCTGCAGGAGGGAAAATTAGGCATTTTCCTAGTAAATTATAGGATAACCTGGAGTTTCTACACTTTTTGTAGGAGGACTCTCCAGGAAAATGTTCTGCTTTTGGGGAACCTGATTGCCTTTGGGAGGCACTAACCTGTGTTGAGTGGAGATGTCCCGTCAGAGCCACCTACAGCATATAAGAACCCTCCTAACACAGCCACAGCCACACCTAGTCTTCTGGTACTCATAGAAGCTACCCGAGTCCACTTGTTCTCCTTCGGATCATACCTGCAGTGAGGGAAACCAGACTGTATGCTTGTTCTTATTAAGTGAAGCCTTTTTCATAAGATCTGAAATCACACTAATGATATATTGAGTACACAGACTTGCTATAGTCAAATGTGCAATGAAAATCTAACATTTTACTTAGTCATTAGAAAAACGTCTTAGAATTTATATCTATGCCAGCTATTAAGCTATTTTCTACACTCAGACTTGGAAAATGTCCCAAGGAAAGAAAACAACCTATGACCTCAGCTCACATAACACAGGCTTTTTTTTTTTTTTTTTTGAGATGGAGTCTTGCTCTGTTGCCCAGGCTGGAGTGCAAGTGGTGTGATCTCAGCTCACTGCAAGCTCCGCCTCCCGGGTTCACGCCATTCTCCTGCCTCAGCCTCCCGAGCAGCTGGGACTACAGGTGCCTGACACCATGCCCGGCTAATTTTTTGCATTTTTAGTAGAGATGGAGTTTCACCGTGTTAGCCAGGGTGGTCTTGATCTCCTGACCTTGTGATCCGCCGGCCTTGGCCCTCCCAAAGTGCTGGGATTACAGGTGTGAGCGACCGTGCCCGGCCGGCAACACAGGCTCTTTCTTCAATGGAATTTTAGTTCGTTTGGTCATTACTTTGAAATGCCTCTGATGTATTTTAAAATATGATTTTTGTAATTTGTCTTTTTTTCCTAGTCATTGTAGTGGGGGTGATGGCTGTTACTCTCTACTACATCCTATTTGAAAGTAGAAGTCTTTTGCATAGTTCTTTGAAACAACCTTTTTATTATAAAATAAAACTCAAATACAGAAAGTGTCATCCCTAGACACTTCAGTCTTACTTAACATTACATTTAAAAAATTTTTAATTAATATTTATTTAATTTTTATTTATTTAAAAATAGGGGTCTTGCTGTGTTGACCAGGCTAGTCTCAAACTCCTGGCCTCAAGCAATCCTCTCACCTCGGCCCCCAAAAATGCTGGGATCAGGTGAGCCACTGT
This sequence comes from Hylobates moloch, assembly GCF_009828535.3. Lineage (NCBI taxonomy): Eukaryota > Metazoa > Chordata > Mammalia > Primates > Hylobatidae > Hylobates > Hylobates moloch. The sequence continues at coordinate 60,057,258 of NW_026652283.1, forward strand.
GTCTGGCTGAGATTTAAAAAAAAAAAAAAAAAAGGCTGAGTGTGGTGGCTCATGCCTGTAATCCCAGCACTCTGGAAGGCTGAGGTTGGAGGACTGCTTGAGGCCACAAGTTCAAGTTCAAGACCAGCCTGGTCAACACAGAGAGACCTTATCTCTATAAAAAACTTGGAAAAAAAAATTAGCCAGGCATGGTGGCATTCACCTTCGTCCCAGCTACTTGGGAGGCTGAGGCAGGGATTGCTTGAGACAGTTGTGAGCTATTATTGCACCACTGCACTCCAGCCTGGGTGACAGAGTGAGACCCTGTCTCTAAAAAAATTAGATTAAATTAAAAAGTCTCTTATTGTCTATAGATTTTCTCTCCATTCCTTTTCCTCCCTGCAATTCATCTGTTTTAGAACCCAGAGTGTATGACAATTTTCCCCATAATATGGATTTGGTTGACTGTACGTTCATAGTGCAGTCCAATCTGTTACTCTGTCCTTTTTATGTTGGGCAAATTGGTAGTTGGATCCAGAAGTTTGATCAGACCATGTTTGGTTCCTTTAACAAGACTACAGAAGGTGGTATGTTAGCAGCTGTTTATCAATGTCTAGATACACTAATTTACTGAGTGTTGCAAAATGATAATCACTTATTTTCTTTTATTGGGATAATTTTATAAAGAAACAATCCTTTTATCTACTATTTGGTTACTCAATCAATATAATAATACAGTTCTTATAAGAAAAGCAGGATATATGTTCACTTCTTTCATTTTATTTATATGTTTTGAGGTAATAAATTTGTTCCATATGATCTTCCAAAGGCAACCAATTAGTCTTAAAAAGTTTATCATTAAGAACTCATATATTTAAGTGTATTTATTGGATTTTAATCTATTGCAATGATCACTTTTAAAGCTGAAATTATCTTATCTTTGGTCAGTGGGAACATCTTCAAGTTGGCTCCTGAGTCTTTTTGACTCTTAGCGGTCTTTGACAGCTTGCTTGCTATTTGGTATGACAGGAGGGTACAGACTCATTTGCACATTTCCTGTTCTAAACCTAGAATCAGACATTTTCCAATAAGCTCTGGTTTCTTTAAGTGGGAAATAAAATTTCAAGATACAATCTGGGAGTAGAGATGTTCACTGACACTTTATTTCTAGACTTTCTCAGTTGACAAGCTAGAATATATAGAAATTTTATCAAAAGAGGAATTTAGTTCAAATTCATACTCAGGACTACAAGATACTCTATTTAAACTTGTATTTTGCAACTTTATCTTCTTCTATCTCCACACTCTGGTTTTCAAGGACAAAGGAGAGAGCAGAACTAGAATAATGCATACTCATTTCCTTTATTCTACATTTATACACATAATAGAATAGCAGTATTATCACTCCAATATCCCTGAGAACAATTAAAATTCCTTTTTGCATACCTCTTCTTTGTACTACATTTACATGGATTGAGTACATAGCTAGAGTATGCTACACTCTCTTGCTTTTATTTTTATTTTTAGAGACAGGGTCAGTCTGTCACCCAGGCTGGGGTACAGTGGTGCAATCATAGCTCATTATAATCTTGAACTCCTGGGCTCAAGCAATCTCCTGTCTTAGCCTTCTGAGTCGCTGAGACTACAGGTGTGCACCACCATGCCTGGCTAATTAAAACATATACATATATACATTTTTAAGATATAGGGTCTTACTATGTTGCCTAGGCTGGTCTCAAACTCCTGGCCTCAAGTGGTACTTCTACCTTGGGCTCCCAAAGTGCTGGGATTATAATTCAGAGCCACTACACCCAGCCCTCCCTTTTAATCTTCATTTAGTCATAGTTCTACAGTTAACTGCATGTATGTATGTATGTATTTATATATTTTTGAGACACGGTCTTGCTCTGTCACTCAGGCTAAAGTGCAGTGGTATGATCATAGCTCACTGCAGCCTTGAACTCCTAGTCACAAGCGATCCTCCCACCGTGGCTTACCAAAATGCTGGGATTATAGGTGTGAACCACGTGGTCCAGCCCTTCTGTCAATGTCTTTCTAGTAATTTGTCTGAAGTTTGTTCTCCTAGAGGGCTCAAGGGAACAAGATTCCCTAATTTCTTACATGTTGATAATAGTTGTCTGTGCCCTTTGTACTTCAAAGTCAGTTTCTCAAGGTATAAAATCCTTGGCTCACATTTTTCTTGAATATCTAAAACATGCTATTCTATTTTCTTCTGGCATGAACTACTACTTTTAAAAAGCCAGATGATAATCTAAGTTTCTTTTCCTTATAAGTAACATGTACCTTTTTGTAGATGCCTGAAGAATTTTTTCTTTTTCTTCAAGGTACCGTAATGTTATTAGCATATGTCTTGGTGTTCTGGGTCAATATTTAAAGGATATAGTGTATTCTTTCAAAAAAGTTTCTTTTTTTAATTATAGGAAAGTAACTTTGGATTATAGTTCTTAGTATTCATTCTGTTTCCTCGCTTTGGTTTTCTTCGTTATCACCTGTATAATAGATTTTTACCTATTTTCTTTCTTTTTTTTTTTTTTTTAGACGGAGTCTTGCTCTGTCGCCCAGGCTGGAGTGCAGTGGCGCAATCGCGGCTCACTGCAAGCTCCGCCTCCCAGGTTCATGCCATTCTCCTGCCTCAGCCTCTCCGAGTAGCTGGGACTACAGGCGCCCGCCACGACGCCCGGCTAATTTTTTTTGTATTTTTAGTAGAGATGGGGTTTCACCGTGGTCTCCATCTCCTGACCTCGTGATCCGCCCGCCTCAGCCTCCCAAAGTGCTGGGATTACAGGCATGAGCCACCGCGCCTGGCCCCTATTTTCAATATTTGTTGCTATCTCTCAAATGCTATCTCTTGATTTTTTTTTCTCTTTTTTTTTTTTTTTTTTGAGAGAGAGAGTTTTGCTCTTGATGTCCAGGGTGGAGCTCAATGGTGCGATCCTGGCTCGCTGCAACCTTCACCTCTTGGGTTCAAGCCTCCCAAGTAGCTGGGATTACAGGTGCCCGCCACCACATCTGGCTAATTTTGTATTTTTAGTAGAGACGGGGTTTCACCATGTTAGTCAGGCTGGTCTTGAACTCCTGACCTCAGGTGCTCCACCCGCCTTGGCCTCTCGAAGTGCTGGGATTACAGGCTTGAGCCACTGTGCCTGGCCTTCATTTCTTTTTGACCTTAATATATTTCCTCTTTTCGCCTTCTATTTGTCTTATGGCATTATCTGTTTTGCTTATTCTCCTTTAATCTTCATTCTGAAATGATTTTTCCTTTCATTTCTAATACATTTCTGAGTTCTGTCACTTCATTTCTGAATTTTTCTACTTCTGATTTATGTAGTTTCATATCTTATCATTTTCTTTATGTCTTTTATCACATTTTGAAACAGTTAAGGTTTTGATCTGTAGGTGTATCTTTCTAGTGTGCTTTTATTGTCTGTAGAGATGTTATTCTGCTGCATATTCTCTCTTCTTATATTAACTTTGTATGGAATCTAATCTCAATACTTTGCTATTTCATTTTTACATGAAATGAGTTTTCCTGAACTTTTAGAAATAGGAGTGAGTGGTTTGTGATAGTTTTTCTAACTTTGTGGAGCTCCTTCTTTTTTTTTATGTAGTATTAAAAAATATAGTGCCTTGCCTTCAGAGATTATTACTGAAATTTTTATTTTTAATTTTTGGGCTTATATTTATGGGGTATATGAGATGTTTTGATATTGGCATGCAATGTGAAATAATCACATCGTGAAGAATGGGGTATCCTTAAATTTTTTTTTTTTTTTTTTTTTTTCGAGACAGGGTCTTACTCTATTACCCTGGCTAGAGTGCAGTGGAGCAATCATGGCTCACTGTAGCCCTGACTTCCCAGCAATCCTCTCACCTCAGCCTCCTGAGTAACTGGGACCACAAGTGTGTGCCACCAAGCCTGGCTAATTTTTTTATTTTTTGGAGACACAAGGTCTCACTATATTGCCCAGGGTGGTTTGAAATCCTGGGCTCAAGCAATCCTCCCACCTAGGCCTCCCAAAGTGTTGGGATTACGGGTGTGAGCCACAGCGCCTAGCCCAGAGATTTATTGACTTTATTCACTGCCTTACTTTTGTCTTGGCTTTCTCTTTTCAAGGAAAACAAGGGTATCCTGTTGCCCTCGTCCTGCTTAATTTTGATTCTACTCCCAGAAGTTTCTCCTCAGTGTAGGGTCCTGACCTGGAAGGTTACCCTGGCTGGTCAGTTTTGAGAGTTCCCAGGGACTAGATGACTCTAACTCAGCTGGTTCGCAACCAGGTGTTATTTTTTTCCCCTTCACCCCCCCTTTCTCATCCCCTATGTAACATCTGGCAATGTTTGGAGACGTTTTTGGTTGTCACAACCAGGCATGTGCTTCTGGCACTTAGTTGGTAGAGGCTATGGATGCTGTTAAACATCCTACAATGCACAGGACAGTCCCCCACAACAAAGAATTGTCTGACCCAAAACGCCAGTAGTGTTGAGGTTGAGAAACCCTCTTCTAAGCCCTTTAGATCTTACTGAGGGTCTTGCACTTACACTCTATGGCAGTGGACAAAACTGTTCCTAGTTTCAGTTGCTGATAAATTTTCCCCTTGTGCTTTCTATTTACTATATATTAGCTAGTTTGAGGTTCTTTTGCTCTTAGATCTGTCAGACATCCAATTGCTTCTTTCTGATTTCTCCTGAAGATACTAATATCATGCAGGTGTTGTGGCTAATGGTAGTTTGTCTTTGCCCATTGGTGTTTTGGAGTTTGTGAGGATATCCTTTCCCTTAGTTTTGTGTTAAATTTTGTTCACAGGTTCTGATTTTTAAATTGTGGTAAAATACACATAACATAACATAAAATTTACCATCTTAACCATGTTTCAACTGTTTAGTAGTGTTAAGTATATTCACATTGTTGTGTAACTCCAATCTCCAGAACTAGTACATAGGTTTTTAGCTTTGCTATCTATTACTCTATCTGTTTTTATGTGTGTATTTGGAGATATTAAAAAACTATGCCATCACTGCTGCTAACCTCCTGTATTGAGTTTTGAAAGTGAAAAAATAGATTTCTTGACAGAGAGATAAAAGGGAACTGGCATAGCTTTCAAGAGTTACCTTCTATTTTATCTCTGCTTATGACAGTTAAACTTTTCAACATATACATGGTAAACTAGTAAATGCTAACTCAAAAATTTTAGAGTCATGACTCATTTCTTTTTAAGAAGTGAAGATGAAATATATGTTCTTATCAGTAATCACAGCACGAGACTCTAAAATCTAATGACGAAAAGCTGACAGAAGAAATTAAGAACAAAATCTGTTCTACCAAAATTAACTATTTGTACACCAGTATAAAGTGACTATGGCAGCCCACCTAGATTTCCCTAAGCATACTTCAATGATTAATGAGGGTCTATATACAAAATACTTCAAGCTTTTTATAAGATGTCCTATACAAAGTATTATTATGTAATCATTTCTCTGGGGGAAGTATGAGTAGAGTCATTCATTAAGTACACTCCAGGTAGATTCAGGAAAAAAATCAGAACAGATTTCACAAGTGGTATGCTTGATATATATAGAATGTAATCTGAAATACATTTCTAACATTTCAATGTTAGGTACAATGAGTGTGACAGTTGAAAAAATCAGGTTATGTGCCCCAAAGCATAGGCAACAAAAGCAAAAAAAGTAAGATTATGTCAAACTAAAAGGCTTCTGCATGGCAAAGGAAACAATCAACAGAGTGAAGAGACAATCTACAGAGTGGGAGAACATATCTGCAAACCATACATCTCATAAAAGGCTAATACTGAAAATATATAAGGAACTTAAACAATTCAACAGCAGGAAAACAAATAATCTGATTTAAAAATGGGCAAAGGACCTGAATAGATATTTCTCAAAAGAACACATACAAATGGATAAGTATATGAGAAAATGCTCAATATCACTAATCATCAGGGAAATGCAAATTAAAATCACAATGAAGTATCACATCACACCTGTTAGAATGGCTACTATATAAAAAAAGATAGATAGCAAATGTTGGCAAGAATATGGAGAAAAGGAAACCCTTGCATACCATTGATGAGAATGTAAACTAGTATAGCCATTACGGAAAACAGTATGGAGGTTCCTCAAAAAATTAAAAATAGAACTATCATATGATCCAGTAATCCCACTACTCAGTATATATTCAGTGGAAATAAGTATGTTGAAGAGATACCTGTACTCTCATATTCATTGCAGCATTATTTACAATAGACAAGATATGAAGTTAAGCTAAATGTACCTCAACAGATGAATGGATACAGAAAATGTGGCATATATGAATAGAATACTATTCAGTCTTAAAAAAGAAGGAAATCCTGACATTTTCGACAGCATGGATAAACCTGAAGGACATTAAGTGAAACAAGCTAAACACAGAAAGACAAATATTGCATGATCTCACTTATATGAGGAATCTAAAAAAGTTGAACTCAGAAGTAGAGAGTAGAATGGTGGTTACCAGGGGCTGGGGCAAGGTGAGGGGCAGTGAGGAAATCTTGGTAAATGAATACAAAATTTCAGTTAGAGAGGAGGAATAAATTCAAGAGCTCTAATGTACAACATAGTAACTACAGTCAATAACAACATATTATGCACTTGAGAGTAGATTTTAAGTGTTCTCACCACAAATAAACCATAAGTATGTGAGGTAATAATAGGTTAATTAGCTTGATTTAGCCATTCCACAACCTATACATATTTCAAAACATCATGCTGTACACTATGAATCTATATAATTTTTGTTAATTAAAAAAACTTTTTTTAGATCTTTCATTTTCCTAGACTTTAAGATCAACTGAAGACTTTTACTGAAAGCCTATGGGAAATCCACTGAATAGTGGATCCTCCAATGTCCTAAATTCAGCTGTACTTGTTTCTTTTTTTTTTCCCCCTTGATACAGGGTCTCACTTTTGCACCCAGGCTGGAGTGCAGTGGTGCAATCTCAGCTCACTGCAGCCTCAACCTCCTGGGCTCAAGTGATCCTCCCACCTCAGCCCCACAAGTAGCTGGAACTACATGCACCGCCATGCCTGGCTAATTTTTTTTTTTTTTTTTGTATTTTATCTCACCATGTTGCCTGGGCTGGTCTCAAACTCCTGAGCTCAAGCAATCCACCTGCCTTGACCTTCCAAAGTGCTAGGATTACAGGTGTGAGCCACCACGCCCGGCCTGTACTTTTTCTTTTAAAGAGCTCTATGTTCTTTAAAATAAAAATACGGAAAATGACTTAAAAAAAAAATCACCTCTCAACAATGTTGAGGCAAGACACGCCATCCTGGCCACCCACAGCATAGAGAAAGCCTCCAAGTACTGCTACACCAACACTTGTCCTGCAGGTGCTTGTAGGGGCCACATCACTGCTCCACTGGTTTGTTTTGGGGTCATACCTGAAAAGAACATACCAAGAGGAGAGTTTGTATTACACAAAGGAAGTTTGGCTATGTTTACATATTCTAAATCCATGGATTTATATGATATATATTCTTTCCCCTAAGTATGGGCTGATTAATAACTAAAACATTTGAAAATCTGGTTTGTGCTTTTATTTTTTGAAATTTATGTATGAATATATTTTCTTTAAAAAAATCAGAATATTATTAATAAAGTTAAAGCCCTCCTTGAGTTCCACCTGAATTCTGGTCTCTTCCCATTTTGATTTGGCATATATCCTTCAAGACTTTTCAGGCCGGGAGCGGTGGCTCACGCCTGTAATCCCAGCACTTTGGGAGGCCGAGGCGGGCGGATCACGAGGTCAGGAGATCGAGACCATCCTGGCTAACACGGTGAAACCCCGTCTCTACTAAAAATACAAAAAATTAGCCGGGCGAGGTGGCAGGCGCCTGTAGTCCCAGCTACGCGGGAGGCTGAGGCAGGAGAATGGCGGAACCCCGGGCGGCGGACCCTGCAGTGAGCTGAGATCGCGCCACTGCACTCCAGCCTGGGTGAAAGAGCAAGACTCCGTCTCAAAAAAAAAAAAAGACTTTTCAGTAAAATGCTTTCATATAGGTATATATGTATCCACATATATATATTTCTTTATATGCAAGCATGTTTTCTTCACATAAATAATACCACAGAGTAGGCACTGCTTTTTCCCTCAATGTTTTTTGAGATCTACTTATGCTAATATAGCTCTAGATTTTTCTTTTGAATTATTTTACTATTATATGTGTTATACATTATTTAATTATATTCCTACTGATATATCCCTTAGGCTGTTTCTGATATTTTGCTATTAAAAGCAACGTTCATCTTTGTGTATTTCTCTTTGTGCAAATGGGTGATAGGTAGAATTACTGTAGCAAACAGTATGCTTAATTTTTTTTTTTTTTTTTTGAGACGGAGTCATGCTCTGTTGCGCAGGCTGGAGTACAGTGGCACAATCTTGGCTCACTGCAAGCTCCGCCTCCTGGGTTCATGCCATTCTCCTGCCTCAGCCTCCCAAGTAGCTGGGACTACAGGTGCCTGCCACCACACCCGTCTCTTTTTTTGTATTTTTAGTAGAGACGGGGTTTCACCGTGTGAGCCAGGATTGTCTCAATCTCCTGACCTCGTGATCCACCCGCCTTGGCCTCCCAAAGAGCTGGGATTACAGGTGTGAGCCACCGTGTCCAGCCGAGTATGCTTAATTTTTAAAAATACTATCAAATTGCTCTTTTTGTAGACATATCTTTTTTAAAAAAATTTCGTTGATTTTTTTGTTTGTTGGGTTTTATTGCCCTTTTAGTGACGATTTAAAAGCATGATTCATGGCCGGGGGCGGTGGCTCACGCTTGTAATCCCAGCACTTTGGGAGGCCGAGGCAGGCGGATCACGAGGTCAGGAGATCGAGACCACGGTGAAACCCCGTCTCTACTAAAAATACAAAAAATTAGCCAGGCGTGGTGGTGGGCGCCTGTAGTCCCAGCTACTCGGAGAGGCTGAGGCAGGAGAATGGCGTGAACCTGGGAGGCGGAGCTTGCAGTGAGCCAAGATTGCGCCACTGCACTCCAGCCTGGGTGACAGAGCGAGACTCCGTCTCAAAAAAAAAAAAAAAAAAAAAAAAAAAAAAAAAAAAAAAAAAAAAAAGCATGATTCATTTATTTTGCATCTTTCTTATTTCCAAATGCATATAAGTTATATTAATGTATCTAAGCTAAAATTCATGTAAATTTGCCCCTAGGTACCACCTTAGTTGCATTCTGTCCATTTTGACATATAGAGCCTAAATTGTTAAGGCATAAATATTTAGCTATTTCTATTCTTTAATCCATCAATTTTTTTTTAACTGGGATGTGTTTTTTTTTTCCATAAGTTATTGGGGTATTGGGGTACAGGTGGTATTTGGTTACATGAGTAAATTCTTTAGTGGTGATTTATGAGATTTTGGTGCATGCATCAGTATACATGGCACCATATTTGTAGTCTTTTACCCCTTAACCCCCTTCACTCTTCTCCCAAGTCCCCAAAGTCCATTGTATCATTCTTATGTCTTTGAGTCCTCATAGCTTAGCTCCCACATTATCAGTGAGAACATATGATGTTTGGTTTTCCATTCCTGAGTTATATCGCTTAGAATAATAGTCTCTAATCTCATCCAGGTCACTGCAAATGCTGTTAATTCATTCCTTTTTATGGCTGCATAGTATTCCATCGTCTATATACACCACAGTTTCTTTATCCACTCATTGATTGATGGACATGTGGTTTGCTTCCACGATTTTGCAATTGTGAATTGTGCTGCTAGAAACATGTATGTACAAGTTTTCGATTAATGACTTCTTTTCCTCTGGGTAGATACTCAGTAGTGGGATTACTGGATCAAATGGTAGTTCTACTTTTAGTTCTTTAAGGAATCTCTGCACTGTTTTCCATAGTGGCTGTACTAGTTTACATTGCCACCAGTGGTGTAGAAGTGTTCCCTGTTCACAGCATCCACACCAACATCTACTGGTTTTTGATTTTTTTATTATGGCCATCCTTGCAGGAGTAAGGTGGTATCACATTGTGGTTTTCATTTGCATTTCCCTGATCATTGTGATGTTGAGCATTTTTTCATATGTTTGTTGGCAATTTGTATATCTTCTTTTGAGAATTGTTTATTCATGTCCTTAGCCCACTTTTTGATAGGATTTTTTTTTTCTCACTGACTTGAGTTCACTGTAGATTCTGGATATTAGTTGTCAGATGTACAGATTGTGAAGATTTTCTCATACTCTGTGGATTGTCTGTTTACTTTGCTGACTGTTCCTTCTGCCATGCAACAGCTCTTTAGTTTAATTAGGTCCTAGCTATTTATCTTTTGTTTTATTGCATTTGTTTTTGGGTTCTTGGTCATGAAATCCTTGCCTAAGCCAATGTCAAGAGGGGTTTTTCCAATGTTATCTTCTAGAATTTTTACAGTTTCAGGTCTTAAGTCCTTAATCCACCTTGAGTTGATTTTTGTATAAGGTGACAGCTGAGGATCCAGTTTTGTTTTCTTACATGTGGCTAGCTAATTATCCCAGCAACATTTGTTGAAAAGAGTGTTCTTGCCCCCCTTTATGTTTTTGTTTGCTTTGTTGAAGATCAGTTGGCTATAAGTATTTGGGTTATTTCTGGGTTCTCTATTCTGTTCCATTGGTCTATGTGCCTGTTTTTATACCAGTACCACACTGTTTTGGTGACTATGGCTCTATAGTATAGTCTGAAATCAGGTAGTGTGATGCCTCCAGATTTGTTCTTTTTGCTTAGTATTGCTTTGGCTATGTGGGCTCTTTTTTGGTTCCATATGAACTTTATAATGGTTTTTTTCTAATTCTGTGAAGAATGATGGTGGTATTCTGATGGTGATTGCACTGAATTTGTAGATTGCTTTAGCAGTATGGTCATTTTCACAATATTGATTCTACCCATCCATGAACATGGGATGTGTTTCCATTTGTTTGTGGCGTCTATGATTTCTTTCTGCACTGTTTTGTAGTTTTCCTTGTAGAGGTCTTGAGGTCTTTTGACTCCTTTGTTAGGTATATACCTAAGTATTTTTTTTTGCAGCTATTGTAAAAAACGTTGAGTTCTTGATTTGATTCTCCACTTGCTTGCTGTTGGTGTATAGAAGAGCTACTGATTTGTGTACATTAATCTTGTATCCGGAAACTATGCTGAATTCTTTTATCAGTTCTAGGAGCTTTCTAGAGGAGTCCTTAGGATTTTCAAGGTAAATGATCATATCAGCAGCAAACAGTGACAGTATGACTTCCTCTTTACTGATTAGGATGCCCTTTATTTCTTTCTCTTGTCTGATCGCTCTGGCTAGGACTTCCAGTACTATGTTGAAGAGAAGTGGTGAGAGTGGGCATCCTTGTCTTTTTCCCACGCTCACAGGGAATGCTTTCAACTTTTCCCCATTCAGTATGTTGGCTGTGGGTTTGTTATAGATGGCTTTTATTACATTAAAGTACGTCCCTTGTATGCCAATTTTGCTGAGAGTTTTAATCATAAAGGGATGCTGGGTTTTGTCGAATGCTTTTTCTGCATCTATTGATATGATCATGTGACTTTTGTTTTTAATTCTGTTTATGTGGTGTATCACATTTATTGACTTGCATATGTTAAACCATCCCTGCATCCCTGGTATGAAACACACTTGATCATGGTGGATTATCTTTTTGATATGATGTTGGATTCGGTTAGCTAGTATTTTGTTGAGGATTTTAGCATCTACATTCATCAAGGATATTGGTCTGTAGTTTTCTTTTTTGGTTATGTCCTTTCCTGGTTTTGGTATTAGGGTGATGCTGGCTTCACAGAATGAATTATGAATTATTAGGGAGGGTTCCTTCTTTATCTTGTGGAATAGTGTCAAAAAGATTGGTACCAATTCTTCTTTGAATGTCTGGTAGAATTCTGCTGTGAATCCGTCTGGTCCTGGACTTTTTTTTTGTTGTAATTTCTTAATTACCACTTCAATCTTGCTGCTTGTTTTTGGTCTGTTCAGGGTATCTAATTCTTCCTGATTTAAGATAGGAGGGTTGCATTTTTCCAGGAATTTATTGATCTCTTCTAGGTTTTCTAGTTTATATGTGTAAAGGTGTTCATAGTAGCCTTGAATGATCTTTTATATTTCAGTGGTGTCAGTTGTAATAGCTCCTGTTTCATTTTCTAATGAGGTCATTTGGATTTTCTCTCCTTTTCTTGGTTAATCTTGGTAATGGTCTATCAATTTTATTTATCTTTTCAAAGAACCAGCTTTTTGTTTCATTTATCTTTTGTTTTTTTTTTGTTTGTTTGTTTGTTTCAATTTCATTTAGTTCTGCTCTGATCTCAGTTATTTCCTTTGGGTTTGGGTTTGATTTGTTCTTGTTTCCCTAGTTCCTTGAGGTGTGACCTGTTTGTGCTCTTTCAGACTTTTTGATGTAGGCATTTAGGGCTATGAACTTTCCTCTTAGCACTGCCTTTGCTGTGTATCCCAGAGGTTTTGATAGGTTGTGTCATTATTGTCATTAAGTTCGAAGAATTTTTAAATTTCCATCTTGATTTTGTTTTTGACCCAATGCTCATTCAGGAGCAGGTTACTTAATTTCCATGTATTTGCATGGTTTTGAAGGTTCCTTTTGGAGTTGATTTCCAGTTTTATTCCACTGTGGTCTGAGTGAGTGCTTGATATAATTTCAATTTTCTTAAGTTTATTGAGGCTCATTTTGTGGCCTATCTTATGGTCTATCTTGGAGAAAGTTCCATGAGCTGTTGAATAGAATGTGTATTCTGTGGGTTTTGGATGAAATGTTCTGTATATATCTGCTAAGTCCATTTTTTTCCAGGGTATAGTTTAAATCCATTGTTTCTTTGTTGAATTTCTGTCTTGATGACCTGTCTAGTGCTGTCAGTGGAGTATTTAAGTCTCACACTATTATTTTGTTGCTGTCTATCTCATTTCTTGGGTCTATTAGTAATTGTTTTATAAGTTTGGGAGCTCCAGTGTTAGGTGCATATATGTTTAGGACTATGATATTTTCCTGTTGGACAAGGCCTTTTACTACTATATACTGTCCCTCTTTGTCTCTTTTAACCACTGTTGCTTTAAAGTTTGTTTTGTCTGATATAAGAATAGCTACCCCTGCTCACTTTTGGTGTCCATTTGCATGAAATGCCTTTTTCCACTGCTTTAAGTTTATGTGAGTCTTTATGTGTTAGGTGAGTCTCCTGAAGGCAGCAGATGGTTGGTGAGTTCTTATCCATTCTGTGGTTCTGTACCTTTTAAGTGGAGCATTTAGGTCATTTACATTCAATGTTAGTATTGAAATGTGAGGTACCGTTACTTTCATCGTGCTCTTTGTTGCCTATGTACTTTGGTTTTGTTTTTGCTTTTTAACTTGTATTTTTGCATTATGGGTTCTGTGTGATTTATGCTTTAAAGAGGTTCTGTTTTGATGTGTTTCCAGGATTTGTTTCAAGATTTAGAGCTCCTTTTAGAAGTTCTTGTAGTGGTGATTTGGTAATGGCGAATTATCTCAGCAGTTCTTTGTCTGAAAACGGCTTATCTTTCCTTCACATATGATGCTTAGTTTCACTGGATATGAAATTCTTGGCTGATAATTGTTTTGTTTGAGGAGGCTGAAGATAGGTCCCCAATTCCTTCTAGCTAATAGGGTTTCTGCTGAGAAATCTGCTGTTAATATGATAGGTTTTCCTTTATAAGTTACCCTGTGCTTCTGTCTCACAGCTCTTGATTCTTTCCTTCATCTTGAGTTTGGATAACCTGATGACAACGTGCCTAGGGAAAGATCTTTTTGTGATGAATTTCACAGGTGTTCTTTGTGCTTCCTGTATTTGGATGTTTAGGTCTCTCACAAGGCTGGGGAAATTTTCCTTGATTACTCCTCCGAGTATGTTTTTCAGACTTTTAGAATTCTCTTCTTCCTTGGGCATACCAATTATTCTTAGGTTTGGTTGTTTAACATAATCTCAGACTTTTTGGAGGCTTGTTCATATTTTCTTATTCTTTTTTCTTTGTCTTTGTTGGATTGGGTTAATTCAAAGACCTTGTCTTTGAGCTCTGAATTTCTTTCTTCTACTTGTTCATATCTATTACTGAGACTTTCTAGAGCATTTTGCATTTCTAAAAGTGTGTCCAAAGTTTCCTGAATTTTTGTTTTTTCATTAAGCTATCTATTTCCTTGAGTGTTTCTCCCTTCACTTCTTGTATCATTTTTGGATTTCCTTGCATTGGGCTTTGCCTTTCTCTGGTCCCTCCCTGATTAGCTTAATAACTAACCTCCTGAATTCTTTTTCAGGTAAATCAGGGAATCTTCTTGGTTTGGATCCATTGCTGGTGAAGGGTGTTGAAGAGCCTTGTTTTATGTTACCAGGGTTGGTTTTCTGGTTCCTCCTCATTTGGGTAGGCTCTGTCAGAGGGAAGGTCTAGGGATGAAGGCTGTTGTTCAGATTCTTTTGTTCCACAAAGTGTTCCCTTGATGTAGTATTCTCCCTGTTTTCCTATGGATGTGGCTTCCTGTGAAACAAACTGCAGTGATTGCTGTCTCTCTTCTGGGTCTGGCCACCCAGCAAGTCTACTCGGCTCTGGGTTGGTAGTAGGGGATGTCTGCATAGAGTCCTGTGATGTGAACCGTCTATGGGTCTCTCAGCTGTGGATACCAGCACCTGTTCTGGTGGAGGGTGCAATGGACTCCGTGAGGGTCCTTAGTTTTGGTGGTTTAATACCCTATTTTTGTGTTGGTTGGCCTCCTGCCAGGAGGTGGTACTTTCCAGAAAGCATCAGCTGTAGTAGTGTGGAGAGAGACTGGTGGTAGGTGGGGTCCTAGAACTCCTAAGATTATATGCCCTTTGTCTTCCACTACCAGGGTGGACAGGGAAGGACCATCAGGTGGGGGCGAGATTAGGCATGTCTGAGCTCAGACTCTCCTTGGGCGGGTCTTGCTGCGACTGCTGTTGGGGATGGGGGAAGAGATTCCTAGGTCACTTGAGTTGTGTACCTAGGAAGATTATGATTGCCTCTGCTGAGTCATGCAGGTTGTCAGTAAAGTGGGGGAAAGCCAGCAGTCACAGGCCTCACTCAGCTCCCACACAACCTGAAGGGCTGGTCTCACTCCCACCGTGCCCCTCTCACAACTCTGAGTCTGTTTCCAGGCCACAGGCGACAGGCTTGAAAATTTGCCCCAGGCTATCCGCCTCCCAGCTGCAAGAGAAAAGGGCTTTAGTTTTCCCCCTGCCAGTGAAGTCTGCATGCAGGATTCGCACCCTCCCTTGAGTTCTGCTCAGGAGGCTTCTCACCCTGTTCAAATTGTTACAAAGTTCAGCTAGAGAATTCCTTCTCCCTGGGGAGTTTTATCCCCTGCTCCTCTGGCCACCCTCCTGATGGATCCCTGTGGTGCCAGGCAGGAATGGCCTGCTTGGGGACCCAGCGAACGCCCAGGGCCTTTCTGCTGCTTCCTCTACCCGTTATTTCACTTGCCTCTCTAACTTGACTCAGCTCCAGGTAAATTTGGAAACTTCTCCTGCAAACAGACTTTCAGCTTCTCCAGTGGGGGTGTGTGTTTGGGAGAGGAGGGTCTCCCTTTCCCATTTCTGCAGTTGGGGCACTCACAATATTTGGGGTTTCTCCCGGGTCCTGCAGGAGCAGTCCGCTTTCTTCAGAGGGTCTGTGGGTCCTCTTGAGATTGCTGATTTTTTCTTGCAGTCAATCTGGAGCTAAAATTTGCAATGAAGCCTCCGCATGTTGCCCGGTCTGGAGCTTCAGTCTAGTCCTGCCTCCTGTCTGCCATGATCTCTTCTGTGATGCCATCAATTTATTTTTCCCTTCTGTGATGTCATCAATTTATTTTTAAGTGTGTGTGTTGTGTTCTTTTTTTCTGTTGTTTTTTTTTTTTTTTTTTTGACAGAGTCTTGCTCTGTCACCCAGACTAGAGTGCAATGGCGCAATCTCATCTCATGGCAACCTTTACCTCCCAGGCTCAAGTGGGCCTCCTGCCTCGGGTCTCCTGAGTAGCTGGGACTATAGGCGTGCACCACTACAACTGGTAAATTTTTGTATTTTTTTGTAGAGATGAGGTTTCTCCATGTTGTAGTTGTTTTACTTCTATGGGAATGATCCCTCTGCTTTTTAAGATTTTTCCCCAGCTGCACAATCTATATCTTTAGAACTTGATATGCTGCAGCGTTTCATAGATGTGTTATGGAAATAAAGAGTCACTGTTAATCAACACAGCTTCTTGAGAGCAAGAAGCTATTGAAACATCAGTTACTAGAGATTCCCAATGTGCCCCGCCACGGCGATAGATATTATGGTGAAACACATTTCAACACGTATAGTACAATGTGATGGGTATGTACAAACGTGTTCAAAATACTTATGGAAAGGCAAAGGAACAAGTAACTAGTAACTAACTCATCTGTATGGTATCATAGAAAGTTGTATGTATTAAGTAACATTTGTGTCTTGAAGAAAATGTAGGTCTTTTTTTTTTTTTTGAGAAGGAGTCTCGCTCTTTTGCCTAGGCTGGAGTGCAGTGGCGTGATCTCGGCTCACTGCAAGCTCTGCCTCCCAGGTTCTGGCCATTCTCCTGCCTCAGCCTCCCAAGTAGCTGGGATTACAGGCATGAGCCACTGCACCTGGCCAAAGGAAATATAAGTCTTAAAGTGGCAGAAGTATCTCAGGGAAAAAAGAACAGCATGCATATATGTAAGGAGAGAGGTATGAAGGAAGACAGCATGTCCAAGGAACTGCAGGCAATTTGATGTGTCTGCAGTAGCATGCTTAGGGAGTGGTAGTGTGTCATAGGAGACAGACTAGAAAAATAGGTGGAGACCAGATCAAAAAGAATTTGTGTATCATACTAACTTGTTTAGGTTGCCAACTAGTGCCACAGATGCAATACTAAGGCATTAAATCACATTTGTTTCCTAATTAACATCTCAAATAAAACTACATGAATAGTAGAGAGAAAATTACAGATTGACCTTACTCACCTTTCAACACTATTGAGATAAGAGGATCCATCATGGCCTCCTACTGCATATAACAGATCATCAAGAACACTGACCCCAACTCCACATCTCCTTTTGCTCATTGAAGCCACCATTCTCCATTCATTGGTCTGTGGATCATATCGTTCAACACTGGAAATGGCATCTCCACTGCACCAACCACCAACTGGGGAAGTAACAGAAATGGTCAAGAGAATCCTATCCTGAAGCATAAAATGTAACACTCACTACTAACTTCGCTGTGACCTAATGCTTAGACTCACCAAATGTCTCTAGTAGTAGGTCAAAATGCAAGTTATGACTTCAACTCATTCCACTGGGATTGCTATAATCTTTAATTAATTCTGTAAATAAGTTAGTATTGCATCTATTTTACAAAGGAGGGCAATGATACCAATTCAAATAGGATTATGGGATAATATGTATATATGGATAGAATGGAGAAATTATAGATGGATATGCATAGAATGGAGAAATAAATTATAATTGTTTAATATAATGTTTTTTCACAATTCCATGTAATTATGGGATGAGCTGCACATTGATATATAAATTAATGCATGTGACTCATTTCAACAAAACATCTACTGCACGACATTTTTATTTTTTCAGACAGGATCTTGTTCTGTTCCCCAGGCTGGAGTACAGTGGTGCAATCACAGCTCACTGCAGCCTTGACCTCCTAGGCTCAAGCCATCCTCCTGTCTCAGCCTCCCAAGTAGCTGGGACTACATGCATGCACTACCACACTCAGCTAATTGTTTTTCTTATTTTCTGTAAAGATGGGGCCTCCCTATATTGCCCAGGCTGGTCTCAAACACCTGGCCTCCCAAAATGCTGGGATTATAGGCATGAGCCACTGTAACCAGCCAACATTTTTGGATTGATATAAAAATAGATATTAAAGGTGTTGAATGAGAAAAAAATATAGAGCACTCTTTTGGAGTATATCAGTGTGGAATCATGGGTTATGAGTCAAGCTATATGCTGACTTATTATTTGTTTCTTATGACAGTAAATATCACAATTGTCCAAAGGATTATTCAAATGACAATTTCTTATATGGGAAAATATTCAATTTACTAACAGTATATTAAGATCCAAACCTGCAAAGAGTACTTCCCCACATCGGATAGGTTTCCGTGGTCTCGTCCTTGGTCCTTGCATTAGTGGTCGTTCTTGCGGCAATAGGAGGTAGTTTTTAGCCTCATCTACCAAGTCTCTGTAGGAAAAATTCTGCCTTTATTCCAAATATCTAAATTACATTGTTAGTTAAGTCCCAGTATAGTTTAGGAATATATAGGTTGGCAAAGGGAAGCAAGCATAAATCAAACCAAATCATGAATGCTAGCCAATATTAAAATTGGCACAAACATGAAAGCAATAATGCCAGTCAAACTGAGTTGTGAATTGATTGGTATTTCCATCATGACTCATATCTCACTGCAAATTTAGCCTAAAGCTCAACATGCTTACAGCCAACAATAACTTATAGAAAAGTACAAATTACAATTTGATTACCACACAGCAGTTACTACTTTTTAATAAATTTTATTAGATTCTGCAAGATATTAGCAAGGTAGCACATCAGCCAGGGCAATAGTTATTTGTTAGATTAAAGTAATAAAACTGGGTCAAAAATCGGATTGCTAAAAAGAAACACTGTACTGCCACAAATTTGCTGGTAACATATGAATGGTTTACTCTCAACAAGTCTACTGAGACAAATTTCCTGTCTTGTTAAGACACTTTAAGAGTCTAGTAATTACACTTGTAATTACTTTGCAGTGGCTCACACCTGTAATCCCAGCACTTTGGGAGCTGAGGGGCAGTGGATCACGAGGACAAGAGATCGAGACCATCCTGGCCAATATGGTGAAACCCTGTCTCTACTAAAAATACAAAAAGTAGCCAGGCGTGGTGGTGCGCGCCTGTAGTCCCAGCTACTCAGGAGGCTGAGGCAGGAGAATCGCTTGAACTTGGGAGGCAGAGGTTGCAGTGAGCCGAGATTGCGCCACTGCACTCCAGCCTGGCAACAGAGCGAGACTCCGTCTCAAAAAAAAAAAAAAAAGACAAAGACTTTGACCTCTTAATAGCTTGTTAGGTCATTTGAGGGTTCTAGAAATAATACTATAGAGCTATAATATTGAGCAAACCAACACAAAATTAATGGTAGCAACAACACGGCTATGAGCTAGTCCTGGTTTTAAGTGCTTAATATATATAAACTCATTTAAATTTCACAACAGCCTTATGGAATAGGCACTATTATCATCCTCACTTTATAGAAGAAGAAACTGCAGCAAAAAGAAGTTAGGATATCAGGAAGGGTCTTCTTTTAAATGTGACTTCATAAGTACTTTTACTTTCTGCATCAGAATCAGTACAATACAATCTGATTTACGTTTAATGGAGGAGAGCATCTATGTGTTATTTCTTCAGATTTCAGCATGTACAATGTATATGGTTTTCCTTTTTGCTACTGCAAATATTTAGGAGAATTAATTATCATTTGTCTGTGTGTGTGTGTGTGTTTTTTTTTTTTTTTTGGAGACTGAGTTTCACTTTTGTTGCCCAGGCTGGAGTACAATGGCACGACCTTGGCTCACCGCAACCTCTGCCTCCCAGGTTCAAGCAATTCTCCTGCCTCAGCCTCCTGAGTAGCTGGGATTACAGGCATGCACCACTATGTCCAGCTAATTTTTGTATTTTTAGTAGAGATGCGGTTTCTCCATGTTGAGGCTGGTCTCGAACTCCTGACCTCAGGTGATACACCCGCCTCGGCCTCCCAAAGTGCTGAGATTACAGGCGTGAGCCACTGCGCCCGGCCTGTCTGTGTTTTTAAATATAGAAAACATCTAGTTTAACTCTAGTCCATGTAAACGGAAAAATGAAGAATGATTAATATAAAAAAGATACAATAAAATAAAATAGAAACATCTAAAATCCCCTCCAGCCTCTCCTGTTAAAAGAACAGGCTTTAGTTTATAGAAGAAATGCAAGTGAATCTACATGTCCTAACACCATTCTAGAATCAGGGATCATTCTAAATATCTTTAATCACCAAGGGAGGTCCAAAGGTCAGTGTAGTTTACAAAGTTCTGAGTATGGATTTTCTCTTTCACTTATATTTGGGACATGCTGGGGAAAAATGGTTAAAAATCCCAGATGATTTCAGATTTGAACCTAAATCTTAAAATCTGTCAAATTGGGAATGTAATTTATTACATTTTGTATATACTTTAGAGAAAGCCTAGTAAAATAGGTTGCTTTTTCCCCCCCTTTGTAAAAGTAGTTAAGAGTTTCTTTTGTCAAAAAACCTCTGGAAACTGCTTCACCTAGTTCTAGTGAAAATCTTTCTACAGCTATTTTAGAAGGTGGCAGATCTTCAACTCTGTCCACAATTTAGAAAGCAAGGCTGATTCTATTCCCCAACTAGACATATGTGATGGAAGGAAAAAATGTTCATTGACAGAGTCAACAGCATTATTCAATTATCTCAAGGAAAAAAAAAAAAAAGCAGAGAATTGACTCTTTAAATTCAAGCCTGCATTAAAATCTTGGAAATCTACCTTTTTATTGCCACTTCTACACCAATAAGCACCACACATAAAAAACTAATGGAATGAAACACTGGAAGTTCAGTTCTCTCTTCTTCCTTTTCCTCCTCTTGATCCTAGCCCAGAAGAAAACCTTGTTAAATTAATGCCCTGGTTTCAGCTCTGCAAAATACAATATTTAGGAAGCAATACAAATAAGGAAATTAGGAAAAAATAGGAATGCTTAGTTGTTGATTTTTCCCATCCAGGATCACTCATACCTGCATTCTTCATCACTTTTGATGAGGGGATCAGAGCCTACTGTGCCCACCAGGAACTTGGGACTAAGCAAAGGCAAACGAACATGCTGCAGCACCTATGAGAAAATAAACACCATTATTTTAATTAATTAATTTTGAGACAGGTTTTACTCTGTTGCCCAGGCTGGAGTACAGTGGCGTGATCATAGGTCACTGCGGCCTCAGTCTCCTGGGCTCAAGTGATGTGCCTACCTCAGCCTCCAGAGTAGCTGCAACTACAAGTGCATGACACCATGCCCAACAAATTTTTGTATTTTTTTTTTTTTTGTAGAAATAGGGAATCACCATGCTGCCCAGGCTGGTCTCAAACACCTGAGCTCAAGCGATCTGCCTGCCTTATCCTCCCAAGTGCTGGGATTATGGGCTTGTACCACTGCACCCAGCCAATAAACACTATTAAAGGCATGAGCTCTCATCTATAAGATATTTAAGAGAATACATGACCCAAGGTACCCTACTGTGCTTCCAATTGTTTTGGGATCTCACTGAATACCATAAATAAGGAAGGAGGGAAGGCATAACTACTAAAAACGTTCAGCAATACATTATAAGCTCTTCTATAGCTGGACTCAAATTAATTCACAATCCAGAAGAATATCTTGTTGAACTGCTAAAGACTATAATCACAATAACAAGAATGGGTCTGAAGTGAACTACTGATCACTCAGTGATGACTGTGATGCATCACGTCTTTACTCTTGAAAGTGTGGTAGTATTTCCAAGTCATATTGAAGGAAAACTGGTAGGATTTCCAAGCTATAGGAAAAGAAGCATCCTTGCTTTCTTTTGTTCATTTTATACAATTTAAGTTTTGAATTGTGCTATCACTCAAAAGTAGAATTGATCCAAAATATGGGGAAAGCAAAGGAGCAAAAAGCCCATATTAATAAGCAACCAAAATGCTTCTAAATACTTATTTTCTTGATTATTTGGAAACAGCTGGACTTTCTTACAGACGAATGTGGAGTGTGATAACCGTTTTATGTTTGCAAGACAAATACATATCATCTCATCTAGTACTAAGCAGTTTCTTTTTTTTTTTTTGAGATGGACTCTCGCTCTGTCACCAGGCTGGAGTACAGTGGCATGATCTCAGCTCACTGCAATCTTCGCCTCCTGATTGCAAGCGATTCTCCTGCCTCACGCTCCCAAGTAGCTGGGACTACAGGGGTCCGCCACCACGCCCAGCTAATTTTTGTATTTTTAGTAGAGACCGGGTTTCACCATGTTGGCTAGGATGGTCTCGATCTCTTGACCTTGTGATCCACCCGCCTTGGCCTCCCAAAGTGCTGGGATTACAGGCATGAGCCACCGTGCCCGGCCAGCAGTTTCTTAGAGAAGCATTTCTATCATTACCTGGGGTAATTGAGGACGTCTTTCCTGAATACTGTATTTGACCCAGGCCATCACTGCATTGAACACTTGTTCTTCACTGCGAACATTTAGCTCATCACTGGATATTATATCAATGAGTTGATTGGCTGGAAGCAACATGAACTCTTCACTCTCCATTACCTGTTCAAAGTTAGGTAAGAAGAAAAAAAAATCCTGTGATCACATTTATTGACTCAATGTTTTTCTTCAGGGTTATGGGACAAAGCTGTATTCCACAATGCACTGAAGTTTAAAATGATACCAGAGGAAAAGAAAAATTTGAAAAGAGAACAAAGGAAGGTACAGAAGACACCATTAAAATTTAGTAAAAATAATCATTTGTGAGTCAAGCAATTTAAGAAAAATGACTTAAAAAATAAAAGATCAAAATAAAAATTTATATTCAAAATAAGCCAAATTAACTATACCAAACTATAACTCCAGATATATGAGGCATATAAAAAGTCAGGAAAAGCTTTCAGAAGAAGATTAGTTGCTGAATAGGCAGTGTCTAGGGCAGAAAAACCAAGGGGTCAGTTTCAAAAAAGAATAAGAGTGTCAGCAATTCTGTAAACAAGAATGAATATAATGAGGAGAGTATTACACCAGTGAAAAAACTCTGAGGACCAAACTCTCTTATATGCTAGTGAGAATCTACAAACACCAGTAATTTATCTTTACCCAAGGCTAGGCAACTGTCAGAATGGAGATGAAACGGCAACAAGGATATTACCTTGTTGTGCAGGCCAGCCACCTATTCCAAGGCCTTGTAATTCCATTCATCAGAATGTAGAGTAAAAGGGACAGGGTGCAATGCACAGGAAAGAAACAGTCACTGCTACCCTTCACGTGGTTTGTTATATCATTACTCATGAGACTATACTACATGTGATGTCTATTAGTGCAGGCAGTACCTCTAATGAAGTTGATGGATTCTCTTGGGACAGGGTTATTGTCATGCTCATCAAAAAGTCAGAATATTTAGCAGAATATGCAATAGGCCATAAAAATAATTTAAATATTTTATTAAGAATGTTTTCCTTAGCCAAGTGTGGTGGCTCATGGTTGTAATCCAAAAAATTTGGGAGGCCGAGGCAGGAGAACTATTTGAGCTCAGGAATTCGAGACCAGCCTGGTCAACATAGCGAGACCTCATTTCTACAAAAATAAAAAATAAAAAAATTAGCTAAGGCTCGGTGTGGTGGCTCATGCCTATAACCTCAGCACTTTGGGAGGCTGAGGTGGGCAGATCACTTGAGGTCAGGAGTTTGAGACCAGCCTGGCCAACATGGTGAAACCCTGAGGCAGGAGAACCACTTGAACGCAGGAGATGGAGGTTGCAGTAAGCCAAGATTGCACCATTTCACTCCAGCCTGGGCAACAGAGTGAGGCTCCGTTGCACCACAAAAAAAAAAAAAAAAAAAAAATTCTCGAGTGCATGAGGAAAAAATACAAATCTCAAAATAAAACAGTAAAGGGCCATAAGGCCAGTTATATTTATAGCAGAAATAATAACGAACGCTTATACTTTTATGGCATAAGTCTTCAAACCATCTGAGTGAGAGACTTTTTGAGGTTCAGGAAATTAAATAGTTAACCTTTAAATTTTAGCTGAGGTTGCTTAGGTAATTTAGTAATTAGAATGGTTGCATTTTTTTCTCTGTGGTAGGGTGGCTTAGTTTGGCAAACAAAAATACAAGACATACTTATACTATAAATAACTTGTTTATCTGGAATTTAAATTTAATTGGGTACCCTGTATTTTATCTGTTAACCTTGTGTTGAGGGACTATAAAGTCCAGGGCTACATTTGGGGCTTAGCTCTAGTAAGTGTGTTGGTCTTCACAGCATGCAAAAGTTTAGTCATGGCTGCATCTTGCTTTCCTCTTATTTTTCTCTCTGATTTCTTCACTTAAGTATGGTATTGTGTATCTTTGTGAAGTGCCTAAACATTTCTTTTTATATTTCATCAAGGTATAAACCAAATGTTATATAAATATCAATGATCACCAAGTTTGAAGTTTATGAATAATCTACTAAGGTGTTAACTCATTTAATGGAAACGCAAGATGACAGGAAGATATGAAAGTTTGGGTGAGAAAATATTTGGCACTAAGAGCAGAGAGTAAAAATAATACTTCTGATAGACATGCCTGGCTAAAATGCTACCTCTCCTTTTCCCACCACCAGTAAGAGGATATTAATGATATACCATTTGGGCAGATCTAGCACTAAAGTCTATCCTTGAATCAACCAAGTTAAGAAAATAATGCTTCACAATATCTACTCTTAAATAAGAGTTTAGAGGCGATCTGAACTTTAAGCCCCACATTATTACGGTAATCAGCTTACTTTTAGTTTCTTCAGATGAATGTAGATGCTATTTGAAGAATGAATAAAGCTGAAAACAAACATGAATGAATAAGCAAAGTCATCTGGAATTGTTCTAACAAGTATATGGTGAACTTAGTTGTTGAGTTTAGACAATTTAAAAATGTATGTTTATAAGCAGAGTAACACTGTATGAATTAAGCTAGGTCTAATGAAGTAGGAGAAAATTAAACACAGATTTGATTAAGTTAAAAAATAATTCAAATGAGTCACAAATGTTAAGCTCCAAATGACTTTTTTTGCACCTACATGGAGCCATGCTAGTCCAACAAACAAGAGTAAGATTTCCTTACTGGGATTTCAATATGGTATGTATCAGGTTCACTTTGGAGGCAGGATTAGAACTAGAAGGAATTTCAGAACTTTCTCTACCATCAAGAATATTCTTTCCAGCACTTTGGGAGGCCGAGGCGGGCGGATCACGAGGTCAGAAGATCGAGACCACGGTGAAAACCCGTCTCTACTAAAAATATAAAAAATTAGCCGGGTGCGGTGGCGGGTGCCTGTAGTCCCAGCTACTCTGCAGGCTGAGGCAGGAGAATGGCGTGAACCCGGAAGGCGGAGCTTGTCGTGAGCCGAGATCGCGCAACTGCACTCCAAGCCTGGGCGACAGAGCGAGACTCCGTCTCAACAAAAAAAAAAAAAAAAAAAAGAATATTCTTCAGATATTTGTGAATACCTTAGATCTAAAACACAACTTATAGTTAGAGCAAGACATTAAAAAAAAACAAATTTTAAGTGTACTGCTCAATGAGTTCTGATAAATTATATACTCATGTAAACATGACCACAATCAAGATACAGAATATTACCATAATCCAAGGACGTTCTGAAGCAGAGAATTTTTTTTAAAATTTTTTTTATTATACTTTAAGTTTTGGGGTACATGTGCACAACGTGCAGGTTACATATGTATACATGTGCCATGTTGGTGTGCTGCACCCAGTGGGGTCCAAAGCCTTTAGCATATTGTTTTGGAGCTCCTCAGTGATGGCAAATCTTTATTTTTGGAAAGTGGATTTGGTATTTGAAAACAGTGGAAAGAAATGAAGAGACAAGTCTGTTATGAAGGCATCTAAAGAAGTTAGATTATTTTCAATGAAAAATTAAATGTGACTATAAAATAATGATTCTATCAACATTAGTTAATAATATAAACCCCAATTAAGTCATAGTATTTCCCCCTTTATACTTTGTTGGAATTAATTTACTAATAGTTTGTTAAGAATTTTTGTATCTAAGATCATGAGAGATACTGATCTGTAGTTTTCTTTTAGCGTCTGTGGTTTCAATCAGGGCAATTCTGGCCTTATAAAATGAGTTGGTAACTTCATTCTCCTTTTCTGAAAGACTTTGCATAGGATTAGTGTTATTTCTTCTTTACATGTTTGATAAATTCACCATCTGGGACTGGCATTTTCTTTGTGAGAAGGTTTTTAATTTATTAGTTCAATTTATTTCATAGATATAGGGTTATTCTGTTTTTCTGTTTCTTCTTAGTTTTTGTAATTTGTGTTTTCTTCAGAGAATTTGCCTATTTCATCTCTGAATTTATAGGTAAAATGTTGTTCATAATATTTCCTCATCATCCTTCTTATGTATAAAGAATTTGTAGTGATATCTTCTCTTTCATTCCTGTTACTGGTAACTTGTGTCTTCTTTCCTTTTTTTCTTGATCAGTATAGAGATGGAGGTTCATCTTTTGTTTTTTTTTAAAGAGCTCTTGGTTTTTATTCTAATCTTTATTATTTTCTTCCTTCTACTGTGGGTTTAATTTGCTCTTCTTTTTCTAGTTTGTAAAAGTAACCAGTGGAACAAAAATACAAACTTTCCTATATACCAAAAGAAATTAAAATAAAAGGCAAAGAAGATTCCACATAGAAAAAGAAATACAGTAAATATAACTGAATCAGGTACTATTTATAAAAATATGACAGAGTTGAAAACAAACATATCAGTCAGAGCAATAAATGCAAATGGGCTTAAATTGCCTATTTAAAGGAAAGGATTTCAAATCCGCTCATAAAGCAAAGCTCAGTTCTACACTAATTCAAGAAAATTACTTAAAACATCATATTTTGAACAGGCTAAAAGTAATGGGAAAAACAAATATATACAGTCAAATGGAAACAATAAGAAAATGAATTGAAATCCAGATATCAGACAAACTAGAACTTAGACAACAAATGAATTAAATCTGACAAGGGAGAACACTTTACAAAGCTCAAAGTCACAATTCATAATCAAGACATAAAGTTATGATTATGCATAAGGCAACACAGTAACTACCTATAGATGATATAAAGAGAAATAGACACACTAATAAGAGACTTTAACACACAGGTCCAAGGACAAAAAAGGAATATAGAAGAGCCAAGCAACATAATCAATAAGGTAGATCTTATGCATACATATTAAATACTATATTATGAGAATAGAAACTAGAAAATACACATTTTTCTCAAGCACACATAAAATAGAAAAATTGATCATATATTAGGTTACCAAGAAAGCAAATTTCATAGAGTAGAATTATTACAAACACTGATCAAAGTCCACTAAAACCAGCAATTAAAAATGAAATAAAAAAACACAAAAAACCCTTCCATCTAGAAATTTAAAAAAATTATTAATAGTTTTTGAGTTAGAGAAATATACACAGAATTTTTATAAAACAATGATAACGAAGCACTAAAGACCAGAATCAATTAAATACATTAAAACCAGTGATCCGAGAAGAATAGCTTTAAATACTTATAGTAAATATAAAAGAATGAAAATAAATTAAGTCTCAACTCAAACAGCTAGAAAAAGAATAAGCCAAAAGAAAGTACAAGGAAGAAGATAATAAAGGTAAAACCAGAATGAAATACAATCAAGCAAAAAGGTAGATCTAATTAATAAGTAAAAAATCCTCTTTGTTTGAAAAAAGTTAAAACGGATTATTAGTTAACTTATTCAAGGAAAGAAACATTAAAAACACACATACAAAATCAAAGTATTAAGGGTAAATAACCACTGCTACAGAAATTTAAAAATTAAAGAGATTACTTTGTATACCTCTATACAGATAAATTTGAAAACCTAGATGAAATTGGTAATTTTCTAGGGAAATACAGTTTACCCAAATTGATCCCTGAAAAGAAAGAAAATTTCATAGAAGAAATAGAAAAACTTAACAATAAATTACTTTACAAAAAAGCACGAAACCTATATGATTTCAGAGGGAAATTCTATCAAACTTTTACAGAACATAGTCTGCACAGTATATTTGTTGTTTCAGAGCACAGAACATGAAGAAAACTTCCAACTCATTTTCATGAAGTATAAGATTTATACTTGACAAAAGGCAGTACAAGGAAATTCAAGACTAATATAATTTATGAATATTGATGTAAAAATACTAAATATTAGCAAATAGATTCTAACACCACCATAATCAAAAGGTGTATGCCAATAATTCAAAGATGTTTCACTTGTAGGATTCCATTAATGTAAGTTACATCATCACCACCAGAAAGGACGACTTACAAATATTTTTCCCCAGCTTGCCTTTGACTTGTCTTGTAATTTTTGTTCTGCTTTGTTTTACCATGCAGAAAATTTTGAATTGTGTGTAGTCAAATCTATCAATTTTATCTTCTGTCTTTTCTGGGTTAGTCAATTAGAAAGACCTTTTTCACTTCAAGATTATAAAGAAATTGCTCCATACCATTGTGTAATATTTTCATGGTTTTATTTTGTATGTTTAAATGTTTGATCCATTGGAGGTTATCCTGGTGGACAGAAGGGTGGTATTAAAGTATAAAACAGAAAATATGTAAAAAATGGCAGATAGGAGGCAGGACTAACTTGCAGCCCCCAATTGGACAGACAGAACAGTGTGTGGAGATTCACATTGTGAACTTTTACTCCAAGAACCAGCAAAGGAACATACCAGGAAAACTGAAAAGAATTCACAGATCCTTTGATAGAAGTGGCTTGCAGCTGCAAAACCTGAAAGCCAAAAAACTGTGAGTGCCCAAAAGTATGAGAGGGGCAAAGCCCACCTCTGAACATACATCCTCACTGGTAAACCTGAAAATCCAGATTATAGGAGTAGGGTGTAGTCTTACCTAGAGCTGAAGTGAATTTAGTGACATATAAAAGTAGAAGCAGCAGTAGGAAAAGCCCTGTAGGCAGTCCTGGTCCCTAGGGAAGCCATTTCTGACTTTATCTCACAGGGGTCCTTGGGGAGAGCAGCCAGTGGAACTGGGGAAGGGCCACAGAAAGAAGGAGACTTCCAGGTAAACTGTGTAATAATTTGGCTGAGTGCAAATTTTCCTGGGCAGAATCCAGTGGGGGCAAACGAGAAGTGCAGATACGACACGGAAGCCAAAGCCACGGCAGGCAGGGAGGGGCCAGGCCTGAAAGTCCTGCCTGCTTTCTCAATGGGGAGAAATCCACTCCAGAAGGAATCTCAAAACCATGCAAACACATGGAAATTAAATAATCTGCTCCTGAAATGATCTTTAGGTTAACAATGAAATCAAGATGAAAATTAAAAAATTCTTTAAACTGACAACAATAGTGATACAACCTATCAAAACCTGTGGGATACAGCAAAAGCGGTGCTAAGAGGAAAGTTCATAGCATTAAATGCCTACATGAAAATTCTGAAAGAGTACAAATAGACAATCTAAGGTCAAACCTCAAGGAACTAGATAAGAACAAACCAAACCCAAACCCAGCAGAAGAAAAGAAATGATAGGCCAGGCACGGTGGCTCATGTTTGTAATCCCAGCACTTTGGGAATCCGAGGCGGGTGGATCACGAGGTCAGGAGATCAAGACCACGGTGAAACCCTGTCTTTACTAAAAATACAAAAAATTAGCCGGGCATGGTGGCACGCATCTGTAGTCCCAGCTACTTGGAGAGGCTGAGGCAGGAGAATGGCGTGAACCCAGAAGGCGGAGCTTGCAGTGAGCCGAAATCGTGCCACTGCACTCCAGCCTGGGCGACAAAGCGAGACTCCATCATAAAAAAAAAAAAAAAAAAAAAGAAATGATAAAGATCAGAGCAGAACTAAATGAAACTGAAACAGAAAAAACAGTACAAAAGAGAAATGAAAGAAAAGCTGGTTCTTTGAAAAGATATACAAAATGGACAGACCATTATCAAGATTAACCAAGAAAAGAAGAGAGAAGATCCAAATAAGCTCAATTGGAAACAAAATGGGGCTAGGTGCGGTGGCTCACACCCATAATCCCAACACTTTGGGACGCCAAAGTTGGTAGATCACCTGAGGTCAGGAATTCCAGACCAGCCTGCCCAACATGGCGAAACCCTGTCTCTACTAAAAATACAAAAAATTAGCTGGGCGTGGTGGCAGGTGCCTGTAATCCCAGCTGAGGCAGAAGAATTGCTTGAACCCGGGAGGCGGAGGTTGCAGTGAGCCGAGATCGCACCACTGCACTCCAGCCTGGGCGACAAGTGCGAAACTCCATCTCAAAAAAAAAAAAAAGGGGGGGGGAGATATTATAACCGATACCACAGAAATACAAAAGATAACTCAAGGCTACTATGAACATCCTTATGTGCACAAACAAGAAAACCTGGAGGAGATGGATAAGTTCCTGAAAACATACAACCCTCCTAAATTAAACCAGGAAGAAACAGAAACTCTGAACAGTCCAATAACAACAGTGAGATTGAAATGACAATTAAAAAAATTGCTAACAAAAAAAAAGTCCAGGACCAGATGGATTCACAGCTGAAGTCTATCAGACATTTAAAGAAGAATTGGGCCAGGCACGATGGCTCATGCCTGTAATCCCAGCACTTTGGGAGGCTGAGGTGGCGGATTGCCTGAGCTCAGGAGTTCAAAACCAGTCTGGGCAAAACGGTGAAGCCCCATCTCCATTAAAATACGAAAAATTAGCTGGGCGTGGTGGTGGGTGCCTGTAGTTCCAGATACTCGGGAGGCTAAGGCAGGAGAATCGCTTGAACCCGGGAGGCGGAGGTTGCAGTGAGCTGAGATCATGCCACTGTACTCCAGCCTGGGCAACAGAGCGAGACTCCGTCTCCAAAAAAACAATTGGTACCAATCCTACGGACACTATTCCAAAAGACAGAGAAAGAGGGAATCCTCCCTAAATCATTCTATGAAGCCAGTATCACCCTAATACCAAAACCAGGAAAGAACATACCAAAGAAACAAAACTACAGACCAATATCCCTGATGAACATAGATGCAAAAATCCTCAACAGAATAATAGCTAACTGAATCCAACAGCATATCAAAAAGACAATCCACCATGATCAAGTGGGTTTCGTACCAGGGATGAAGGGATAGTTTAACATATGCAAGTCAATAATTGTGATATACCACATAAACAGAATTAAAAATAAAAATCATATGATCATCTCATTAGATACACAAAAAGCATTTGACAAAATCTAGCATCCATTTATGATTAAAACCCTCAGGAAAATCGGCATAGAAGGGACATACCTTAAGGTAATAAAAACCATCTATGGCAAACCTGCAGCCAATATTATACTGAACAGGAAAAGCTGAAAGCATTCCCCCTGAGAACTGGAACAAGACAAAGATGCCCACTTTCACCACTTCTATTCAACATAGTACTTTAAGTCCTAGCCAAAGCAATCACACAAGAGAAAGAAATAAAGGGCATCCAGGACTAGGTGCAGTGGCTCACGCCTGTACTCCCAACACTTTGGGATGCCGAGGCAGGTGGATTGCCTGAGCTCAGGAGTTTGAGACCAGCCTGGGCAACATGGCACAACCGTGTCTCTACAGAAAAGTACAAAAATTAGCCGGGCATGATGGTGTGCACCTGTAGTCCCAGCTACATGGGGGGCTGAGGCGGGAGGATCGCTTGTGCCCTGGAGGTCAAAGCTGCAGTGAGCTGTGTTTGCACCAAAACACTCCAGCCTAGGGGATAGAGCAAGACCTCGTCTCTTGTAACAAACAAACAAATGAAATAAAGAGCATCCAAATTGTTAAAGAGAAAGTCAAACTGTTGCTGTTTGCCAACAATATGATTGTATACCTAGAAAACCCTAAAGACTCATCCAAAAAGCTCCAAGAACTGGTAAATGAATTCAGTAAAGTTTCAGGGTACAAAATTGATGTACACAAACCAGTAGTACTGCTATACACGAAGAGCGACCAAGCTGAGAATCAAATCAAGAACCTAACACCTTTTATAATAGCTGCAAAAAAAAAAAAAAGATAAAATACTTAGGAATATATCTCACTACAGAAGTGAAAGGTCTCTACCAAAACACTGCTGAAAGAAATCATAGATGACACAAACAAATGGAAACCCATCTCATGCTCATGAATGGGTAGAATATTGTGAAAATGTCTATACTGCCAAGAGAATCCATAAATTCAATGCAATTGCCATCAAAATACCACCATCATTCTTCACAGAACTAGAAAAAACAATCCTAAAATTCATATGGAACCAAAAATGAGCCCACATACCCAAAGGAAGGCTAAGCAAATCTGGAGGCATCACATTACCTAACTTCAAACTATTTTACAAGGCTATAGTCACCAAAACAGCATGGTACTGGTATAAAAATAGGTACATAGACCAATGGAAAGAATAGAGAACCCAGAAATAAGGCCAAATAGTTAAAGCCAACTGATCTTTGACAAAGCAAACAAAAACATAATGTGGGGAAAGGACACCCTATTCAGCAAATGGTGCTGGGATAATTGGCAAGCCACATGCAGAAGAATGAAACTGAATCTTTGTCTCTCACCTTATACAAAAACCAACTCAAGATGGATCAAAGACTTAAATCTAAGACATGAAACCATAAAAATTCTAGAAGGTAACATTGGAAAAACCCTTCTAGACATTGGCTCAGGCAAAGAGTTCATGATCAAGAACCAAAAGCAAATGCAACAAAAACAAAGATAAATAGATGGAATTTAAACTAAAAAGCTTCTGCACAGCAAAAGAAATAATCAGCAGAGTAAATAGACAACCCACGGAGTGGGAGAGAATGTTTGCAAACTACGGATCCAACCACAGACTAATATCCAGAATCTACAAGGAATTCAAACAAATCACCAAGAAAAAAAAAAACAAATAATTCCATCAAAAAGTGGGCTAAAGACCAATAGACAATTCTCAAAAGAAGATACACAAATGGCCAAAAAACATATGAAAAAATGCTCAACATCACTAATGAGCAGCAAATCAAAACCACAATGTGATACCACTTTACTCTGCAAGAATGGCCATAATTTAAAAAATAAAAAAATAGGCTGGGTGCAGTGGCTCACGCCTGTAATCCCAGCACTTTGGGAGGCCAAGGCGGGCAGATCACCTGAGGTCAGGAGTTTGAGACCAGCCTGGCCAACATAGTGAAACCCCATCTCTACTAAAAATATAAACATTAGCTTGGTGTGGTGGCAAATGCCTGCAATCCCAGCTACTCGGGAGGCTGAGGTGGCAGAATTGCTTGAACCCGGGAGGCGGAGGTTGCAGTGAGCCGAGATCATGCCACTGCACTCCAGCCTCAACACAGTGAGTCTCTGTTTCAAAATTAAAAAAAAAAAAAAGATGTTGGCATGGATGTGGTGAAAAGGGAACACTTTTACATTGCTGGTGGGAATGTGAACTAGTGCAACCACTATGGAAAACAGTATGGAGATTCCTTAAAGAACTAAAAGTATATCTACCATTTGATCCAGCAATCCCACTACTGGTTACCTGCCCAGAGGAAAAGAAGTCATTATATGAAAAAGATACTTGCATACGCAAGTTTATAGTAGCACAATTAGCAACTGCAACAATATGGAACCAGCCCAAATGCCCATCAATCAACGAGTGGATAAAGAAAATGTGGTATGTATATATACCACAGAATACTACTCAGCCATAAAAAGGAACAATATATTGGCCAGGAACGGTGACTCATGCCTGTAATCCCAGCACTTTGGGAGGCTGAGGCAAGCAGATCACAGATCACTTGAGGTCAGGAATTTGAGACCAGCCTGGCCAACATGGTGAAACCCCATCTCTAATAAAAACACAAAAATTAGCTGGACATGGTGGCGTGTACCTATAGTCCCAGCTACTTGGGAGGCTGAGGTAGGAGAATCACTTGAACCCAGCAGGCAGAAGTTGCAGTGAGCTGAGACTAAGCCCCGTTGCACTCCAGCCTCGGCAACAGAGCAAGTGAGACTCCGTCTCAAAAAAAAAAAAAAAAAAAAAAGGATAAAATGGCATTTGCAGCAATCTGGATGGAGTTGGTTGGAGACCATTATTCTAAGTGATGTAACTCAGGAATGGAAAACCAAAAATCATATGTTCTCACTTATAAGTGGGAGCTAAGCTATGAGGATGCAAAGTCGTAAGAATGACACAATGAGCTTTGGGGATTCAGGGGGAAGTGTGGGAGGTGGGTGAGAGTTAAAAGACTACACATTGGGTACGGTGTACACTGCTCAGGTGATGGGTACACCAAAATCTCTGAAATCACCAATGAAGAACTTATTCATAAAATCAAACACCACCTGTTCTCCAAAAACTATTGGGGGAAAAAAAAAGTATGGTCCTGAGCTGACCACTTCACTGCAAAATAAATAAAAATATGATTTTGTTTAAAAAGTTGTAAAACAGACCATATTTTTCCTTTGCTTAAAACCCTTTAATGGTTTTCTAGCACTCTTAAGATCAATCTCAAATTCCTTTTTTTTTTTTTTTGAGATAGGGTCTGGTCTGGCTCTCTCACCCAGGCTGGAGTGCAGTGGCACGATCTTGGCTCACTGCAACCTCTACCTCCTGGGCTCAAGCCATCCTCCCACCTCAGCCTCCTAAGTAGCTGGGACTAAGGGTGCATGCCACCATGCCCGACTAATTTTTGTATTTTTTTGTACAGACAGGGTTTCGCCATGTTGCCCAGGCTAGTGTTGAACTCCTGAGCTCATGCAATCTGAGCGCCTCAGCCTCCCAAAGTGCTGGGATCACAGGCATGTGCCACTGCACCAGGCCAATCTCAAATTCTTAACATAGTCTATCAACCTCAGTGTGATTTAGCCCTCTTCTTTCTGTGTAATCACTATGTAACATCCTCTACCCCCCTTGATCCCTGGGTCTCACTTGGTTTTTTTCAGGTCTTCAAACTAGTGATGCTTTTTAATGTCTTGGGATTTTGCACAAGTTGTTCCAGAACCAAAGTTAAATTTCTCTGTAATACACTCTTAAATCATCCAGGACTGCTTCTCTGTAACACCCATTAACTGTAGTTAATTATTTGTATAATTAAACATTTAATGATTATCTTCCCTGCTAGATTATAAACTCCATGAATACAGAGACTCTAGATTTCTTGTTCAATATTATACCTTATGCTCCCAAGCACAGTGGCTGAAACATAGTAGCTTTACAAATATTTGTTAAATAAATAAGGGAAAGATAGGTTTAATGAAAATTATTTTGATAACATCTAAACTCATCTTTTCAGATTATTAGTTTACCAAATAACCTATAATCTATAATTTATTCTGAATAATCCACATAATCAGGAAGGAAATATCTTATACAAATGATGATACCAGGTATCCTATCAGGCATAGATCCTCTTATGAATTACTCTATTTTGGCTTATAAATGAACCTTTTTCTAAATTTTCCTTTTTTTTAATACTTTAATGAATACAGTCAGGGAGAATAAATCCCTAAATCTTAACTTTTGCTGGTAGAACACAAAATTGGCCTCTAAAATAAAAGCCAGGTTTAGGATTTATAATAACTTATTTATTTGCTATTATGAGTTAGAATCAGCAGGAAATACCCAGGCAAGTGTTATTTAGCAGAATGTGAACCCATATTGCTCTCCAACAAATGGGTGCATTGGAACACCAAGTGCAACTCACCTCTTGAAAGTTATGTTGGGTGAACTTGTCTGCTATCCTTAGCAACTCACGACATGAATGTGTGTCAGCAAAAGCCCGAATGCCCAGGCAGTTAGAAGGATCTAATTGTCTCTTTAAGAATTCACAGCAGGCTTCCTGTATTTCTGCCAGCTGGAGGAGGCAAGCAGCTGGCAGAAGAGTCTGAACATTGCCCTCTTCTACTGTTATCTGGGAGGTATACGCAAAGTCAATCAGTAATTCCATAGCCCTCTCGTCGATGTCTCGGATCACTACTTCTGTCTGACGGCTCTCTGCCAATTCTCCTGTAAACATAGCTCGGAAGTAGGGACTACAGGCTGACAAAATGACTCGATGGGCATATATCTTCTTGGCGCCCACAACTAGCACCACATCACACAGCTCCCGGTGCTTTCTCAGAAGGTTAATTACTTCCAAGGTTTGTCGAGGGTGCTTGTCTGAGATATAGGGCATGCGGGCAGGTTGGGGAACCCCTTCTGGCAGTTTGTTGGGGTCTCCAAGGGTGCAGCGGCTTGTTACATCCATTCCAGTCTCTCCTGGTCGAATGTTGGTACACCTATAGGAATGACGGGGGAGAGAGAGAAGATGGCAGTATTATTATAAGCTCTTTTCTCCCCTTAAATGTTTGTAATTCAAGTGATAAGGAAACGTAATTAGCTTGGTGATTTTTTTTTTTTAAATTTTTTGTAAAGATGATGTCTCACTGTGTTGCCCAGATTGGTCTCAAACTCTTGGGCTTAAGTAATCCTGTTGCCTCGACCTCCCAAAGTGCTGGGATTATAGGCATAAGCCAACATGCCTGGTCTATATAAACCATTTAAATTGCAGCTACTATAGTAATAAAACTTTTAGATCAGGTGGTTATGCTTATCCATTTTAAAAATTAAGCCCAAGTTAACACGCTTCAATTAATAGTTAAATTTCAAATTAAAGACAATCTACAAAGTTTGGACTGATGGCCTGGTG
Organism: Hylobates moloch; assembly: GCF_009828535.3. Taxonomy (NCBI): domain Eukaryota; kingdom Metazoa; phylum Chordata; class Mammalia; order Primates; family Hylobatidae; genus Hylobates; species Hylobates moloch. The sequence goes on from NW_026652283.1 coordinate 60,093,779, forward strand.
TGGTGGCTCATGTCTGTAATCTCTGGGAGACCGAGGTAAGCTTATCACTTGAGGCCAGGAGTTCAAAACCTGGTGAATGTGGCAAAATTGTCTCTCCTAAAATTACAGAAAAATTAGCTGTGTGTGGTGGTGCATGCCTATAATCCCAGCTGCTTGGGTGGCTGAAGCATGAGAATCACTTGAACCCTGGAGGCAGAGGCTGCAGTAAACTGAGATTGCGTCACCGCACTCCAGCCTGGGCGACAGAGCGAGACTCCGTCTCAAAAAAAAAAAAGTCTGGATTGAAGTTTATCTTTACACAGAAATCTTTTCTTCAAAGTTTATTAAAATTAAAATAGTAAAGAAAATGGCAAGCTAAATGATGATTTAGCAGGACTCCAAAGAGCCTCCAGGTCAAGATTTTGTTAGATTAATTTGGGTCTAATTTCATATCTAGAGATATTAAATATGATAAGCCTCATTTAAAAGTACTACATATGTCAAATTGCTCCTGTCAAATTGGTCTGAATCACTGAGGTTTCCGTATGATTATAAAATAAGTGAATAAGTTCATAAACAGACATTCTTCAATTTATAAATAAGTAGTATTTAAAAGTTGAATCTAAAAGTTTATTTGGAGGTTTATATTTTTCTATGGTAAGAGTGCTGTAAATGGGGACTAGGTTTAGTTGTAAAATTCAGTGCCTCATAAGAAGCATTAAAAAATGAAATAGAAAGTAACAGCATACATTTCATTTAGTTAAGCATGTTCAATTGTGTGTACGTACACACACAAATTTGTATAGATATGCATCACTGGTTCCCTTCGTAAACTGCAGGTTATATGAAAAAAGCTTAAATGCCACTGGCCTGAGTTTTGAAATCCCAAGACACCAGAACAATAGGTACAAGAAGGGAGAAGGAAAAGAATCTCTCTCTTTTTCAGATTATTCTACCATTTGTTGTTGCTGGGTTTTTTTATTAATTTTTTTTAATTTTTGAGATGAGGGTCTAAGTTGCCCACACTGGTCTTGAACTCCTAGGCTCAAACAGTTCTCCTGAGTAGCTGGGATTAAAGTCACATACCATCACACTGGGTTTTTTTTTTGTTTTTGTTTTTTTGTTTTTTTTCTTTTGAGACGGAGTCTGGCTCTGTTGCGGAGGCTGGGGTGCAGTGGTGCAATCTCGGCTCACTGCAACTTGCGCCTCCTGGGTTCAAGCGATTCTCCTGCCTCAGCCTCCCAAGTAGCTGGGACTACAGGTATGTGCCACCATGCCTGGCTAATTTTTTGTATTTTTAGTAGAGAGGGGGTTTCACCGAGTTAGCCAGAATGGTCTTGATCTCCTGACCTCGTGAGCTGCCTGCCTCAGCCTCCCAAAGTGCTGGGATTACAGGCGTGAGCCACCGCACCCAGCCGTTATTGGTTTTTATTTTTATTATTTTTTAATTTAAAAAAAAATTTTTTTTATTATTATACTTTAAGTTTTAGGGTACATGTGCACAATGTGCAGGTTTGTTACATTATGTATGTGCAATGTTGGTGTGCTGTACCCATTAACTCGTCATTTAACATTAGGTATATCTCCTAATGCTATCCCCCCCATCCCCCAACCCCACAACAGGCCCTGGTGTGTGATGTTCCCCTTCCTGTGTCCATGTATTCTCATTGTTCAATTCCCACCTATGAGTGAGAACGTGCGGTGTTTGGTTTTTTATCCTTGCAATAGTTTGCTGAGAATGATGGTTTCCAGCTTCATCCATGTTCCTAGAAAGGACATGAACTCATCATTTTTTATGGCTGCATAGTATTCCATGGTGTATATGTGCCACATTTTCTTAATCCAGTCTATCATTGTTGGACATTTGGGTTGGTTCCAATTCTTTGCTACTGTGAATAGTGCCACAATAAACATACGTGTGCATGTGTCTTTATAGTAGCATGATTTATAATCCTTTGGGTATATACCCAGTAATAGTATGGCTGGTTCAAATGGTATTTCTAGTTCTAGATCCCTGAGGAATTGCCACACTGACTTCCACAATGGTTGAACTAGTTTACACTCCCACCAACAGTGCAAAAGTGTTCCTATTTCTCCACATCCTCTCCAGCACCTGTTGTTTCCTGACTTTTTAATGATGGCCATTCTAACTGGTGTGAGATGGTATCTCATTGTGGTTTTGATTTGCATTTTTCTGATGGCCAGTGATGATGAGCATTTTTTCATGTGTTTTTTGGCTGCAGAAATGTCTTCTTTTGAGAAGTGTCTGTTCATATCCTTCACTCACTTTTTGATGGGGTTGTTTTTTTCTTGTAAATTTGTTTGAGTTCATTGTAGATTCTGGATATTAGCCCTTTGTCAGATGAGTAGATTGCAAAAATTTTCTCCCATTCTGTAGGTTGCCTGTTCACTCTGATGGTGGTTTCTTTTGCTGTGCAGAAGCTCTTTAGTTTAATTAGATCGCATTTGTCGATTTTGGCTTTTGTTGCCATTGCTTTTGGTGTTTTACTCATGAAATCCTTGCCCAAGCCTATGCCCTGAATGGTATTGCCTAGGTTTTCTTCTAGGGTTTTTATGGTTTTAGGTCTAACATTTAAGTCTTTAATCTATCTTGAATTAATTTTTGTATAAGGTGTAAGGAAGGGATCCAGTTTCAGCTTTCTAAATATGGCTAGCCAATTTTCCCAGCACCATTTATTAAATAGGGAATCCTTTCCCCATTTCTTCTTGTCAGGTTTGTCAGAGATCAGATAGTTGTAGATATGTGGCATTATTTCTGAGGGCTCTGCTCTGTTTCAGTGGTCTATATCTCTGTTTTGGTACCAGTACCATGCTGTTTTGCTTACTGTAGCCTTGTAGTATAGTTTGAAGTCAGGTAGCGTGATGCCTCCAGCTTTGTTCTTTTGGCTTAGGATTCACTTGGCAATGCGGGCTCTTTTTTGGTTCCATATGAACTTTAAAGTAGTTTTTTCCAATTCTGTGAAGAAAGTCATTGGTAGCTTGATGGGGATGGCATTGAATCTATAAATTACCTTGGGCAGTATGGCCATTTTCACAATATTGATTGTTCCTACCCATGACCATGGAATCTTCTTCCATTTGTTTGTATCCTCTTTTATTTCATTGAGCAGTGGTTTGTAGTTCTCCTTGAAGAGGTCCTTCACATCCCTTGTAAGTTGGATTCCTAGGTATTTTATTCTCTTTGAAGCAATTGTGAATGGGAGTTCACTCATGATTTGGCTCTGTTTGTCTGTTATTGGTGTATAAGAATGCTTGTGATTTTTACACATTGATTTTGTATCCTGAGACTTTGCTGAAGTTGCTTATCAGCTTAAGGAGATTTTGGGCTGAGACGATGGGGTTTTCTAGACATACAATCATGTCATCCGCAGACAGGGACAATTTGACTTCCTCTTTTCCTAATTGAATACCCTTTATTTCCTTCTCCTGCCTGATTGTCCTGGCCAGAACTTCCAACACTATGTTGAATAGGAGTGTTGAGAGAGGGCATCCCTGTCTTGTGCCAGTTTTCAAAGGGAATGCTTCCAGTTTTTGCCCATTCAGTATTATATTGGCTGTGGGTTTGTCATACATAGCTCTTATTATTTTGAGATACGTCCCATCAATACCTAATTTATTGAGAGTTTTTAGCATGAAGGGCTGTTGAATTTTGTCACAGGCCTTTTCTGCATCTATTGAGATAATCATGTGGTTTTTGTCATTGGTTCTGTTTATGTAATTGATTATGTTTATTGATTTGCGTATGTTGAACCAGCCTTGCATCCCAGGGATGAAGCCCACTTGATCATGGTGGATAAGCTTCTTGATGTGCTGCTGGATTCGGTTTGCCAGTATTTTATTGAGAATTTTTGCATCAATGTTCATCAGGGATATTTGTCTAAAATTCTCTTTTTTTGTTGTGTCTCTGCTAGGGTCTGGTATCAGGATGATGCTGGCCTCATAAAATGAGTTAGGGAGGATTCCCTCTTTTTCTATTGGAATAGTTTCAGAAGGAATGGTACCAGCTCGTCCTTGTACCTCTGGTAGAATTTGGCTGTGAATCCATCTGGTCCTGGACTTTTTTTGGTTGGTAAGCTCTTAATTATTGCCTCAATTTCAGAGCCTGTTATTGATCTACTCAGAGATTCAACTTCTTCCTGGTTTAGTCTTGGGACGGTGTATGTGTCCAGGAATTTATCCATTTCTTCTAGATTTTCTAGTTTATTTGCGTAGAGGTGTTTAGAGTATTCTCTGATGGTAGTTTGTATTTCTGTGGGATCAGTGGTGATATTCCCTTTATCATTTTTTATTGCGTCTATTTGATTCTTCTCTTTTCTTCTTTATTAGTCTTGCTAGCAGTCTATCAATTTTGTTGATCTTTTCAAAAAACCAGCTCCTGGATTCATTGATTTTTTGAAGGGGTTTTTGTGTCTCTATTTCCTTCAGTTCTGCTCTGATCTTAGTTATTTCTTGCCCTCTGCTAGCTTTTGAATGTGTTTGCTCTTGCTTCTCTAGTTCTTTTAATTGTGATGTTAGTCTTTCCTGCTTTCTCTTGTGGGCATTTAGTGCTATAAATTTTCCTCTACCCACTGCTTTGAATGTGTCCCAGAGATTCTGGTATGTTGTGTCTTTGTTCTTGTTGGTTTCAAAGAACATCTTTATTTCTGCCTTCATTTCGTTATGTACCCAGTAGTCATTCAGGAGCAGGTTGTTCAGTTTCCATGTAGTTGAGCAGTTTTGAGTGAGTTTCTTAATCCTGAGTTCTAGTTTGATTGCACTGTGGTCTGAGAGACAGTTTGTTGTAATTTCTGTTCTTTTATATTTGCTGAGGAGTGCTTTACTTCCAACTATGTGGTCAATTTTGGAATAGATGTGGTGTGGTGCTGAAAAGAATGTATATTCTGTTGATCTGGGGTGGAGAATTCTGTAGATGTCTATTAGGTCTGATTGGTGCAGAGCTGAGTTCAAGTCCTAGATATCCTTGTTAACTTTGTCTCGTTGATCTGTCTAATGTTGACAGTGGGGTGTTAAAGTCTCCCATTATTATTGTGTGGGAGCTAAGTCTCTTTCTAGGTCTCTAAGGACTTGCTTTATGAATCTGGATGCTCCTGTATTGGGTGCATATATATTTAGGATAGTTAGCTCTTCTTGTTGAATTGATCCCTTTACCATTACGTAATGGCCTTCTTTGTCTCTTTTGATCTTTGTTGATTTAAGGTCTGTTTTATCAGAGACTAGGATTGCAACCCCTGCCCTTTTTTGTTTTCCATTTGCTTGGTAGATCTTCCTCCATCCCTTTATTTTGAGCCTACGTATGTCTCTGCACGTGAGATGGGTTTCCTGAATACAGCACACTCATGGGTCTTGACTTTTTATCCAATTTGCCAGTCTGTGTCTTTTAATTGAAGCATTTAGTCCATTTACATTTAAGGTTAATATTTTTATGTGTGAATTCGATCCTGTCATTATGATGTTAGCTGGCTATTTTGCTTGTTAGTTGATGCAGTTTCCTCCTAGCCTTGATAGTCTTTACAATTTGGCATGTTTTTGCAGTGGCTGGTACTGGTTGTTCCTTTCCATGTTTAGTGCTTCCTTCAGGAGCTCTTTTATGGCAGGCCTGGTGGTGACAAAATCTCAGCATTTGCTTGTCTGTAAAGGATCTTATTTCTCCTTCACTTATGAAGCTTAGTTTGGCTGGATATGAAATTCTGGGTTGAAAATTCTTTTCTTTAAGAATGTTGAATATTGGCCCCCACTCTCTTCTGGCTTGTAGAGTTTCTGCCGAGAGATCAGCTGTTAGTCTGATGGGCTTCCCTTTGTGGGTAACCCGACCTTTCTCTCTGGCTGCCCTTAACATTTTTTCCTTCATTTCACCTTTAGTGAATCTGACAATTATGTGTCTGGGAGTTGCTCTTCTTGAGGAGTATCTTTGTGGCGTTGTCTGTATTTCCTGAATTTGAATGTTGGCCTGCCTTGCTAGATTGGGGAAGTTCTCGTGGATAATATCCTGCAGAGTGTTTTCCAACTTGGTTCCATTCTCCCCGTCACTTTTAGGTACACCAATCAGATGTAGATTTGGTCTTTTCACATAGTCTCATATTTCTTGGAGGCTTTGTTCATTTTTTTTATTCTTTTTTCTCTAAACTTCTCTTCTTGCTTCATTTCATTCATTTGATCTTCCATCACTGATACCCTTTCTTCCAGTTGATTGAATCGGCTACTGAGCCTTGTGCATTCGTCACGTAGTACTCGTGCCGTGGTTTTCAGCTCCATCAGGTCCTTTAAGGACTTCTCTGCATTTGTTATTCTAGTTAACCATTCATCTCATCTTTTTTCAAGGTTTTTAACTTCTTTGCCACAGGTTCGAACTTCTTCCTTTAGCTCGGAGTAGTTTGATAGTCTGAAGCCTTCTTCTCTCACCTCGTCAAAGTCATTCTCCGTCCAGCTTTGTTCCGTTGCTGGTGAGGAGCTGCGTTCCTTTGGAGGAGGAGAGGTGCTCTGATTTTTAGAATTTTCAGTTTTCTGCTCTGTTTTTTCCCCATCTTTGTGGTTTTATCTACCTTTGGTCTTTGATGATGGTGACGTACAGATGGGGTTTTGGTGTGGATGTCCTTTCTTTTTGTTAGTTTTCCTTCTAACACTCAGGACCCTCAGCTGCAGGTCTGTTGGAGTTTGCTGGAGGTCCACTCCAGACCCTGTTTGCCTGGGTATCAGCAGTGGAGGCTGTAGAACAGCGGATATTGGTGAATAGCAAATGCTGCTGCCTGATCGTTCCTCTGGAAGTTTTGTCTCAGAGGAGTACCCGGCCTTGTGAGGTGTCAGTCTGCCCCTACTGGGGGGTGCCTCCCAGTTAGGCTACTCGGGGGGTCAGGGACCCACTTGAGGAGGCAGTCTGTCTGTTTTCAGATCTCAAGCTGCGTGCTGGGAGAACCACTACTCTCTTCAAAGCTGTCAGACAGGGACATTTAAGTGTGCAGAGGTTTCTGCTGCCTTTTGTTTGGCTATGCCCTGCCCCCAGAGGTGGAGTCTACTGAGGCAGGCAGGCCTCCTTGAGCTGCAGTGGGCTCCACCCAGTTTGAGTTTCCCAGCTGCTTTGTTTACCTACACAAGCCTGGACAATGGCGGGTGCCCCTCCCCCAGCCTCACTGCCACTTTGCAGTTTGATCTCAGACTGCTGTGCTAGCAATGAGCAAGGCTCCGTGGGCGTAGGACCCTCCGAGCCCGGCATGGGATATAATCTCCTGGTGTGCCGTTTGCTAATACTGTTGGAAAGGCACAGTATTAAGGTGGGAGTGACCTGATTTTCCAAGTGCCATCTGTCACCTCTTTCCTTGGCTAGGAAAAGGAATTCCCTGACCCCTTGTGCTTCCTGGGTGAGGCGATGCCTCACCCTGCTTCAGCTCACGCTCAGTGCGCTGCACCCACTGTCCTGCACCCACTGTCTGACAATCCCCAGTAAGATGAACCCGGTACCTCAGTTGGAAATGCAGAAATCATTTGTCTTCTGCGTCGCTCATGCTGGGAGCTGTAGACTGGAGCTGTTCCTATTCGGCCATCTTGGCTCCCCATTTTTGGTTTTTAAACAAAGGCTTTAGAGAAGCATGATGGCTGGAGCTAGTATACATAAAACTGTAGAAGTCTGTAAGTTGGGCATTTCCTGTACATTTAAGTATGTGTTGTTTAAACTTGTGTTAAAGGACATAGTCTTTAGAAGCTGCAATAATTATTTTCCTCTAAAATGGGTTCTGGACAAAAAGGTGGTGGGGTATCTGTAAATTGCTCAAATTTGATGAACACTGCCTTATAGGATCACAGTATATATGTATGTGTCTATAAATTTTACAAGTTGTTCTTCACAAGTCCTTAAATATGAAAACTGCCCCTTCTTGCTTGTGTGGAGATCTAGATATGGAATAGAATGGATCATCGGATCATCTAGCATAAATGCCCTCCTTTTACATATGAAGAAACTAGTTTGGTTATGTGACTTACTCAAAATCATGAAGCTTTCAGTAGCAGAGCAGGCCTCTGGATGCTTTAGGGTAAACCACGCATCTCCTGAGGTACTGTGAATATTTAATAACTGTAATTCACGTGAGTGCTGGGAGGCAAGGAGAGGGAAGAGTTTCTAGGATGATTTAGCAATTCAAAATGAGGTTTTGTTTTGTTTTTTCTTATGGATTATCCAAATTTCTGTACAACTATTTTTAAAAGCCCAAGAAACTCACCAAATGCAGATTTTTTTTTTTTTATAGACTCAGTCATCATGAAAAACTTCACCAGTGAAATATCAAGAAGAAGAGTCAAATAATTTGGTAAAAGAAGCCTATAAAATGCATTTCATATTTAAGGGAATGAGCATAACAAAGTGAACTTATGTCATCCCTTTTCTAGCTAAAATTAACTGGGATGGTCTAAGAAATTTTCAGAATTACCTTTAAGTACTTATAAAATACTTAAAATACTTTTATTATCTTTAAAAAGTCATTCCAGATAATATATAAGATACAAATTTGTATCTTTTCTTTGCGACAGGGTCTTGCTCTGTCACCCAGGCTGGAATACAGCGGTTTGATCACGGCTCACTGCAGCCTCAACCTCCTAGGCTCAATTGATCCTCCCACCTCAGCCCCCTAAGTAGCTGGGACTACAGGTGTGAGCCACCATGCCTGGCTTGAAAATTTGTATCTTATATTCATATTTCATATGTAGAAATTCAGGTGCTAAATTACTAGGTAAAAGTCACAAATTACTGACAAATAATTAGAAATAAGATATTTGGATTTTTATATCATCACATTATATAAACATGCAGAGAAACGACAATCTATGCTTCTTAATTATTCTTTTAACAAATACTTACTAATTGCTTTTAATGTACACAAAGCATTTTGCTATAGACTGTGGAAAATTCAAAGTAATATAAAGAAGCAATCTCTAGAGGAGGAGATACGTGAATAACCAGTAAGAGGGCAACCAGGACAAAAGATGTGGTTCAAACATAAGAATTTTTGGAGGAGGCTGAGCCTAGTGGCTCATGCCTGTAATCCCAGCACTTTGGGAGGTTAAGGCGGGGGGATCCCTTAAGCCCAGGAGTTTGAGACATGCCTAGGCAACATAGGCCCCATCTCTAAAAAAAAAAAAAAAAAAAAAAAAAATCCCCAAAACATATATATAATGTATATGTATGTGTATATATATATAAAATAATTTTTGGAGGTGATACATATGTTTAGAACCTTGATTGTAGTGATATCATGGGTGTATACACATGCCCAAACTCATCAAAATGCATACATAAAATATGTACAGTTTTTTGTATATCAATTATACCTCAATAAAGCTTAAAAGTCATTCAGAAAGGCAAAATCTATGAAGTATATGTTTAACATCATTCAGAAAGATTCTGGATCTCACAGGTATAGCCTATCAGGTTACTACAAAGGTTGCTGTTGTAAAGTAGGAATATTACACTGGGTTTTCCCAGAGCTTAAGTGAAATATCCATGCTCCAGATCGTTATATTTCTGTTTCTGATTCTAAACTCATTAAGCAGTCCTCTGATGGAAAATTCTTCCAAAAGTACCATGCTACTTAAAAGGGGGATGACTCAAGCATTCTGATCACTGAGTTTTAGGTCAGCCTCATGTGAGTCTCTCTCAGATACTAATCATCTACAACTACTGAGAGAGTCTAATATCTAGTCTGCAAAAGACAGCATCCCTATCAGTCTGCTACTTCCAAAGCTGTAGCACTGACGGGAACTACAGTATAATAAAACACTAAGGTGTAAAAGGAGTCTCCTGAGAAGGACAGAAAAAGCTATAAGGACATTCTAGGAAGAAGAAATTGCATGTGCATTGCAAAGATATAGCACAAAAATAAAAAACATGGTTCTTCTTTTCTCCAACAACAACCAATTTTTCCAAAATACTTACACATCTGGTAAAAACATCACTGTTTATGCTTGGCAATTTTAAAGGCTAAAACATAAAGCTGAGCAGTTAAAGAATAATTTTTACCATCCACATAAACAATCAAGAATGCTTTTAACCACAGAGCTAAAATGGTGCCTTGTACACAGTAGATGCTGAAAGAATAAATCACGTGATTAACAGTGGTACAATCAAGCTTCTTTTTTAAAAAAGTAACAATTAAAGACAGAAGACCAATTCAAAAATTCCTGGAATACTGACACTGCATGCTGAAAGTAAAGTGTTATTGTCACAACCTTAGTTACGTACATAAAGATGCTACTGTTGAACTGAGATATAAACAATTTTTTATTTCACCTGAGTACAATGTGGGTAAACTAAGCTAATGTCTCCGTTTTTCTTTTAAATGTACCATAGTGCCAGGCGCGGTGGCTCACACCTGTAATCCCAGCACTTTGGGAGGCAGAGGTGGCTGGATCACCTGAGGTCAGAAGTTCGAGACCAGCCTGGCCAACATGGTGAGGCTCCATCTCTACTAAAAATACAAAAATTAGCTGGATGTGGTGGCGCATGCCTGTAATCCCAGCTACTTGGGAGGCTGAGGCAGGAGAATTGCTTGAACCCAGGAGGTGGAGGTTGCAGTGAACCAAGATTGCGCCACTGCACTACTCCAGCCTGGGCAACAAAAGCGAAACTCCATGTCAAAAAAAAAATATATGCTCTTACTACTGCATTAGTATAGTAGAATCTTTTTTTCTTTTTTTTAGAAATAAGGTATTGCTCTGTCACTGAGGATGAAGTGCAGTGGTATGATCATAGCTCACTGCAGCCTCAAACTCCTGGTTGAAGCAATCCTCTCACCTCAGCCCCCTGAGTAGTTAGGCTCTCAGTGCATGCTACCATGCCTGGCTTAATTTTAATTTTTTTGTAGAAACAAAGACTCTCTCTGTTTCCCAGGCTGGTCTAGAACTCCTGGGCTCAAGTGATCCTCCTGCCTCAGCCTCCCAAAGTGCTGGGATCACAAGTGTAGGCCACTGTGCCCCCAGCCATTGGTGTCCATCCATGTAATTTTCACTTCAGGAAATATCATTCATCTTTTGCCTTTTTTTCTCAACCATTTAAGAATGTAAAAACTAGCTGGGCATGGTGGCTCACAGCTTTAATCCCAGCACTTTGGCAGGTTGAGGCAGGAGGATCGTTTGAGCTCAGGAGTTTGAGACCAGCCTGGGCAACAAAATGAGATTCCATCTCTACAAAAAAATTTAACAATTAGCCAGGTGTGGTGACATGTGTGACAGGTGCTTCTTGAATAGCTTGCAGAACCATAAACCAAGATAAACCTCTTTTCTTTATAAATTACCAAGTCTCAGGTACTTCTTTATTGCAATGCAAAATGGACTAATACACTATCTAAATGAACATTTCACCTTTCCTACTTCAAAAATTTTGTTTTACTTTGAAAATTAACAACTTGACCTTAAAAAAGATTCAGTGGCACTGATCCTCATTTATAGTCCTAAATATACTTGAATAGAGACAGCTGGAGATTTGAGTATATAAACCCTCAAAACAGAAATAACATCTCAAATTGCCAGTTCTGCTTACTAGAAGGGGTCCCAATAGGCACTATAGTCCATACCTGATTCCACACCAGAAAGCCAAGCTATTAACCTCTTTATTTGAAACTTGGTTGTGAATGTTTTAGTCCCAAGACATCTCATCACTGCTTATTGGATAAAATGAGCATAAGCCTTGGGTGCCTTGGTCCAGTGATCGAGACCAAGATGGAGCAGGAAGGGTAAATCCTCATGCAAGCATGCTAGTTTCCCTTTATATCACGACAGCAAAAGCCTTCCTAGAATACCCCTCAACAACTACTGCTGCCATCTCATTGGTAGCACTGTGTCACACAGCCCTTCCCATATGCAGAGACAACTAAGAAATCAAGCAGAATATTTAATTTTCTAGTGTCTATAGTAGATGGAAGAAAGGAAAAGATGTGCAAGCTAACCTACAGTACATGCTACACTAGGGAATAGTCAAATCAAGCAAGTATATGTTTTACCACTATTTTTAAGCATACACTTTAGACTAAGTAGAACAAATTGAAAATTTCAAAGATACGAGATTAGAAATTTTGTCTTCTGAAATTGAACTCAAGGAGTAGCTCAGCTATCCTTCAATGTGAGTAAAAAACTATCAATAAAAACTCTAGATACTGTTAAATAAAATAAGACCCAAAGCATGTAAAGCTTCTTACTCATTTTAGAGACTTTATGGGGTCTTCCTGCTAGGCCCCATCATAAACACCCCTGGTACTCACTACAGTTCTGTCCTCAGCATTCTCCTTTTCTGTTCTACCATCACTTATGCCTACAGCTTGAAGAATCTTCTTAGTATTGATGACTCACATTTTTAAATTTCTAGCCCAAATCTCTCTTCCGCCCCAGAGTCATATTCCAATCACATGCTGGATATCTCCATCTGGCTGTTTCCTAAACACAATCATCTTAAAGTATATGAAACAGAATCTATTCTTGGCTTACTGAAACCTGTTCCTCTTCCTGTATTTTTCTTTTTAATCTTATCATGGCAGCACCTGGTTTCCTAAGTTTGGAGTCATTTATAACACTACCTTTTTCTCACTCCATGTTCACCAAATCCTTTTGATTTTACTATTATACAAGCTCTTAATTCCATCCTCTTCTCTCAACCCTCACTGCCATAGATATACTTCAGGTTCTCATCATCTTTCATCTAAACTACCACAACTACTTTAAATTCATTTCCTTGCCATAATTTCTTCCCTCTTTCCAATCCATCCCCTATGTGCCTAGAAATCAGCTCAAAGAACAAACGATGTGTATAATAATGTCCATTGGCTCTTAAATACCTAAAGGATAAAGTTCGAATTCTTTCCCATAGTTGTAGCCTCAATTTCCATGTTTTCTACTTCCCCTTCTTCCCCAAAATACCCTATCCTCCACATATACTCACTGTTCCATGCATGTCAGACAATTCTGGGTCTTGGTACTCTTTCTTATCTTTTTGTTTTTGCACAAGCTGTTCCTTCCTTTTATGGTGTTCTTAATTAACTCCCTTCTTTAGAAGTAAATTCTTATTCTTCCTAGAAGATCCAGCTCAAATATTACCATTTCTGTGATGCTTCCTCATCTCCACAGAGCAGTTCCCTCCTCTTAAGTTTACATCTCTATTAAAATTCTGTTAACATTGTTTGTTAATTAATTAATGAATTATATTTTAGAGATGAAGTCTGGCCCTGTCATCCGGGCTGGAGTGCAGTGGCGCAACCATAGCTCACTGCAGCCTCAAACACCTAGGCTTAAGTGATCTTCCTGCCTCCTCCATCTCCCAAAGTGCTGGGATTACAGGTATGAGTCACTGCACCAGGCCAATATTGTATCATGATATCTGTTTTCATCATTTGATCTGTATCACACAATATACAGGAATAGAGCAGTATCTCATCAAGGTTTGATATATGAATAAACCAATTTCTACAATCAAGCTCAGTTTTCTATTTATATATTTAAGGAAAGTTGGAAGAATTACAAAATATTTGGTATCTCTTAATAAAATGAATGATTAAAAATTAATATCTTGGGAAACAAACATATTGTTGGTAAAGACTATGGATTGGTGTAACTCTAAGGGCAAAAATTTGTCAATGTTCACCAAAATTAAAAAATGTACATAATCTTTAGACAATTCTAAATCTAAGAACTTTTTCTTTTTTTTTGAGATAGATTCTTATGCTTTTGTCAGGCTGGGGTGCAGTGGCGTGATTTTGGCTCACTGCAACCTCCGCCTGCTGGGTTCAAGTGATTCTCCTGCCTCAGCCTCCCGACTGGGACTGTAGCTGGGACTACAGGCACACACCACCACGCCCAGCTAATTTTTGTATTTTTAGTAGAGAAGGGGTTTCACCATCTTGGCCAGGATGGTCTCAATCTCTTGACCTTGTGATCCACCTGCCTCGGCCTCCCAAAGTGCTGGGATTACAGGCATGAGCCACTGTGCCCAGCCAGGACTTATTCTGTACTTACACATCTGAGCAAAAACCACCTACAAGGATATTCATTGCAGACAGAACTGGTTGTAACAGCAAAACAGTTGAAATAAATCTCTCTCAAATGGGACTGGTTAACTAAGGTGCATATAGACAATGGAATACTACATAACTATTAAAAGGAATAAGGTAAATCTGTATGCATTTGTTACAATTTACAAAATAATTTTTCAAGTGAATAAAGATATAGAAGAATGTGCATGATATGCTGACATTAGTGTCTTTTCAAATGCATTTTATTTTCTTATTTTTATTTATTTATTTAAGAGATGGGGTCTCTCTCTGTTACTTGGGCAGGAGTGCAGTGGCATGATCACCACAGCCTCAAACTCCTGGGCTCAAGCAATCCTCCTGCTTCAGCCCTCCTAAGTAGCTGGGAATACAAGTGTGAACCACTATGCCCTGCAACATTTGTGTCTTTTTTTTTTTTTTTTGAGACACTGTCTTGCTCTGTTGCCGCGGTTGGGGTTCAATGGTAGGATCACGGCTTACTGCAATCTCTGCCTCCCAGACTCAAGTGATCCTCTCACCTCAGCCTCCTGAGTAGCTAGAACTTCAGGCATCTGCCACAACACTTGGCTAAATTTTTCTTCTTTCCTTTTTGTAGAGATGGGGTTTTGTCATGTTGCCCAGGCTGGTCTTGAACTCTTGGGCTCAAGGGATCAGCCCACCTCAGCCTCCCAAAGTGCTGGGATTACAGGTGTGAGCCACTGTGCCTAGCCATCTTCTCTTTTTAAAAGTTACTAATGTTAGCCAGGTGTGGTGGCTCACGCCTGTAATCCCAACACTTTGGGAGGCCTAGGCAGGCGGATTGCTTGAGCCCAGGAGTTTGAGACCAACCTGGGCAACATGGCAAAACCCTGTATTTACAAAATAAAAATTTAAAAAATGAAAAGAGAAGACATCTTATATACATTTCTGTATGAACTACAATGCCTCTAAAAGAATGCATAAGAAACTGCTTACAGTGGTTGCCTTTGGGAACTGGGGTCAGCAATGGAAGAGTTAACTTTTCACTGAATATCCTATTGTATCTTTTAAATTTTGCATTGTGCTATGCAAATGATAGTACATAAATAAATGATGTAATGAAACTTTACTAATAAAATGCCAATTGATTTCATAAAACTTTATAATCAAAAATTAGAATATCTTTAACAATAATTTTCAGTCTCATTCATAGATTTTTTTTTGTTTTTTGGAGGGGGAAAGTCTGCAGAAACTGTTCGGTCCTATTCAAACAATTATTCAGTAATCATTAGGTGCTAGTGATGCAAATATAGGAAGACATGAGACTAAAAGAGCTCACAATCTAGTAGACAGAATGAACATGTATTCAAATAGTCTCAGTATAAAAAGTTACTTCTCAAAGCTTCTTTAATAGCAACTGAGTATAAACCCAGCATTACAGAGACTGCCTTCTGGGTTAAATCAGCAAAAATGACAGCCCAATAAAAAAAGGATAGGGAAGTGTGACCATGATTGAATGTAGGAAGCAGGTGAAAGTAAGACCAGAGACCAATGTGAGTAGGCTAGGCTCTGGCCAAGTGACAGTGATGAAGAGCTGTAGCTTAACAATTAACGACACTAGAATTATCCAGCATGATTCTGAATAGCTGACAGTATTATGTAATAAAGCAAGAAAAAAGGAGCAGGTATGAGTGATTAAGCAAATATTTTATATAGACTACTGATAAACCAAAAACATTCCCACACTCTGCTATTCTTTTAAAAAATAATAAGCTCTTATTTTAGCAATTACATAACATGACATTTTATGGTAGCTGGAGATGAGACACAATCAGTGGGTTTTGCAATAATGTTAGAAGTGAAGTGATGAAGCATTTAATATTATGTTGTTAATTTTTTTCATGTACATTGTGGTAAAATATTATTCCTACTACAGAGTAAAATATAAATAAGATAATGATATTTTTCATCTTGATAACATCTTTTCATCTGGAGATCTTAAAGCATTTGCAAATGTCCAATAATCCCCAATACCCTGATCAGATACACTAAATAAGTAAACTGGGGTACAGAGAAGGTGAACAGCTCAAGGTCAATTGATAAACCAATAACAGATTTGGATAAAGATATACATTCTGGTTCTTGCTCCAAGTTCTGAGTTATAAGTCATATTCCCATTATAAAATGTTTCTTCTCTTAAAAGAACTGCAAAAGTTGTTTATCTTTGATGTTAAATAACAAGTGATTAAATAGAGTCAATAAATAGAAAACAAATGTAAAAACCAAAGAAATAGAACTGGGATGATTTTGTATCATAAAGATTCTAGTCTCATTTGTTAGAACAGAATGAGAAAAAACATTATTAAATTCTAGGGTTGGGAGGGCCTATTTAATTGTCTATATTTTCCCAGACATTGTTCTATTTTTCTATGGACTAAGTTATTATGTCTAATACCTATTTTAGTCCTTATAAATCTTCCCTGCAATGCAGCTATTTTAATTAACAGAACAAATGTATTACTGAACATCAAGGAAATAACCAAAACCATAATTAGGCATGCAGTACAGTATATTATAAATAATTATGATTCTTACATGGGAAGAGAATCCTCTACATTTTATAGGGAACTGAAGATTATAGTCGACATAGTATCATAATGAACTTAATGATTATTTACTGTAACAAAAAAACCATGAAAAAAGGAAAATGTAAGTGTTTAGCACTACAATCCACAGCACTTTTCAGAAACTTAACTTCTATATTTTATTCTATTAAAAAGCTATTAATTCTTAATATTACTTTTGATTTATTGTAGAACAAGATTCATTAGTTCCAAGCAGAATTTAGTAAGATTGAAACTCTTTTTTAAAAATTTAAATTATTACATGCTGAATTTTAATCAGTGAAACCAAAGGTTTTCTTCCTAAATGCCTACCTGCGCATTGGCTTTCCTTCCATGCACCATGAAAAGTACCCTTCACCACACTCTAAAGCCGAACCTAAGACAACAGAAAGGCAGGAACTTAATAAAAGCTATTTCTGATCTTTACAGTAACAATCTTTATATAATCATTTCACTCATTTCGTCAGTTATCAAGAGTTTCATATCCTATTATACCACAGGCCTTCTGCAGATGCACAATAACTTAATCTAGTACATTTAAGATTACCATCCTTACTCTGCATGCTAAAATGATTAAAGGTGAGGGAAAGTATGCTAAATAGTCCCGACTGTTAGGTCAGTCTTATTTCTCTTCAAAAAGTGCTTGGAGATATTTAACTGTGATCTCGCCATCAAGTATATTTACAGAGCAAGCACCAGATACCCACAGCAGTACTAACCTGATAGATCACATAGGGTACACGCTGCTTTAACAACGAATCTGAAGACTGTTAACTTGTCCCGAAGTGACAGGAGGAGGAGGCGTTGGCATTTGCCTTTACAAACAACTCCGCTTCCGACAGCCCAGGGAGCTTGAACAGGGCAGGGAAAGTATGGCTCCAGACTAACATTCTTTACAAGCATTTCCTTCAGTCCCCGAAACAATGTTCACTACCCACGTAGCAGAATTTCGCCAGGTCCCGAGGGTTAAATGGGGGCGCACAGTACTTTCTTCCTTCCCTGAATTCCAAACACTGTCTGGGGAAGCTGTCCAAGGTGGGGAACCCCAGCACCACCAGGCAGGACACAGCCCGGGGCCTCCTCTGGCTCCCGAGATAGGCTGTCAGCCAGCGAGAGCGCACTCTGGCGCTCCGCGAGGCCCGGCCCCAGCGCCCCAACAGTCTCTTCTCGGCGCCGACTGACTGGCGACCGACGAAGCACAGCCCTGACCCCATGGGGCAGCTCAGCAACTTGGGACCACATATTTGCGAAGCGAGCCCCGGGGCGCTGTCCGCTGTCCCCTGCTGTAAGGTGACTGGTTCACTTACCGGCTCTCACACTTTCTTCTCTGCCGCAGCCTCCGTCTACTCCGCCCTCCACTCTTCTCTGCCTCCTCCTCCACCGCCGCTAGCGCAGGCAGGATGCCGCTCTTAGAGCTATTTCCTTTCCCTTCACCAGCCCATATCCAGAAGCAGGAAGTAGTCCTCTTCTTAAATCGTTCCCGCAGGAACCCACATAATCCGCCAAGGGGTTCCGGCGCGGCTCCGGAAGTAGTCGTGCCCTTTGCTGGGGCATTCAGGTAACCTCAAAGGCTGTTTATCCTCGTATCCCAAGAGTAACCATTTTTAGAGTTCACTGCGGAACTGGCAGTATTTGAATACTGAAGCCTCCTCTTTTCTTCTTTGTTTTCGCCAGCAAAGGCAGTAAAGGGTAGTCACAGAAAGCTAAGAATTTGTATTTCTTTTTAGTTGGTGGGTCTCCTTTTGGCACAATGTTCCTAATTGTAGATTGAATTATTGCATGCACACATGGGTTGGCATGTATCTGTCAGGCCTCTACTATGTGCAAGGTGCAGAAGTTACATAGACAGACCAGAAATAGACCTTATCCTCCAGATTTCCCACGGTCGAACTTTCAAGACATCAGGATTTTATCCAGGCACTAAGGCTGTGTTAGTTTGCCTTTGTACTTAGTATTCACCACCAGACACTTCACCAAACACATCTTCTGTGGATTCACTTTAATGTTAGGGAGGGAAGAGTATATTTTCTTAAAAAAAATTTTTTTTCAGTAGCAAGCAGAGCCAAAAAAGTATATTTTTTAAGTTATCTTTTCCTCCAGATTTTCCTATAGCACACAGCCACCTGTGTATTTTTTACTTTATATTAATTTTTACTGTATACTAATATCTAGAAAACAAGTGATACAAGTGTAAGGTGGAGATTACAATTTCAGGAATGTCAGAGAAAGACTGTTGCTGATTTCCTGATAAGTATACTAGGCTAAGTATTAACCAGATTTTCTTTAGCTGGTCTTTATGTAGAATCTACACTGGTGTGTCCAGTTGTTTCTGAGGGGAAAGGATACCTCTTGTTAATTAGCTTGTAGTGGAAAATGCATGGCCTTTAGATCCGGATGTAGTGACCCAGTGGATTCTTCTTGCCTGCTGCCCGGATACAGATGATTTATCAAGGTATAGGGATTGCAATGGAGAAAGAGTTTTACACAACATCGAGTGGAAAAATGGAAGAAGTTTTATTATTACTCAAATCAGTTATATTATTACTCAAATCGGCCTCCTAGAGCATTTGGGGGCTAGGTTTCTTTTCAAAGGTAGTTTGGGGAAAGGGGTAGGGGTGGCTAGGCAATGGGTGCTTGCTGCTGACTGGTTGGGGGTGCAGTCATAGGGGTATGGGAGATGGTCCTCCTGCCTACTGAGTCGTTTCTGGGTGGAGCCACAGGGACAGTTGGTAGGTCCAGGTGGAGCCATCAGTAGTCAAACATGCAAAAAACTTAAAAATATACCCCAAAAGGCCAATCCTAGATTCTACAATAGTGATGTTATCTGCAGGAGTAATTGGGGAAGTTGCATATCTTGTGACCTCTGGAATAATGCCTGGCAATCACTTATGTCTACACTTAACAGAATTCAGGCTCATCTATCCCCCTTGTCTGGTGGTCTCTCATTAGCTTTACAAAGGCAATTGAGTTTTGGGGAAGGACTGTCATTATTTAAACTATTAGACTAAATGTCTCCCAAAATTATCTTGGCTTACTCCTGGGAATAATTTAGGACAGACTGAAAGCTAAAGGCAAGATGGGGTTTGGCTAGATCAGATCTCCTCCACTGCTATAATTTTCTCACTGATAAAATTTTTGCAAAGGGGGTTTCAGTTTGCAAAGGCGATTTCACGGATACACATAGGTACAAATCCTAGACTTGTAACTGACTAGCTTTGTGATCTTATTCAGAATTTTTACTGCATGTGTATATGTGATATATATACAGGTGCAGTAAAATGATTTCCATGTTTTAAAACTTTTCATAGATGGTATCAAAGCATATGTATTCTTTTGCAACTTCCATTTTCCACTCAACGTTCTGTTTGTAAGATTTGTCCATGTTGATCAATGAAGGTCCAATTCAGTGATTCTCAAAGTGTGGTCCTGGACCAGCAGCATCAACATCACTTGGAAAATGCTAACCCTTGAGCCCCATTACAGACCTATTAAATCAAAAACTGGAGGTGGGCCCCAGTAATCTGTGTTCTAACAAGTTCTCCAGGTGATTATAGTGCATGGTAAAGTTTGAGAACTACTGCACTAATTTATTTATTTTCACTGCTTTATAGTATTGTATTATATGAATATACCATAGATTTTTAAAAAAATTTTTCTGCAGATGGATATTTTGACTACTTCCAGTTTTCTCCATTACAAACAGTGCTACAATGTAAATTCTTGCATATACCTCCTTGTGTACACCTGTAGGTGTTTCTTTGGGGTGTGCACGCAGAACAAAATTGCTGGGTTGTATGCTATGCACAGCTTCAACTGTATTAGCACTAGTCAAATTGCTCTCTAAAGTCATTCTATTTCAGTAATAATAATACTAGCAAATACTTATGTAGCATGTTATAGTAACTCATCAATACTCACACTAGTCCTCTCCAGGTAGGATCTATTATCATCATTCCAGTTTCACAGATGGCACCAAGATGTCATGTAAGTTGCCCAAAGTCACACAGCTAGTTATGAAGTAGAGCAAGAACTTGAAACCATACGCAATGGCTCAGAGTCTGCTTTCAGCTACAGTGCTGTGTTGTCTCTCCATTACAAGTGTTTGAGGGTTTTTGTTGGTCTATATTATCATCACAGTTGGTGTTTTCCAACTTTAAATTTGTTTTTGCCAATTGAATAGGTATAAAATGGAAATTCACTGTGGTTTAGATGTTTATTTCTCTCATTACTGTTCAAACATTTTTCATATGTGAAAGTGGCATTCAGATTTCCCTTCTGTGAATTGTTTATTGTAAAAGATACCTTCAAAGTGACTCCTATTTTTTTCCACAATATGAATTATACTATGTTTACAATTCATAGTATAGTTATGAAAATGTTACTATATGGTATAAAAATGTTACTAAAAATGCTGCTAAACAAAGACTGATTTTAAAACTCCTGTCCAGGGTAAGAGCAGTCCCTGCTATTTTTGTATATCTGTGATTCACTCCCCAACCCACTGCAATCTGGTTTGTGCTTCTGCTACTCTGTTTCTTTTTGAAGTGGAGAAGTTCAGTGTGAATCAACCCTTTTTATTTATGTCAAGACCTAGAGAACTCCATTTAGAAATGTGTTTATGGTAAACCTGGCATTTGCAGTAATTACAGTTTTTCTGCCACCTGAGTAAGACTATGCCCTTCGGGAGCCTGAATTTCTACTTGAAAATACACATAAAATAGATCTTGCTTAGATTGGGTATGTGAAAGGAAAATATCTTGGGCCCCCAAAATCACTAAGCTAAAGGGAAAAGTCAAGCTGGGAACTGCTTAGGGGAAACCTGCCTCCCATTCTATTCAAAGTCACCCCTTTGCTCACTTAGATAAATGCATATCTGATTGCTTCCTGTGGAGAGACTAATCAGAAACTTAAAAGAATGCAACAATTTGTCTCTTATCTACCTATGACCTGGAAGCCTTCTCCATGCTTTGAGTTGTCCCACCTTTCCAGACGGAACCAAAGTTCATCTTACATATGTTGATTGATGTTTCATGTCTCCCTAAAATGTGTAAAACCAAACTGTGGTCTGATCACCTTGGGCACATGTCGTCAGGATCTCCTGAGGCTGTGTCACAGGTGCATCCTCAACCTTGGCAAAATAAACTTTCTAAATTAACTGAGACCGGTCTCAGATTTTCGAGATTCACAGGTGTGAGGTAGTGACAACAGCCAAATAATTCTTTTCAGGGGTTGCTGAGCTTACCTTATAGTTTTTCAATCAAAAATTATATCTTGTTTCCAACGCTAAAGTTTGAGAACTACTGCACTAATTTATTTATTTTCACTGCTTTATAGTATTGTATTACATGAATATACCATAGGTTTTAAAAAAAATTTTTTCTGCAGATGGATATTTTGACTATTTCTAGTTTTCTCCATTACAAACAGTGCTACAATGTAAATTCTTGCATATACCTCCTTGTGTACACCTGTAGGTGTTTCTTTGGGGTGTGCACGCAGAAGCAAAATTGCTGGGTTGTATGCTATGCACAGCTTCAACTGTATTAGCACTAGTCAAATTGCTCTCTAAAGTCATTATTCTATTTCAGTAATAATAATACTAGCAAATACTTTAAGGTTTAGTTGTAGGCGAGACCCACAGGGCCCATTGTTTGTGGAATTTTCATTCTTCTTCTTCTTCTTTTTTTTTTTTTTTTGAAGCAGGATCTCAATCTGTTACCCAGGCTGGAGTGCAGTAGCGCAATCACAGCTCACTGTTGCCTCCGCCTCCTGGGCTCAAGTGATCCTCTCCGCTTGTTACAGTAGGTGGCTAGCCAGGCATGCGCGAGGCAGGAGAGGGCTTCTCCCACACCTCACCAGGAATGTCAGGCGACCATCGGGTGATGGTCAGGCAGTTGTCAGCTGCCTCTCTAATATAATGATTGGTTGCAAACAGCACCAGGGAAAGGCAGTTTCCCAGTAGATAAAAACACCTGAAACTGGTGGCAGCTTCTCAATAAGATCTCAGGAACTGGGTGAGTGGGCTCTAGCATGTGCATCAAAGGGCAAAATGGCAGAGTTTAGCTGGTATATGACCTTCCAGGGGCATTCCACCAGAATGGGAAGAACGCCTCAAGTGAGCATGTGTACAACTCCAGTAAACACGCTCTGCATGCTCCCCTCCCAGGCACTAGCAGGCCATTGCACATGCGGACAACCCACCCCAAGGGAAGAATCAGGGCAGAAGGGATGCAAGACCCCAGAAGTTTGCCAGCATATAAAATGCTAAGTCAGAAGGTCAAACTTCACACTTGTTTTCAAGTCGCTTGCTTGGACCTCTTCCAAGCGTACTTTCCTTCCTTTAACTCCTGCTCTAAAACTTGCCTCCATCTCTTCTGCCTCATGCCCCTCAGTCAAATTCTTTCTTCTGAGGAGGCAAGAATTGAGGTTGCTGCAGACCCATATGGATTCACCACCGGTAACAACCTCAGACTCTTCAGTAGCTGGGACCACAGGCGTGTTCCATCATGCCCAGCTATTTTTTTGTTTTTGTTTTTGTTTTTTGTAGCGATGAGGTCTCACTATGTAGCCCAGGCTGGTCTTGAACTCTTGGGCTCAAGTGATCCTCTCAACTTGGCCTCCCAACGTGCTGAGATTAGAGACATAAGCCACCACACCCAGCGAATTTTTATTCTTGAGGAGACAGACAGTATAAAATTGAACCATGAATTACATAATTAGTTGTTCAATTACAATTACGGTAATTGAAAGTGATCTACTGGGTGCTAAGAAAACATCTAGTAGGGTGGCTCATGCCTGTAATCCTAGCTCTTTGGGAGACCCAGGCAGAAGTATTGCTTGAACCCAGGAGTTTGAAACCAGCTTGGGCAACATAGGCAGACTTTGTCTCTGCAAAAAAATTAAAAATTAGCTGGGCGTGGTGTCACATGCCTCTAGTCCCAGCTACTCGGGAGGCTGAGGTGGGAGGATCACTTGAGCTCAGGAGGTTGAAGCTGCAGTGAGCTGTGATTGTGCCATTACACTTCAGCCTGGGCAACAGAGTAAGGCCCTGCCTAAAAGAAAAAAAAAAGAAAACATCTAGTAGGGTGCCCAGATATGGTCTAGAGGGTAACAGAAAGTGTGATGTGCAGCCTTTAAGATGGCCCTAAGTCTTCTATGCGTCTTGGTGTTCATGCCCTCATGTGATCCCCTCATTTGAGTGTGGGCTGAACCTAGTGACTAACAAATGGAATATATCAAAAGTCATGGAATTGTACTTCTAAGATTAGGTTATAAAAGGACTGTGGCTTCTGTCTCAGATGTCATCTCTCCCTAGCTTTCTCTGAGGGAAGTAAGCTACCATATTGTGAGCTGCCCTGTGAGAAGCCTTGTATGGCAAAGAACTGAGAGATGCTTCTGGCCATCAGAGAGGAACTGAAGGTCTCAGTCCGATAGCCCATGAAGAGCTGAATCCTGCCATTAGCAACACAAGTGAGCTTGGAAGTGAATCTTTTCCCAATTGAGCCTCTAGATAAAACTGCAGACTTTGCTGACAACTTGACTAAAACCTCATGAGTCAGAAGGGAAGGAGGAATGTTCCAGGGAAAGACACTAAAGCCAAAGAGGCAAGGACAGGTTGGCCAGGGTGCACTTGGGAGAGTGGCATGACACAAAGCTGGTGAAATTAGAAAGTATTTTGGAAAGTTCAGGAACAGAGCAGGAAGAATGTGCACAAGTAAGACAATGACAAAGCATTTTCCTAGTTTTCTTGATGCTGCTATAGAATTCTAGGGTGTTTACAGGGTGGTACAGCAGAGAGCACTATGATGGGAGCTAGAAGACCGGGGTCCCAGTGCTAATCCTGTGATCTGAAGCCATCATTTGGTTATTCTTGTTCTCAGTTTTCTCATCTATAAGATGGAATCTAAATCATTTACAATTTCTCAGTCAAGAGTTATTAGTTATATGAAACCTATATGGGGAAAAGTATAAAACATTCCTGAAATAAGCAAAAGTATATTTGAGCAGATAGAAAGTCATTCCACATTATTGGATAAGTTGACTCAATTTCATAAAGATAACAGTGCCCTGTAAAGTAATTTATAAATTTAATGCAATCCAGTGTCTTTGTTTGTTTGTGCTTCTGTAGCAAAATACCTTAGACTGGGTAATTTACGAAGAACAGAATTTATTTTCCCATAGTCCTGGAGGCTGGGAGGCCCCAGATCAAGGCACCAGCATTGTCAGTGTCTGACAAAGGCTGCTGTCTGCTTCCAAGATGTTGTCCTGCTGCTACCTCCTCTGGAGGGGATGAATGCTGTTTCCACACATGGCAGAAAGGCGAGAATGTTCCTTCAAACCTGAGCCATAAGGAAGCTAATCCCATTCGTGAGTGTGGAGCTCTCATGGCTTAATCACCTCCCAAAAGCCATATGTCTTAATAATGTCACATTTAGGATTACATTTCAACAAGAAATTTGGAGAGGACACCATCCATAAGTCAAACCATAGCACCAAATAAAATCAACATCAGAGTTCTTACAGAACTAGATAAGTTGATTATAAAGTTAATATGGAAGAAAAGACAAATGAGAATAACCAGAAATACTCTTACTCTGAAAATAGAAATAGCTGAGAGGAGGGTTAACCCTAAGAGATATTATTAAAACATGTTCTAAAACCTCTATAATTAAAACTGTGGTTTGGGCATATAAACAGATAAATGCAGCAGGGTAAGAAATCCAGAAATAGACCTTAGAACATAAGGAAATTTTGTATGTGATCTCAAATCCGTGGGGCAATAGGTACTGTTTAATAAATGATGCTGATACAACTATGGAAACATAAGAAATTGGATTTATTTCCTTATATAATGAGTTAGACTTCACTGCAGTCTCAAACAAAGTCCTCTGAAGACCCTATGGGAAGATCTGAGCCTGGGATGGTCCTTTATATTTGTCACAAGTTGGAGTTAGAAGGCTGGTTCTTTATACCCCACATCAGTCAAATGTATTTGAAAGCTTAAGGTAATAATGAAAGCGTAAAAATAATATAAGAAAATATGGGTGAATTTCCTTATTAAGAGTGGAGAGGCTGGGCATAGTGGCTCATGCCTGTAATCCCAGCACTTTGGAAGGCCAAGGTGGGCTGATCACTTGAACTCAGCAGTTCAAGACCAGACTGGCCAGCATGGTGAAACCCTGTCTCTACTAAAAATGCAAAAATTAGCTGGGCGTGGTGGCAGGCACCTGTAATCCCAGTTACTTGGAAGGCTGAGGCAGGAGAATCACTTGAACCTGGGAGGTGGATGTTGCGGTGAGCTGAGATCGCACCACTGCACTTCAGCCTGGGTGATAGAGCAAGGCTTTGTCTTAAAAAAAAAAAAAAAAAAAAAAAGAAGAAACACTTCCCTGAATATGACTCAAAATCTAGAAGCAAAAAGATTGATCAATTTGACTGCATAAAAAAATTTCCATGGGACAAAGATAAATGAAGTAAAAAAACAAATGACAATTAGGAAAAACATATTTGCAATATATTAATATATCACAAAGTGTTCATAATGTAATATATAAATGACTCCTAAAAATAGAGAAAAAACAAATAACATAAATGAGTAAAATATATGAACAGCCAGTTTACAGAAAAACAAAATGCCCTTAATCATTTAAATATATTATGAATATATCATGAGCAATCTTGCTCATAATAAGATAAATGCAAATTGTATCTATTTTGAGACCCATTTACCACCTATAAAGTAGGCAAAAATCTGAAATGGCACAACTTGTTTTTCTGACACAACTGTGGGGAAGAATGCACTCATTTGTGACCAGTGTGTGCAAAATGATAAAACTTCTATGGAGGGGGATTTGGCAAGATCTAGCAAAATGACATTTACATTGACCCTTTTCCATTATCCTGAGGAAACACTTGCAAAAATAAAATAAGTTATGCACAAGGTTACTCACTGTAGGATACTTTGTAATAACAAAAATTAGAAAGAATCTAAAAGACTCTCATTAGGGGGCTGATTAAATAAACTATGGGATATCCACATAATGAGGACTATGCAATTATAAAAAGAAATGACAAAGGGCTGGGTGGGGTGGCTCATGCCTGTAATCCCAGCACTTTGGGAGGCTGAGGCAGGTGGATCACCTGAGGTCAGGAGTTCGAGACCAGCCTGGCCAATATGGTGAAACCCCGTCTCTACTAAAAATACAAAAATTAGCCATGCATGGTTGTGGGCACCTGTAATCCCAGCTACTTGGGAGGCTGAGGCAGGAGAATTGCTTGAACCTGGGAGGCGGAGGTTGCATTGAGCTGAGATCACACCACTGTTCTCCAGTCTGGGTGACAGAGTGAGACTTGGTCTCAAAAAAAAAAATAAAAACAAAACAAAACAAACAAGGAGGATTTTTTTTTTTTGAGACAGAATCTTGCTCTGTTGTCCAGGCTGGAGGGCAGTAGCACAATCTCAGCTCATTGCAACCATCACCACCCATGTTCAAGCAATTCTCCTACCTCAGCTTCCTGAGTAGCTGGGATTACAGGCACATGCCACCACGCCAGCTAATTTTTGTATTTTTAGTAGAGATAGGGTTTCACCATATTGGTCAGGCTGGTCGCGAACTCCTGACCTTGTGATCCGCCCGCCTTGGCCTCCCAAAGTGCTGGGATTACAGGCGTGAGCCACTGTGCCTGGCTGGAAGATCTTTTAATGGCATGCACTTCAGGCATATTGTTAAGTAATGAAAACCAAGTGAACAGTGTTTATAGCATGCTAACTTTGATTAAGAAATGGGTAGAAAGGCCGGGCGCGGTGGCTCACGCTTGTAATCCCAGCACTTTGGGAGGCCGAGGCAGGCGGATCATGAGGTCAGGAGATCGAGACCACGGTGAAACCCCGTCTCTACTAAAAATACAAAAAAAAAAAAATTAGCCGGGCGTGGTGGCGGGCGCCTGTAGTCCCAGCTACTCGGAGAGGCTGAGGCAGGAGAATGGCGTGAACCCGGGAGGCGGAGCTTGCAGTGAGCCGAGATTGCGCCACTGCACTCCAGCCTGGGCGACAGAGCGAGACTCCGCCTCAAAAAAAAAAAAAAAAAAAAAAAAAAAAGAAATGGGTAGAAATATAGTGTGAGTGTATATATATTTATAGTTTAAAATTTTACATATATATATAAATTGAAAGATAAATGGAGAATTAATAAAAATGGTTACCTACAGGGGAAAGGAGAGACCAAGGTAGAAAGGTTAGGGATGGCAGCCAGATTTTGAAAGTATTAGGCTTTATATTTTATTTATTAAATGTTCTTAATAATTAAAAAATTCACTTAAGCAAAATCTATTTTTATTTATTTATGTAATTTTTTTTAAGACAGAGTCTCACTTTGTCACCCAGGCTAAAGTGCAGTGGTGCAAACACGGCTCACTGCAGCCTCAACCTCTTGGGCTCAAGGAATTCTCCTGCCTCAGCCCCACAAATAGTTGGGACTACAGGCACATGTCACCACGCCTGGCTAATTTTTGTTTTTTGTTTGTTTTTTCTATAGAGACAGAGTTTCACCGTGGTACCCAGGCTGGTCTCGACCTCCTGAGCTCAAGCGATCCACTTGCCTAGGTTCCCAAAGTGCTGGAATTACAGGTATGAGCCACCATGCCTGGCCCTCTATTTTTATTTAAATAAAATTTTATCATTTACTTAATATTTTTTATTTTAATAAAAGGCATTTATTTTAATGTCTTTAAAATTTTTAAAGAAAATGTAATCAAAAGAGAAAAAAGCCATCCCTAAATATTGAAGAATAAACAGACCTAACTACGTCAAGTTGGTGGCACATAGTTAATGCTGTAATGTACCACCCAGACATCCTTCAGGAATGAGGGACACAATCCACCGGATGCTAGAAGTGCTGTTGACAGAGCTCTGCTGTCAGTCCTTTTTGGGAGGCACTTTGACTGAAAAAGAGTGGCCTGACCGAGGTCTCACTCCCTCTCTGGGACAGCCTGCATTCAATCACTGGTCAATGCTGGGATATAAAGGCACAGCTCTGTTGCCCCTACTTGGGATAACTCTGAAGGATCATCCCAGCTTCAGAGCTTCCCAGAGGGGCTGCAGAGGCCTTTGTTGAAACTACAGCACAGCCCAACTTCTCCCTCTGCCCTGATTCTGTCCCTTTCTTTTCACAAGTATTGGTCCCAAAAGCACTCTCTAATAAATTACATACTAAACTCCATCTCAGAATATGCTTCCTGAGGAGTCCAACTGCAACAGTTAGTGTCAGGAGTGGTTCAAGAAAGCAGTCACTATAATGGGATTTTGGTGTTGGACCACCAGCTTCCAGGCTAGCAATGAGAATATCAACACTTGTGGCAGAAAGAAGCACAGACAGTCCTTGGCACAATTGAAGTGCAATTGTTCAAACTTCACTGCTGCTGAACTGTATCTTCTGGTGGATGGAAACACTCTAGTAGGTTCAGTGGATCAGATGTTTGAGATATATGGGGGAAATATGAGTGGGCTGATGTTAAGCTTATTTGATATTTTGAAGAAATGTAATGAAAGGTTGAAAGTGATTAATTTGACAATTAAAAACTAAGCACGAAAGCCAAAGGGCCTCCTCATTAAGAAATAAAGAGGCTCTCATCTGCAACTGGAAAGCAGGAAAAGCTGAGGGCTAGGTCCAGGACTTAATTGTAAGAGTTGCAGGACCTCAAGGAAGATTAAATTCTTACTACTGGCAAGTTGGCTCTGCGTAGAACAGGGTGCTAGTTGGGAAAGAGTGGGATCTTGACACCTGGGATGGGGACATCTATGTTCATGCACCCCCAAATCTTTAATTCCCAAAGTTCCCTGAACCCTCTCAGCCTAGAGAAGTGGCCCTCTCCTCCCTAGGGCTAGTGCTCCTTCCTTGCTTTAAGATGTTGAAAAGGCCTCCCCACTGCGGGACACGAGCCCTTTCAAGATCAGCCCCACTTTCCTGCCTTGCCACTAAGCCAATAACCAGATTAAGTTACAACATAACCCTGCTAGGGACATGCTTGACCCATAATGGAGGGGTCAAACTGCATTAGTTTGTAGGGCAGCTGTGCTAAGTGGCTTTAACAACTGAAATCTATTTTCTTGCAGTTCTGGAGGCTAGAAGTCTGAGATCAAAGTGTCAGCATCATCAGACCATCACTGTTACATAAGTACTTTCCCTTCTCTCACACCTGTGGTTGCGTGGGCTTGCCTTATGACCAACTGAAAGAGTGGGAAAAAGCTTGAGCTTGGTTCATGACTGGGTTGGATCAAGACACTGGTGCAAGCCATAAAATGGACAGTAGCTGCACTGCAGAGGTGAGAGGAAATTCTCCAAATGGGCAAGAACATTGGGAAACCTGCCTTTGTGTGGAAAGAAAAATGGTTCAAGGTTAGAATTTACATAGACACACAAACTGCAATGAATGGCTTGGCTGGAAGGTGAAATACTTGGGGACAGGGGAAAAGGAGACCTGAAGTAGAGGCATGTGAATGGATGTATAAGAATGGACACAGAGATCGGGGGCGGTGATTCACACCTGTAATCCCAGCACTTTGGGAGGCTGAGGTGGGTGGATCACCTGAGGTCAGGAGTTTGAGACCAGCCTGGCCAACACAGTGAAACCCTGTCTCTACTAAAAATACAAAAAAATTAGCCGGGTGTGGTGGCAGGCGCCTGTAGTCCTAGCTACTTGGGAGGCTGAGGCAGGAGAATGGCGTGAACCCGGGAGGTAGAGCTTGCAGTGACCCGAGATCATGCCATTGCACTCCAGCCTGGGTGACAGAGCAAGACTCCGTCTCGAAAAAAAAAAAAATTAGCTGGGTGTAGTGGTATGCGCCTGTAACCCCAGCTACTTGGGAGGCTGAGGCATGAGAATCGCTTGAACCCAGGAGGTGGAGGTTGCAGGTAGCCAAGATCATGCTACTGTACTCTAGCCTGGACAACAGAATAAGACTTCATCTCAAAAAAATAAAATAAGAGGAATGGACACAGAGGGGCATGGTGGTTCATGCTTGTAATCCCAGTGCTTTGGGAGGCCAGGTTGGGAGGATCACTTGAGGCCAGGAATTCCAGACAAGCCTGGACAACATAGCAAGATCCTGTCTCTAAAAGAAATAAAAAAATTAGCCAAGCATGGTGGTGGTGCATGTCTGTCGTCCTAACGACTTTAGGAGGCTGAAGTGGGAAGATCACATGAGCCCAGAAGTTCAAGGTTATAGCGAGCTGTGATTGCACCACTGCATTTCAGCCTGGGCAAGGAAAATATCTTGGGCCCCCAAAATCACTAAGCTAAAGGGAAAAGTCAAGCTGGGAACTGCTTAGGGCAAACCTGCCTCCCATTCTATTCAAAGTCACCCCTCTGCTCACTGAGATAAATGCATATCTGATTGCCTCCTGTGGAGAGACTAATCAGAAACTCAAAAGGATGCAACAATTTGTCTCTTACCTACCTATGACCTGGAAGCTCCCTCCCCACTTTGAGTTGTCCCACCTTTCCAGATGGAACCAATGTTCATCTTACATATGTTGATTAATGTCTCATGTCTCCCTAAAATGTATAAAACCAAACTGTGCTCTGACCACTGTTAGATATGAATTCTAAATTTCTTTTCAAAGAATTAATATGTCAGTATGTTCAATTCTTTGCCTTCTACTTTTAAACTTAACTTCCTTCTAAAGCAACCTTTTTCGATTACCTACTCCACCCTGACTCATTCCGATCATCTGCTCCACCCTAACTCATTCAGATCAGCTGCTCCACACTAACACATTCTGATTACCTGCTACGTGCTTGGCCCTGACTTCCGCCAAAGCACGCACCCCATCATTCTCTTTAAATTAGCCAATCAGAATTAGTTTAGCCCGTGCACTCTAACCCTAGCCAATAGGAGAATGACACAGCAGCAGGGGCCATGTGCCTCAGGGATAAGAACCCCTTCCCCTCGCTTATCCAAGTGTGTGCTCACCATTGCTCCATCTGTAAGGGTGCACCCTTCGTTTTTGTTTTGGTTTGTTTTGCTTTTTTTGTTTTTTGAGATGGAGTCTCGCTCTGTCGCCCAGGTTGGAGTGCAGTGGCGTGATCCTGGCTCACTGCAAGCTCTGTCTTCTGGGTTCTCGCCATTCTCCTGCCTCAGCCTCCCAACTAAATGGGACTACAAGGCGCCCACCACCACGCCTGGCTAATTTCTTTGTATTTTTAGTAGAGACAGGGTTTCACCGTGTTAGTCAGGATGGTCTCGATCTCCTGACCTCATGATCTGCCCATCTTGGCCTCCCAAAGTGCTGGGATTACAGGCGTGAGCCACCAGGGCGCACCCTTCTACAGAAGTACCTGGCCTTGCTAAGAATTAAAAAGAAAATTTTATATTTGAGTGCTATTTCTTTTGTGGCACTGAAACTTTATATATAACAATTTGGGGGCTCGCCTGTGATTACATTTCCATCTGGGGAAGGTCTCTGGTTCTCTCTCGTGAGGAGGTGTGCCCCGCCCCCTTGTGGCTGCCTCAGGGGTGAGAAATCAAGACCCACCCAGTGCGAGGAATAACCCGAGCTCTCAGCAACACAGAAAAAAACAAAACAAAACAAAAAACTGGCCAGCAACCTAGCTTAAAGGATCCTCACATACTGCAGCAACGACTCTGGGCACAGACCAAGGAAGGAGAAGCCGTGGGAGCTAGTAAAGTATTTCCTTGGTGGTCAGGACCAAGGTAAGAAAGCTATGGGGGTGGGGCAGTGAAGTACTCCTTGGTCAGGGCGGCTTAGAGGTTAAAAAGAGGTGAGACATCCCCACTGGGGGTGGATTGAACCTCATGCAAACCTCCAGTAGTAGGAAAGTTGAGAAATTTCCCATGGAGGAAATTGAGCCTCACCCCAAAAGGTGAGAAATTTCCAGTAAGGGAAATTGAACCTTGAACCTTACCCCAAAACCATCAAGATGGGAAATACCCCAAGCAAGACAGGGAGTAAGGGGGATAAAGATGGTAACAAAGATATTCCCCCGTATAGCCCCCTAGGTCTCATGCTAAAACACTGGAAGGATAATGAGAGGACTAAACATAGGAAAAAGCAACAAATGATAAAATATTGCTGTTTTATTTGGACTCAGGGACGCATCCTCAATCCCTCAATCTTCTGGCCAAAGTTTGGGTCGAATAAGGATGTAATGTGTCAGTTTCTAATCTGATATGTTAATGATAAAAGTCCAGTATCTCAAGAAAAACTAGGCTATGCCCTTTGTTGGAGCCAAGGACCTGCCCTGCTTTTTCCCTTAAAAACAATTAGGGAAGAACCCAATCTGGCACCTCAAAATGAAAAGTCAGAGGAGCCAGCTCTCATGCCTAAAGATTCCAGCACATGGGATCCCCTAGACTATCTTCCCCCACTCAGTGTCCCCAATCTTTCCCCTCAGACAGCCATTGCTGCCTCAGCTCCCATTCCAAATTCCCCCTCTACTCACGTTATCCCTCCTCCTTATAACCCTGACTCTTGGGAATTACTGTGCCACCAGCCTGTTCCCTCCCAACCTAAAGACCCCTCTCTAAAAGGACTCCAGCATGAGGTAGAACAATGTAAAAAAGATATTCAGAATTTCCCAGTTCCCTCTGTACCAAAGAGGTCAGCCCCAACCCTCTTCCCTTTGAAAGAGGTACCACAAGGGAGGCAGAGGTGGGGGTGGGGTGGGGGGTGGGGGGCAGGGAAGGGGCAGACATTGGCTTTGTAAGTCTGAAATTTTAAAAAGGAGCTTAAACTGCCACTAAATGACCCTTACGGAGTGGGAGACCAAATTGACCAATTCTTAGGACCTCAGTTATACACTTGGGTTGAGTTAGTGTCCATTTTGGGCATCCTCTTTTCAGAGGAAGAAAGGAGTATGATTTGTAGGGCTGCTATGGTAGTTCAGGAATGTGAGCACCCTCCTGATGAAAACGTTCCTACCATGGACCAGAAATTCCCCACCCGAGACCCCCAGTGGGACAATAACAATGCAGATCACCAGGAAAATATGCAGAACCTAAGGGAGATAATAATAAAAGGAATTTGGGAATCAGTACCTTGAACACAAAATCTTTCTAAAGCACTACAACAGGAAAAGGATGAAGGGCCTATGAGATTCTGAGACAGACTGAGGGAGCAAATGAGGCAATATGCAGGCCTCAATTTGGATGATCCCCTTGGGCAAGGAGTGTTGAAACTCCAATTTGTCACTAAAAGTTGGCCAGACATTTCAAAAAAGTTACAAAAGATAGACAATTGGGAAGACCATCCTCTAAGTGAGCTTCTCAGGGAAGCTCAGAAAGTATACATGAAAAGGGATGAAGAAAAAGAGAAAAAAAAAGACAAAACTTATGTTTTCCACCTTCCAACAGATGGCTCCAAACCCAGATACTTCTAGACAGAGCTTCCAGGGAGCCAGAAACTATAAAGCGTCCAAACCCTCTTTTAAACGACCCCGGCCTCTATCTGGAGGACCAAGGTCCTCATCTACCAGGCCCCCTAAAGAGTATGGGGGAGCAGGGTTAAAGAATCCCAGAACTAAGAGAGAGGAAGGACAAGATAGGTGCTATAGATGTGGAAAAACAGGCTACTTCAAGAGAGGATGTCCTGAACTAAGAAAGGAGAAAGAAGCCCTTCTGCTCATGACTTTAGAGGAAGAATAGAGGGGTCAGGGGCTCTGTCTTTTTTATCTTGAGTCCCACCAGGAGCCCTTGATAAATTTGGAGGTGGGACCTAAACATGAGCTTATCACCTTTTTAGTCGATTCAGGCGCTGCCTGCTCCTCTGTTTGTTCCCCCCCAGTCCCCCATCTAATGTTGTCTCCTCCTCAGAGGAACTTTTAGTTTCCGGGGTAAAAGGGGGAGGAGAGGGGAGAACAGCATAAGCAGGTGGCACAGGCAGGGAAAGACCAGCAGAAAGGGGAGAGAGAGAGACAGAGAGGAAGGAGGCAGAAAGAGAGAGGAAAGAGGCAGAGAGAGAGAGAGGAAAGAGGCAGAGAGAGAGAGAGAGGAAGAGGCAGAGAGAGAGGAAGAGGCAGAGAGAGAGGAAGAGGCAGAGAGAGAGGAAGAGGCAGAGAGAGAGGAAGAGGCAGAGAAAGAGGGAGTCAGAGAGAGACAGAAAGTCAAAGAGAAAGAAAGAGAGATAGAAGTAGTAAAGAAAAAAACAGTGTACCCTATTCCTTTAAAAGCCAGGGTAAATTAAAAACCCATAATTGGTAATTGAAGGTCTTCTCCGTGACCCTGTAACACTCCAATATCACCTTGTTGTCAGTGTAAACAAGGGCATAGCCTGAAAGCACTGAGGACACGACAACCCGTACCCTTCCTATCAAAAATCCTTAACCCAATAACCCGCAGATGGCCCAAATACATTCAATCTGTAGTGACAACTGCTTTGCTAACAGAAGAAAGTCTGAGGCTATTCTGTTAAAAAAAAAAAAAAAAAAAAAAAAGATTCAACATTAACCACTAAAAATTCCCTTAACCCAGCAGGTTTCCTAGCAGGGGCTCTAAATCTTAATTACTAAACAAAGGTCCGACTAGACCTAGGAGGAGCTCCCTTCAAGACAGGATGATAGATGGTTCCTCCTGGGTGATTGAGGGAAGAAGACACAATAGGTATTCAGTAAGTGATAAGGAAACTCTTGTAGAAGCAGAGTTAGGAAAATTACCTAATAATTGGTCTGCTCAAACGTGCGAGCTGGTTGCACTCAGCCAAGCCTTAAAATCCAGAACCAGGAAGGAACCATCTATACAAATTCTAAGTTAATTTGGACTAAACAAGGTCTTATTAGTAAAGAATAATTGAAATCCCAAACTTACAAGGTTTTCAACAAAAGTAAAGTTTGCTAAAAGTTAACAGTGTAACATGTATTATCCTAACTTCTAATCTTGTGGCCTTAGACAGTCTAGTCCACAGACATGAAGGAAGTTTGCTTTGGAAAAGAATGGTTATCATCAGAAAAGAAAAAAGGGGCGGGGGGGTAGAATTTATATAAAAAGGAATGTTATATGATAAATTCTTGTCCTAAAATAAATTAACTGGTTGTTTAAATAAAAGGGATGTGTGTGACAAGTCAAAGTTGAGGCATGTCAAAGAATTGTCTGTGAAAGTCACGAAAAAAAGTTATAAAAGGCAATTTATGCAAGAAATGTTGTATAATTTAAAAGTAATTAAGCCTCCTGAATGTAAAATTATTGAAGAAACAGTTTATGTGCAAGGTGTGTAAGGAAAGCAAAATATACTTTTGGTAAAAGGATTATAAGGATGCATAAGAATGTGGATTTTTACCTACATTAAAAGGTTAAAAAGCATATATTTTGTTTTAAAGGTTTAAGCAAGTTTTAAAACATTAATTGTAAAGGAAATTCTGTGTGTAAACATATTGGCTAAAGTTAAGGGGGTGTCATCCACTTTTTCTGTGAACTGGACATTAAAAGCACAACAGGTTTTTCTTAAAGCACTAACCTGCTCTGTAACAAAAATTACAAAAGGTTAAAAAAAGTCTATAAAAATCTTACCTTATGGTCAGACATTAAAAATTGGATACATGTCTACAAGGTTTTATTAAAATTAAGTTTAACATTAATAACACACTAATATAAAGTGAAATTTAGCTTATCTGGTATAAAAATCATACAGGAAGCATTGTCAAATATAAAATGGTGTTTGGCTTTCTTTGGTCTGAAAACTAATAAAAATAGGTACTAAAGGAAATTTCTCAGTAAGAAGGCACCAAGGACTATAAAGTCCACTGCTAATGTCCCCACATTTAAAACAAAAGGTCAATTTCTTAGAAATTATATACTTGGTTTATCCTCCACTTTCCTTTCCCTCAAAACTAAGTCTTTTAGCACAGGTACCACCCCAAGATTTTTTGGTAAGCCAGCACCAGCCTGAGGATCATGTTCTCATCAAAGGGTGGAAAAAAGGAAAACTCAAACCAGCATAGGAATGACCCTAACTTGTGCTGCTAACTGCAGAGACTGCTGTTCGTACAGCGGAAAGGGGATGGACTCATCACACCTGAGTCAAGAAAGCACCATCCCCTCCAGAGTCATGGGCCATAGTCCCAGGGGAAAACTCTACCAAACTAAAGCTAAGAAAAATTTAACTCGCTTTTCATCTATCCTATTACTATTTCTTCTTTTCTCGTTCTATTGCTGACCATCTTAACCAAGTCAACTTTGCCTCAAACTATTGTATTTAATGTTTGCCTTGTTATACCCTGTAGGGACTTGCCAAGTCAAAGATGGCTCCCTATTTCAGAAAAGTACCTCTGTCCCTCCTGACTTTCCTCATACTGGGCATTAGTGAATTGGGACCATTTAATCCGGGGAGATTTCAATAAAGACCCCACTGTCAATCAGGAGTCTTGCTCCCTGATGTAGAGCTTTTATGCTGTAGTTGGTCCAACGTTTTGTGGACCACTAAAGAGCAAGAATGGACTGCCCCAACCAGTTTTTGTAATTTCCTAAAACCATACATTCATTTTATTAAAGGGACAGCCCTCCCCTGCAACTGTCAGCTAAACCAGTGTAATTCTATACAGGTCATTATCTGAAACCCTCAAAGTTCTTCCCCTTGTCTAAGCCAGTTCCCTTCTTTAAGCCAATTTTATGGTATGGGGGCTGAGGTTTCAGGGACAAACCCTATTAGATTCTTTGAAATGCATTTATTTGATCCCCCACCCCCTGCAACTTCCTCTAAGCCTTCTTCCAAAACCTCTCACAATGGAAAAATTGCTCCTCCTCCATCTAACAAGACCAAGATAGCTATAGCTATCATAGGAGTTAAAGACTTAAAACAAACTTTGGCAATTAGGATACCAAGATGCAAATGCCTGGTTAGAATAG
Organism: Hylobates moloch; assembly: GCF_009828535.3. Taxonomy (NCBI): domain Eukaryota; kingdom Metazoa; phylum Chordata; class Mammalia; order Primates; family Hylobatidae; genus Hylobates; species Hylobates moloch. The sequence continues at coordinate 60,131,230 of NW_026652283.1, forward strand.
ATCAAATATTCCCTCCACACATTAAACAAAAGCAATTGTTATGCTTTGGGTGAATGGTAGGCCAGAGGCCCAGATTGTCCCCTTTCCACTAGGGTGGTCCTCCAGTCGACCGGGCATGGGCTTTATGGTAGCTCTTCTCCAGGATTCTACAGCCTGGAGTAATAAGTCATGCCAAGCTCTCTCTCTGCTATACCCTGAACTCCAGCACCCTGCGGGTCAGCCCCTGAGGGCCATCCAGCTTCCATCTCCCAACACTAAGTTCACTTTGTGTCTCTCATGACAGGGAGGAAACAGCATTCCTTGGAGACCTGAAGGGATGCAGTAAGCTTAAGAATTTTCAAGGGCTTATCAATCAGTCAGCCCTTGTTCATCCCTGAGTGGATGTGTGGTGGTATTGTGGTGGATCTTTACTGGACACTCTCCCAAATAACTGGAGTGGCACTTGTGCTTTAGTCCAATTGGCTATCCCTTTCACTCTGGCATTTTATCAACCAGAGGAAGGAAAAATAAAACATCGTAAAGCCAGAGAAGCCCCTTATAGGTCTTTCAACTCTCACGTCTATTTAGACACAATTAAAGTACCAGATCAATTTAAAGCCCAAAATCAAATAGCTGCAGGATTTAAGTCAATATTTTGGTAGGTGACAATTAATAAAAATGTAGATTGGGTAAACTACATCTACAACCAACAGTGATTTATTAACTACACTAGAGATGCTGTTAAAGGAATAGCTGAACAATTAGGGGCTACTAGCCAGATGGCTTGGGAAAATAGGATAGCCTTAAACATGATATTAGCAGAAAGCAGAGGAGTTTGCATCATGATTAAAACTCAACGTTGCACCTTCATCCCAAACGTCGCCCCTAATGGAAGTATAACAAAAAGGCATTGCAAGGTCTAACTGCTCTGTCCAATGAGTTAGCCAACAACTCAGGGGTAAATGATCCCTTTTACAGAATGGCTAGAAAAGTGGTTTGGTAAATGGAAAAGGATAACAGCCTCAAGTCTTACTTCCCCCACAGCTGTAATGGGTGTACTTATTCTTGTCAGGTGCTATGTCACACCATGCATCTGTGGGTTGGTGCAGAGGCTCATAGAAACAGCACTTAATTAAAATCTCCCTTAACTATCCTCCACCTTACCCAGAGAAGCTGCTTCTTTTGGAAAATCAAGCAAAGCAACTAAGCCAAGACATGTTAAAAAAAAGTTTGAAAAGAAAGCTGTAAGGAAATACAAGGGGAGGGGTTGTTAGGTGTGAGTTCTAAATTTCTTTTCAAAGAATTAATATGTCAGTATGTTCAATCCTTTGCCTTCTACTTTTAAATTTAACTTCCTCATAAAGCAACCTTTTTTGATTACCTAACCTGACTCATTCTGATTACCTACTCCACCCTGTCTCATTCTGATAACCTACTCCACCCTAACTCATTCCAATCAGCTGTTCCACCCTAACTCATTCTGATTACCTGCTACCTGCTGTGCCCTGACTTCCACCAAAGCACTCACCCCATCATTCTCTTTAAATTAGCCAATTGGAATTAGTTTAGCCCATGCGGTCTAACCCTAGCCAATAGGGGAATCACACAGCAGGAAGGGCCACATGTGTCAGGGATAAGAACCCCTTCCCCTCCCTTGTTCAAATATGCACTCACCATTCCTCCATCTGTAAGGGTGCACCCTTCTATAGAACTACCTGGTCTTGCTGAGAATTCAAAAGAAAATTTTGTATTTGAGTGCTATTTCTTTTGCGGCACTGAAACTTTATATATAACACTGCCCTGAGCACGTGTCATCAGGAACTCCTGAGGCTGTGTCACAGGTGCATCCTCAACCTTTTCAAAATAAACTTTCTAAATTAACTGAGACCTGTCTCAGATTTTTGGGGTTCGCATCTTGGTAACCACAAAGGGATTCTGACTTGAGGTGCTGCTGACCTTTGACAAATCTATCAATGCTTGGTACCAGCATGAGCTAAATTAATGGTTCAAATGAATAGGACAATTTGCTGGGGCCTGGAAACACCCCCTCCAGGGAATCTCTGATTTCCCCAAATTTGTTCGAGATCTAAAGTTTATTTTGCTATACAACTCTTTTTTTTTTTTTTTTTTTGGAGTTTTATTTGCTTTCAGCACAAGGAAGGCAAGTTTTTTTCCGCTTCCATGATGATGGAGATAGGTGAGCTCACTTCCAACAGGGAAGATAAATTTTTTTTTCCTGCTGCTAGGATGGTAGAGAGCAGCCTTTAGCCTGAGACCCATCGTTAGGTAAGTAACTGTAAGTAACTTGGCTAAAGTTAAGATTAACAACCAGCTGGTCTTAATTTCACCTTACCATTAGCGTGCTCAGTAATCATATAAGTTGTGTGATCATTTGTTTTGCTTAACTGTTTTTCGTTGTTTGTTTCTGTTTTTGTTGTCGTTTTGGTCTTTTTCCCATTGGGTTTGATCAACTCCATCTGACTTGATCAAATCTGAAGGGAAGTTCCAAATTATGGGGAACAAGGCCTCTGTAGTGGCTAAATTCCCACACACAAAAAAAGGTGGTGTGGTGAGGGGAGAAAAATGGCCTGGAAAAAAAAAAAAAAAGAGGCAAGATTTTTTATTTTGACTACTAAAAGGGCCTTATTTTCATAACAAGCCTACCTTTTTGCTAGCCAGGCCAAACTGAAAGAGCAATGGCTGTACTTCTGAAATAGCAGCAATTTGTCCTAGTTGAAATATGGTAATGAGATTTAAAAAGACTTTTTTTAAAAGGAGCTCAATGGTTACAGTCAGCTTAATTAAAAGCTAACATCCAAGATGTGTGTGTGTGTGTGTGTGTGTGTGTGTGTGTGTGTGTGTGTGTGTATTTAAAAGGCCTTCTTGGTTTCTTCCCTCTCCTAGAATCTTGTCTTTTTTTTTTTGTTTGAGCAAAACCTTTTTTTTTCTTCTCAGTTGACTAAATTCTTTTTTCTTCATTTACTTCTGCTGCCTCTCCTTTCTCTTGCACCCTCTGCTGCATAAGAGACCTAAAATGGTTTATAATAGCCTGGAGTTCCTTAAAGAAAATGAAGGTGCCAGACTCCTTTTGGGGGAGAAACCTGTTTTTCCTTATGGAACTCCAAGAGTGTAAACAGGCAAGTTTGTCTCAACCCTTAAACTGCTTGCTTTTGTATTGTGTTACCTGATTTGCTGACTTAAGTAGTTATTGCAACAGAGTTTACTGTTGGGTTTTTAAAGAAGAATGTAGTTTAGACATTTAGAAATGTCTTTATTTAAAAAAAATTTTTTTAAGTACACTGTAAAAAGATCATGTGGTCTAGCCTCATAATAATTCTCCCTTTTTGGAAACCCAGAATTCAGTGTAGGCTCAGCCCAGAGCTCAGAGATGCAGTTAAAAGATAGGTAGTCCCTATTTAAATAAAATTGGTCTCCGTATACAATCTATGATAGGTTTTTATAATTTTATGTTTGATTTGACATCCATTTTTTTTTTTTTTTTTTTGAGACGGAGTCTCACTCTGTTGCCAGGCTGGAGTGCAGTGGTGCGATCTTGGCTCACTGCTACCTCTGCTTCGTGGGTTCAAGTGATTCTCCTGCCTCAGCCTCCCAAGTAGCTGGGACTACAGGCGCATGCCACCATGCCCAGCTAATTTTTGTATTTTTAGTAGACACGGGGTTTCACCATGTTGGCCAGGATGGTCTTGATCTCTTGACCTCGTGATCCTCCCGCCTCAGCCTCCCAAAGTGCTGGGATTACAGGTATGAGCCACCGTGCCTGGCCTTGACATTCATCTTTAATCTTCCATTAGCATACCAGACTTTTCCTCTCCTTACCTTCTGATGTAAATTTTTCTATTTGATTTTCAGCTTTGTTATTTCCTTTAGTATGCAAATTTAAGGCTATTTAGCTGACAACTGCCTAGGATTGTGAAACAGGTTATCAAGAATCTGAGAAAGATAGGAAAAACAAAAGGTTTTTATGAATCTATAAGATGTACTTCTATCGGCATGCCTAATAGATCTATTTATTTATGTGTTGTGTACACAATGTTTCACTACTGAAAATATACAAAAGAGCTCTAATCGGCTTAAGAAAATAAAAGCTGTTAAATAAAATACTTTATCAAGAAAAAAGACTAGTCAAATGCTTTTTTAAGTTACATAACTTCAGTAAAATCTTTAATAAATAAGCTAGCTTTAAAATTATTTGTAAAGTAATATTAGAAATGTCTATCATGTTGTCTAAAGGGAAATTATAATGGTTTTTCTAGAGATTGGGTTTGATATAAAAAAGCACACATACACTAAATAACTGATTAGAACAGTAAAATTTTCTTAAGGGATTGATTTACTTTTAATAAATTATATGATATTCTATTTTTTTTTTAAAACCCAAAGTTCAACTTTTATCACATCTCACCATTTTTTTTTAAAATTATACTTTAACTTCTGGGGTACATGTGCAGAATGTGGAGGTTTGTTACATAGGTATACATGTGCCATGGTGGTTTGCTGCACCCATCAACCTGTCATCTACATTAGGTATTTCTCCTAATGCTGTCCCTTCCCTATCTCCACCCTCCTGCCTTCCCCCCACACCATCATCAGGCCCTGGTGTGTGATGTTGCCCTCCCTGTGTCCATGTGTTCTCATTGTTCAACTCTCACTTATGAATGAGAACATGAGGTGTTTGGTTTTCTGTTTTTGTGTTAGCTGAGAATGATGGTTTCCAGCTTCATCCATGTCCCTGCGAAGAACGTGAATTCATCCTTTTTTATGGCTGCGTAGTATTCCATGGTGTATATGTGCCGCATTTTCTTTTCAAGTCTGTTAGTGATGGCCATTTGGGTTGGTTCCAAGCCTTTGTTATTGTGAACAGTGCCACAGTAAACATAATATGCATGTGCCTTTATTTTTTATTTATTATACTTCAAGTTCTAGGGTACATGTGCAGAATGTGCAGTTTCATTACATAGTTATACACATACCATAGTGGTTTGCTGCACCCATCAACCTGTCACCCCCAAACAAGCCCCAGTATATGATGTTCCCCTCTCTGTGTCCATGTGTTCTCATTGTTCAACTCCCACTTATGAGTGAGAGCGTGCGGTGTTTGGTTTTCTGTTCTTGTGTTAGTTTGCTGAGAATGATGGTTTCCAGCTTCATCCATGTCCCTGCAAAGGACGTGAACTCGTCCTTTATAGTGCCACAATAAACACACGTGTGCATGTGTCTTTATAGTAGAATGATTTATAATCCTTTGGGTGTATACCCAGTAATGGGATTGCTGGACCAAATGATATTTCTAGTTCTAGATCCTTGAGGAATTGCCACACTGTCTTCCGCAATGGTTGAACTAATTTGCACTCCCACCGACAGTGTAAAAGCGTTCCTATTTCTCCACATCCTGTCCAGCATCTGTTGTTTCCTGACTTTTTAATGATCGCCATTCTAACTGGTGTGAGACAGTATCTCATTTTGGTTTTGATTTGCATTTCTCTAATGACCAGTGATGATGAGCATTTTTTCATATGTTTGCTGGCTGCATAAATGTCTTCTTTTGAAAGTGTCTGTTCATATCCTTCACCCACTGATGGGGTTGTTTTGTTTTTTTCTTGTAAATTTAAGTTATTTGTAGATTCTGGATATCAGCCCTTTGTCAGATGGATAGATTGCAAAAATTTTCTCCCATTCTATAAGTTGCCTGTTCACTCCGATGATAGTTTCTTTTGCTGTGCAGAAGCTCTTTAGTTTAATTAGATCCCATTTGTCTATTTTGGCTTTTGTTGCCATTGCTTTTGGTCTTTTAGTCATGAAGTCCTTGCCCATGCCTATGTCCTGAATGGTATTGCCTAGGTTTTCTTCTAGGGTTTTTATGGTTTTAGTCTTACATTTAAGTCTTTAATCCATCTTGAGTTAATTTTTGCATAAGGTGTAAGGAAAGGATCCAGTTTCATCTTTCTACATATGGCTAGCCAGTTTTCCCAACACTATTTATTAAATAGGGAATTCTTTCCCCATTGCTTGTTTTTGTCAGGTTTGTCAAAGATCAGATGGTTGTAGATGTGTGGTGTTATTTCTGAGGCCTCTGTTCTGTTCCATTGGTCTATATATCTGTTCTGGTACCAGTACCATACTGTTTTTGTTACTGTATCCTTGTAGTATAGTTTGAAGTCAGGTAGTGTGATGCCTCCAGCTTTGTTCTTTTTGCTTAGGATTGTCTTGGCTATGTGGGCTGTTTTTTGGTTCCATATGAAATTTAAAGTAGTTTTTGTCAATTCTGTGAAGAAAGTCAATGGTAGCTTGATGGGGATAGCATTGAATCTATAAATTACTTTGGGCAGTATGGCCATTTTCACGATATTTATTCTTTCTATCCATGAGCATGGAATGTTTTTCCATTTGTTTGTGTCCTCTTTTATTTTGTTGAGCAGTGGTTTGTAGTTCTCCTTGAAGAAGTCCTTCACATCCCTTGTAATTTGGATTCCTACATATTTTATTTTCTTTGTAGCAATAGTGAATGCAAGTTCACTCATGATTTGGCTGTTATTGGTATACAGAAATGCTTGTGATTTTTGCACATTGACTTTGTATCCTGAGACTTTGCTGAAGTTGCTTATCAGCTTAAGGAGATTTGGGGCTGATACAGTTGGGTTTTCTAAATACACAATCATGTCATCTGCAAACAGAGACAATTTGACTCCCTCCTTTTCTAATTGAATACACTTTATTTCTTTCTCTTGCCTGATTGCCCTGGCCAGAACTTCCAATACTATGTTGAATAGGTGTGTGTCAGTTTTGTCTTGTGCCAGTTTTCAAAGGGAATGCTTCCAGCTTTTGCCCATTCAGTATGATATTGGCTGTGGGTTTGTCATAAATAGCTCTTATTATTTTGAGATACATTCCATCAATACCTAGTTTATTGAGAGTTTTTAGCATAAAGTGCTGTTGAATTTTGTTGAATGCCATTTGTATATCTATTGAGATAATCATGTGGTTTTTGTCATTGATTCTTTTTATGTGATGGATTCTGTTTAATGATTTGCATATGTTGAACCAGCCTTGCATCCCAGGGATGAAGGTGACTTGATCGTGGTAGATAAGCTTTTTGATGTGCTGCTTGTTTCACTTTGCCAGTATTTTATTGAGGATTTTTGCATCGATGTTCATCAGGGATATTGGCCTAAATTTTTCTTTTTTTGTTTTGTCTCTGCCATGTTTTTGTATCAGGATGATGCTGGCCTCATAAAATGAGTTAGGGAGGATTCTATTTTCTATTGTTTGGAATAGTTTCAGAAGGAATGGTACCAGTTCCTCTTTGGACCTCTGGTAGTATTTGACTGTGAATCTGTGTGGTCCTGGACTTTTTTTGGTTTCACCATTTTTGTTTTTTTCTCCCGCTTTAAAAGGTGTGAAATAATAAAGCTCTCTTTCAACTCGTGTTCAGCTCATTTAAGTTTTTTTTCCCCACAGTTATGTTTGTTGTGGTCTGGTGCTAACAATATTTTCTTAAAGGTCTAAAGGAAATGTTTTCTTCCAATGTAATATCCTGTACACTGCAGAAGGTCTTTTCTTTTGCCTTTTGGTAACTGGCCTCACAGATTTTACATCTTATTGAAATAATTCCTATGCCATTATTATTAAGTTTTACTTTGCTTAGGAAAAAAACTGATAATTTTTTTTTAAATTAAGATTATTACATCCGTGTATCTTTCTGTATGTGCTTTTAAAGTACTTGTAACATTAAGTTACAGGGATTTGACTCCTGGGTCTAAAATGGACACAAAGCCCTGCTAAATCTTAAACACTGACAGCAGTTAAATCCTCATCTTCAGGTCCCATAGAGGATGCCAATCAAAATAAACTGCATTCCTGAGACAGAGGGCCAGAAATTAACACCATTCAACTCCTCAAGGTCCAGGGACTATTGCGGAGGGGGTGGGTGTGTGAGATTGTAAGGGCCCATTTTAAGACATAAAATAAGTATAGTTTCTCTATAAATTAACCATTAATATCAATGGCACACTGATGCAAGACCAGCATATGAGCCCCTGTGTCAGATTAATATGGTTTGTTTTTTAAGCATTAACCAAAACTTTAATAAAGATTATAAAAGGCTTATGGAAGTTATAGCTTATGATCAAGATTAAAATTTTATATATTGTTTATAAAAATTTGAAAAACAAATTTAATTGACTCCATGTTGTTTTTATTAGGGTTTATTGTTTGGAAAATTGTTTCCTCTCTCAAAATAAAAGTTTTGCACCTTTCTTTTTTTTTTTTTTTTTTTGAAATCCTTCAGTTATCACTTTGGTTAAATGAATGACTTATTTTACTATGCCTGTGATCCTATTTTGTAATATCAAGTGTTTTAAAGCTTTGATATTTGACAAACTTTCCAAAATCAAATTATAAATTATGTCTTTTTCTGACCTAATTAATCCTTTAAGATATTCCTGGTTCTTTAAAGTCCAAAAATGACATATTTGGCTTATTTGGTATAAAAATTATATAGGAAGCATTGTCAAACATGAAATGGTGTTTGGTTTTCTTTGGGTTGTATTTGTATAAAGATGTTATTGGCATGTGTTCAAAAATTATGGGAAACTCCTATAATTCTTTTTTTTTTTTTTTTTTTTTTGAGAAGGAGTCTCACCCGTCACCTGGGGGGAACTCCTATAATTCTAATATGAATTAGTGTATGTTATCAGTAATAATTATTATTTTTATGGTAAATTATTGTGTGCCACAGAGGTAACAAATTTCCTTGTCAATTGTATCTTTATGGCTGCCCTAAAACTTTTGTCATCCATGAATGATTGTTGTTTTATTTTGGTCCTCCTTAAAAGGTGGTTTTATAATCAGCTATAAACTCTAACAGGTGCCCTTGAATGCAGGTTTCTGATTACTTTGGAGATCGTAACATTTGAACAGAGGAAAAACTTTCAGGACTCATGAAGAGCTGAAATGTTTATGACTATCAAGCAGAACAGGAATTAACTGCAGGGACTAAACCAATAGAAGTTTAAAGTAATCTTTTTAACTTTTTGCTTAAAACGTTGCTGATCCTTTGTTTTTCAGAGTCAAGAAAACTTTTAAGCTATTTACAGCTTTTAACAGTTAAGTAAAGTGTACTCCTATGAACAAAAGTTGGAGCCTATGTGTTTCTGTCTACCTGGTTTCTACAGAATTTGGAAACTATTTGTGAGTATTCTTATGACAAAACAATTATTTGCATAAGTGCCATAAGAATCTTTTTTTCATTTTTAACAGGACACAATTGGAGAAACTGGTTATTTTACCAAGGCTTTGACTAAAATGGTGTGCTTTCATTTAAGGAATCAAACTTGACTTGTGGAGCCAATACAAGCCCCTTGGAAAAATTGGCCTCATACCTTTTTCTACACAGTCCCTTTGCAGGGTTCCTCACCTGTGGTAAGTAAAGAATGTCACTTTGTGACAAGCCCAAGAGCCCCAAGTTTATCTTGGAACATCAAGAGGACAGGAATTCACCCAACTCATAGGTATTTGATGGTACAAATCCATGGCTGGGCTTGGCTTTAAAAAAGTCATATCTAGGATTCCTTCTATGGACTAAAGTTCCATCAAAGCCAATTTAAATGCCTATGTAAAATAACATTATTCTTGATACATTGTATACAAATAATCAGGCGAAGGGTAATAAAGCAAATCAGTCTTACCATGATTTGTCTTTAATAAAAATGGGAAACTGGATAAAGAAAAATTATGTTTAAAAAACTATAGTACACCCTTTGTTAGATTCTAGTCTTGCCTATTGTTTTTCAATTTTTATTATTTTCTACAGTTTGGACTGAATTCTAATTCTAATTTTTCTTTTTGAGACAGAGTCTCCCTCTGTTCCCCAGGCTGGAGTGTAATCACATGATCTTGGCTCACTGCAACCTCTGCCTCCTGGGTTCAAGCAATTCTCCTGCCTCAGCCTCCTAAGTAGCTGGGATTACAGGCACCTACCACCATGCCTAGCTAGTGTTTTGTATGTTTAGTAGATACGGGGTTTTGCCATGTTGGCCAAGCTGGTCTCAAACTCCTGACCTCAGGTGATCCACCTGCCTCGGCCTCCCAAAGTGCTGGGATTACAGACATGAGCCACTGTGACTGGCCTGAATTCTAATTTTTCTTGGCTACAAGCCTGCAAAATAATGTTTTCAATTTTTTCCTTCTTTTTTCTCCATTTTTCCTAATTTGGAGTCACTGAAAACTAAGCTATACTTTTTTTAAAGCCCTGCAAACTGAAGCTAAATAACTTAAACTTCAGAGGAAAATAATAGCAACCTATTTACGTTCATACGACACTTTCATACCTGCCTAGTAATGTATGGATTTCAGAGCAATATGGCGTATATTGATTTTCCAGGATCATTCTTTTGTTTGTTGTTGCTTTTCCTCCTTCCTTCCCCTATTTTCTCTTCATAGGACACAAGACTTCACAGCCTTCTAAAAATGAGCTTTCCTAATAACGTGGGACCTATCAGTCTAGGAATAAACCATCCTAGCCATAAGAGATCAGACAAAACCTGAGACCAGAGACTCATTTTCTTTTAATATGCTTTCTCCAAAAAATTTTTAAAAAGTGGGGAAATGTGAAAGGAAAATGTCTTGGGTCCCTAAAATCACTAAGCTAAAGGGAAAAGTCAAGCTGGGAACTGCTTAGGGCAAACCTGCCACCCATTCTATTCAAAGTCACCCCTCTGTTCACTGAGATAAATGCATATATGATTGCCTCCTTTGGAGAGGCTAATCAGAATGCAACCATCTGTCTCTTATGTATCTGTGACCTGGAAGCACCCCCTACCTCCAATCCCCCTGCTTCCAGTTGTTCCACCTTTCCAGACTGAACCAATGTTCATCTCACATATGTTGATTAATGTTTCATGTCTTCTTAAAATGTATGAAGCCAAAGTGCTCTAACCACCTTGGGGACTGCTCTAACCACCTTGGGCACATGTTATCAGGACCTCCTGAGGCTGTGTCATGGGTGTGCATCCTCAACTTTGGCAAAATAAACTTTCTAAATCAACTGACACCTGTCTCAGATTTTTGAGGTTCACAAAAGCATGGTGAATGTGGAAAAAAAAAAAGCCAAAAATATCCCCATCCCAAAAGAACCATGAAGGTGGGCCGAGTGCAGTGGCTCATACCTGTAATCCCAGCCCTTTGGGAAGCTGAGGCGGGAGGATCACTTAAGGCCAAGAGTTGGAAACTAGCCTGGGCAACATGGCAAAACCCTGTCTCTACAAAAAATACAAAAAAAATTTAGCTGGGCGTGGTGGTGGGTGCCTGTAGTCCCAGCTATTTGGGAGGCTGAGGTGGCAGGATCACCTAAGCCTGGGGAGAATGAGGCTACAGTGGGCCGTGATCACACCACTGCACTCCAGCCTGGGTGACAGAGTAAGATGCCATGTCTAGAAAAAGAAAAGAAAGGTTCCTTCACAGAAAATGGGAGTTCACTAACCAGAAAAGGAGGGACCAGCGGGTGAAAACCATGGGTGTTCACTATTTCATTCTCCTCAACTGTAGAGATTAGCTACGTGGAGAAATAATTCTTTAGTTGCACACCAGGGGAGTGGCTTTAATATTATCTAATTATTGCCAGAAAGACTCAAGGCAAATTATTTTGAAATAAAGTTGTTATTTTTGGCAGATTTTCTCTAATATTTAATTAGCATATAGCTAACAAGTAGCAGTCCTCTGGTGTTTTAAACCAGACTGACCTAGGTACAAATCCTGGTTTGGCCCTATTAGCTGTGTGGTCTTAGGTAGGTGACTCAACCTTCTGAAGTGTCAGTTTCAAGAATAATAATACCACTGTCTCATAGCATCTTATAGAGTTGCTATAAGGATTAGAGATAATTTATATGAATCACTTAACACAGTACTCAGCATATAATAGGCTTTCAAACAACAAGACGTAGCACATTAAGTTACCTTGGAGTAACTTTTTCAACTAGTTGATCCAGGTTTTTCATCAGAAATTGACATTGTACAACGGACATGACTCTTAGTCTATGAAGTACAGAAATATGGCAGGGTGTGGTGGTTCATGCCTGTAATCCTAGCACTTTGGGAAGCCAAGGCAGGTGGATCACCTGATATCATGAGTTCGAGACCAGCCTGCCCAACATGGTGTAACCCCATCTCTACTAAAAAATTACAAAAATTAGCAAGGTGTGGTGATGCGTGCCTGTAATCCCAGCTACTTGGGAGGCTGAGGCCGGAGAATCGCTTGAACCCAAGAGGCAGAGGTTGCAGTGAGCCGAGATGACACCACTGCACTCCAGCCTGGGTGACAGAACAAGACTCCATCTCAGAAAAAAAAGAGGTATAGAAATATAGTTTTTTATACAATAATTTCTATTCTGAGGGCCTATTCTCCTATGTTGGAAAAAACTAATTTCAATCGTTTCGGAAACCTCTCACCTACCATAATTTTCTGGAGGGGATCTAATTTCTGGGGGGTTTGAATAGTGCTTAATCATTTGCTGCTTAAGCTGTCTGTTCACCAAGCCTTCACTGTCTTACCTGGACCTCCATCATTAATACCCACAGGTTATTGCTGAGATGTCTCTTACACATGGGCACTTGGCCCCTTCAAATCCAGTGGCTCTTTCCAATACTCTCAGGTCAAGCTTGCAGGGGGTGTGGCTAAGAGAGGATGTCATGGGAGTCTTTCTGCTGCATCTAGGCCACACTCTTGCCATGAATCTCCTGTTTCTAACCTGGTCTGCCTAGATGCATCATGCAGCTGTTTCTGACCTGGAGTTCAAGCGGAGCTCAGGGCATCTTTGCTTTTAGGTCTCAAACCTATTGTGTCTTACTACCTTTCTAATATTAGCACCCAGAGCACTAAAAAATAATCTTTAAAAACTCTATTTAATTTTTAGTTGTTTAATTCCACTTCAGACTTTCAAGAAACAGTTATATTTGGGAATTCTTCATATCCCCTGAAGATTAATGAAAAACAGAATCATGTACAGTTTGGTACAGTTATGTATCATAAGTCATCTTCCATCCAGGTATTAAAAAACAAACACTGAAAAAATAGCATGTTAAAACTGAAATAACTAAAATTAGCCTTGCTCTTCATCACCTTCAGTAAGAAATGATTGTTGAGTAGAGCAAATGTGTTGTATAGTGACTGCAGGAGCGAGCTTGCAACTGACAGATTATTTTTCCTGTCTATAATGTCAAACTCTAAAATTTTTATTACCACAACTTATTTGAACATGAAAAATTTAATAATTATATTTGAAAAAATTCAAACTTATTCTTGTATTTCAAAAGTTCAGATTTATGATGGTGTTACTCGTGGTGAATCTGTATGGGTCTGCAGCTGCCTCAATTCTTGCCTCAGAAGAAAGAATCTGACTGAGGGGCATAAGGCAGAAGAAGAGATCGAGGCAAGTTTTAGAGCAGGAGTGTAAGTTTATTAAAAAGCTTTTGAGCAGGAATGAAAGGAAGTAATGTACACTTGGAAAGGGCCAAGTGGGTGACTTTGAGAGATCAAGTGCAGTTTGACCTTTGACTTAGGGTTTCTTTTTTTTTTTTTTTTGAGATGGAGTCTCGCTCTGTCACCCATGCTGGAGGGCAGTGGTGTGATCTCGGGTCACTGTAACCTCCGCCTCCCGGGTTTACGTGATTCTCCTGCCTCATCCTCCCAAGGAGCTGGGACTACAGGCGCGTACCACCACGCCCAGGTATTTTTTTTTCTTTTTTTGTGTGTGAGTATTTTTAGTAGAGACGGGATTTCACTGTGTTAGCCAGGATGGTCTTGGTCTCCTGACTTCGTGATCCGCCAGCCTTGGCCTCCCAAAGTGCTGGGATTACAGGTATGAGCCACCGTGCCCGGCCTTAGGGTTTTATATGGTGTCATACTTCTGGGGTCTTGCATCCCTTCTCCCCTGATTCTTCTCTTGGGATGGGCTATCCACATGTGCAGTGGCCTGCTAGCACTTGGGAGAAGAGTATGTGCAGTTTGTTTACTGCAGTTCTATGCATGATCACTTGAGGCATTCTTCTCTTACCAGTTGAATGTACCCAAGAAGGTCATATACCAGTTAAACTCCACCATTTTGACTCTTAATTTGTATCCTTGAGCCTACTCACCTGTAAGAAGTGCTTTTTAAGTGGTCCATTTTCAGAAAACAGACACCGGCAAATCCAGGCAGCTCCCTTGCAGATGTGACAAGCCGCATGCTACAGACATCTGGGAAGAGTGATAAGACTCACAGAAGTCAGAGGGGAGGGAGAAAAAAATATAGGGGGTGGGGTGGCTAATCCATAAAAGGAAAGAAAGTTTTGTCATTGGGAAATCAAAACTTAAAGTGGTGAAGGAGACAAGATGTAACCTTATAAGGGGATAATGAAACTTGTGCAACGGTGGGGAAGATTGTAACCCCATAGTACTCAGCCTATGAGGAACCAGGGTAGGGACTTGGACACTAGGTGATAAATTCCTTGTTGAAACTGCACTGGGTGTGCCTGCTCACCAGACACCCGATCTTGCAAGACCGTTATTAAAAAGTCTCTCTTTTGCTGTTCTTCATGCCTCTAAGTCCATTCTTTGGGTTTGGACAGGTGAATGTGTTTCTCACATCACCTAACTCCTGAGATCTTATGGGGAAGCTGCTGATAACCAGTTTCAGATGTTTCTATCTATTGGGAGAGTGCCTTTTCCTGGCATTGGCTGCAACCAATTATTATTTTAGAGAGACAGTTAACAACTGCCTATCACCTGATGGTCGCCTGACATTCCTGGTGGGGGATAGAGGAGCCTGCTCTGCTCATGCCTGACTACCTACTGTAACAACGGTGAAATTTTGCTTGGGCCTTAGGTCAAATATTCATTTCAAAACTAGGCTATTCGAACTTCAGCACAAATGTTCAGAGCCCCTCTAAAACATTCACCTACTCCTTAATGGACTCCTGGTAGAAACAGTAAAGAAATGAGTATTTTCCTTCACACCTGCCTTCAGCACAAAAACTTCCCTGTTTTCACTATGTGATTCATGTGAACATTGATATAATTGCTAGGTATGCCTGGCCCTTCCCTGCTGGTTTCTTTCGAACCCCTTGTCCCTCCACCTCCATTGCTTCCCCCCTTTTAAAGTTGTGTTTTGCATCTTGAATTTCTGAATCAAGAGGGATATAGTCTCCAAATTTCTTCCGCTCCTAAGGTAGTTTGGCACTTGTGAGGTCGCCTGAAACACTCCTTTGCTAGTGACAATGACCATAAACCATGAGAGAAAAATATCCAGTAACTAGAAAATTAAGCAAGGGGTTATTCATACAATCTTTTGTAGTTTTTAGAATGCAACCTCATATTTCCAGAAAATTCTTTCGTTTAAAAGCCAAAGATAAGACGGGCCAACAACCAATATGCACAACTTATTTTTAAACTGTAAAACAAATACTGTATAACAGAAAATTTACAAAACAAAGAAAAAACCGACACGCCACCCACAGACTGAAATTATCTAGATAATTCCTGGCTGTTTTCCCCTCTGACTTCCTGTGCCTTTGCAACCAAGAATAACCTTCCCGCGCTGCCGGAACCACGGCGCAGGGGGAGGCGCTGCCTCGCGCGTTGCGCCGTTGCCATGGTAACCGAGGAGGCTGGGGCCCAAGTGTGGTGAGTCTAGGGGTCCTGGTGCCGTGGGCTAGGGGGGGCACTCGGTGAGGAGTGCGAGGGGATAGACGGACATCTTCCCTCCAGGCTGCTTGGGCAGGGCTGGAGGGGAGTGGGCTTAAATCTCAGCGTCCTCACACTGCTTCTGTCCAGAGCTTTGCGCACCAGTCCCCTACCCCGCCTGCAGCCGCGAGGGATCGCAGAAGGTCCCCAGGGAATTCAGGCCGGAAGAGCAAACTCTGGTGCCCTGAAGTGTCCGTTGCCCCCTCGCTGGATCTCCTGGATCACCTGGCGGCGCTGCCACTTTCTGTATCCTGTTCCTCAGGCCTTCTCTTTGTTTAACCCTGTATGCCCAGGGCTGCCCCTGGGGTCCTTCTCCTTGAGCTGGGACTTAAAATCCTTAAGGGACTACATTTTTTTTTTTTTTTTGAAGAAAAAAATCAGTTGGCTTAAAAGGCACATTAGGATCTACTCCTCTATCACAACTTCAGGCTGCGTCGCCTGCCTCCTTGCCCTTTGTTTATGCTCTTCCCGTTACCTGGATTGTCCTTTTTTCCTTCCTTTTAAGACTCCTACTCTTCAATATCGAGGTTTCACCTCTTTTGGGAAACCTTTCTGAGACCGCCACCCAGAATTGAATGTAGATGTCCACGTTTTTACTCTCAGAGCACTCTTTGCCTACCTCCATTGAATCCCTGATCTCACTCTGTCGTTACTGATTTACTTGTGTCTTCCCAACTAAAATGTGAGAGCCTGTGAGGTAGGGGCTACGACCTATGTGATTTTCTATTGTGGGTGCCTCAAAAGCAATCACATTCTATAGGTAAAAAGAAAAGTTTATAGATTTTTATACACTTATTTAGTAAGGCAGACCAGGTGCTATCCTCATTTCAGAAAAGTCAGATAATTAGTAACAGAATCAAGACTAAAGCAATGCCATTCTGCCTTCATAGTTCCAGCCTTCCCTCTTCCCTCCCATGCTCATATTCTCTGTGAAACTTGAGTTATATGTAGCAAGGTTACAATTTTGATGTATGTTATTACTTTTGTGGGCAAAGAAAATGTAATTTATTTTTGTATATGACCGATCTGGTTCCTTTCACGAGCATTTACTTATTGATTATTAGGAAAGAATCTGAATGTCCGATTGGTTTTAAAGTTTAGCTCAATCTAGAATTGATTTCTTTGGCTAGTGTTTAATTTCTCTTATGTACAAATATTTAGGTTCTCAGGTATCTTCTTGGATTCTTTCCTTGAGATGGTGCCCTGGCTATGTGGATGGCTCACGGAATCAGTTATGGGGACGTGTCAGGGTCCCTTTGCCTTCCCTTGGCTCTGCGGGGTGATGTTCCTGGTATACCGAGTGCTTCCTGCCCTATGGCTTTCTTGGTTCTAACCTTTGGCTTATATAGCTTGTGAACAGGTGTCTCCTGGTTTTGTCAGGACTCAGTAGAGCTCCCTGGCTCACTCAATTGCGCTGAGTTCCTGCTGTGACTTCCCTTCAGCCCTGACTGGAGTGGTTTGCACCACAGCCCTCCCTCCCTGCAAAGCCTCCTTGCCCTGCTATAGTAATTGAGTAGGGCGAGCATCCCGCAAGACTTTCCTATTTCTAGGTCTCATGTGTATCCTAAGGCAGTGCCCTCAAACTTCGTTGTCTCAGGACTCCATTTTGCTCTTAAGAAATGATCCCGAAGAGCTTTCCTTTATATGAGTTATGTCTTTTAATATAGTATTAGATATGTTGTAAGAATTAGAAATTAAACTGAGGATTTAAAAAATGTTTATTAATTCCTTAAAAAATAAAACATGTTAACATAATTATATATTTCTCATAAAAATATTTTCCAGAACAAAAGAATTAGTTAGAAAGTGGCATTATTTTACATTTCTGCAAATGTCTTTAATTTCTGGCTTAATGGGAGACAGATTCTTATGTCTGCTTCTGCAGTCTGTTGCAATATGTTGTTTTGAAATATGTAAAGAAAATTCCTCCTTACATAGATATATAGTTGGAAAAGGGAAGAGTATTTTAATAGCTTTTTCAGATAATTGTGCACATTTTTGTGACTGCACCAAAACTCTGCAAGTGGTAGTTTCTTTTTCTTTTTTTTTTTTTTTTTTTTTAAGACAGGGTCTCACTCTGTTGTGCCAGGTTGGAGTGCAGTGGGGTGATTTCGGCTCACTGCAACCTCTGCCTCCTGGGTTCCAGTGATTCTCCTGCCTCAGCCTCCTGAGTAGCTGGGACTACAGGCGCCTGCCACCACGCCTGACTAATTTTTTTGTGTGTTTTTAGTAGAGATGGGGGTTTCACCATATTGGCCAGGCTGGTCTTGAACTCCTGACCTTGTGATCTGCCCACCTCAGCCTCCCAATATGCTGTGATTACAGGTGTGAGCCACTGCTCCTGGCCACAAGTGGTAGTTTCTTAAAGGCTAGTTGCAGTGTGGAATCTGAAGCCATGTCAATGAACTTTTCATACTGTGTTACATTAAAATCTATTGATCTGTCTTATACTTTGGATCTTTTACCCATGCTCTATATTGTAACATAATGGAAAATGGCAGGGGGAGTGAAGCTGATTTTGTAAAGGAGAAAAGCAGTCATTCAAATCAAGCAAAATGTTGCTTTATTTAGTTATACCAATTTTCCAAATGTTAACATGTTTCATGCTGTAATATTTTTAAAAGCCCACTTTCATTAATATCATCTCTGATCTCATCATAAAAGTATTGGGAAGTCGTTGGCCAACACATGGCCGAGTTTTCTAAAATGCAAATTGCAGCTGGGCATGGTGGCTCACACTTGTAATCTCAGCATTTTGGGAGGCTGAGGTGGGAGGATCACTTGAGGTTGAGACCAGCATGGGCAACATAGCCAGACCCCTGTCTCTACAGAAAAATTAAAAAATTAGCCTGATGTGATGGCACACATCTATAGTCGCAGCTACTTGGAAGGCTGAGTTGGGAGGATTGCTTGAGCCCAGGAGTTCAGGCTGTAGTGAGTCGTGATGGCATCACTGCACTTCAGCTTGGGTGACAGAGTGAGATCTTGTCTAAAAAAAGAAAGTGCTATTTGTATTAGAGTTCTTCAGAGAAACAGAATCAATACAATATATATAGTCCTCTGTATCTGTGAATTAAACCAGCCTTGGATCTAAAATATTTGGAAAAAACATGGATGGTTGTGTTTGTACTAAACGTATACAGACTTTTTTTCTTGTCATTATTTCCTAAGCAATACAGTATAACAACTATTTACATAGCATTTACATTGTATTAGGTATTATAAGTAATCTGATTTAACAATATATGGGATGATGTGCGTAGGTTATATGCAAATATTACACCATTTTATATAAGGCACTTGAACATCCATGGATTTTGGTATCTACAGGGGTGGAGGGTTCCTGAATCAATCCCCCCATGAATACTGAGGGACAACTGTGTATATGAATAAATATAGAATAATCTATTATAAGGAATTGGTTCATGTGATTATGGAGGCTGAGAAATTTCAAGATCTGCATTCAGCAAGCTGGAGATCCAGGAGAGCCATTCGTATAGTTCCAATCCAGGTCTGAGGTCCTGAGAAACAGGAAAGCTGTTAGTGTAAGTTCTAGTCCCAGCCTGGGCCTGAAGGCAGATGCCCAGCTTGAAATTAGGCAGAGAGAGTGAATTCTCCCTTTCTTAATCTTTTGTTGTATTCAGGCCTAGTTATTTTTCATAAACTATTTTTTTTTGTTAACAGGTAATGTGTTTAAGACGAATTAATACGTACTTTATTTATGGTTTTTTTGTTGTTGTTTTTTGGAGACAGGGTCTTGCTCTGTCATCCAGGCTGGAGTGCAGTGGCGTGATCGTAGCTCACTGCAACCTCTGCCTCCTGGGCTCAAGTGATTCTCTTGCCTCAACCTCCCAAGTAGCTGGGACCATAGGCATGTGCCCCCATGCTCAGCTATTTTTTTTTCTATATTTTTTGTAGAGGTGGGGTTTTGGTGTGTTGCCCAAGCTGGTCTCGAACTCCTGAACTCAAGTGATCCACTCACCTCAGTCCCCCAAACTGCTGGGATTACAGGTATGAGCCACTGTACCCGGCCTCAGTTTTAATTTCTAATATAAATATTAATTTAGATATAACCCACATAAACAAAAATTCCCTGGGGTTCTCAATTTTTAAGACTGTAAAGAGCCCTGAGATCAAAGAATTTGAGAACCACTGCCCTAATTATGTTGGTTCTGGGCTGATATAGAAATTAAGCTCCATTCAAGGGTATAACAAGAGTAGCTGTGAATATTCTGGACCAAATCATAGTTCAAGATTTGATCTAGTTTGTCTTCATATCTTTGAATTAACCTGGGATCAGACTGATCTCTAGATGTGGAATAATATGTTGGTAATCAAGTGTCTGGTGGTGGTAGGGTAGAAAATTATTTATTCATACCCTGCATAGGAATAAACTATGGCATATTCAAAAAGAAGAAAAGCTGGGTGTGGTGGCATGGGCCTGTAGTCCTAGCTACTTGGGAGGTGGAGGCAGGAAGATTGTGAGCCCAGCTACTAAGGATCCAGGGCAGGAGGATAGCTTGAGCCCAGGAGTTCAAGACCAGCCCGTGCAATATAGCAAGACCTTGTTTTTTGTTGTTGTTGTTATTGTTGTTGTTTTTTTATAAAAAGAAAGAAAATCAGTAGCATTACCATCTTTTCTTTTGCTTCATGGATGATTTTGCTAGAGGTTTGATGATGACTTAATAATGATGATGGTAGCTTCTATTTACTAAATGTTCCCCATGTGCTTGGCATGTACACCATCTAATTTATTTTAATTCTTAGAACAATCATAGACTAGGCTCTAGTGTTATTCCTACAAGAGAGTAGGTAAATTACCCAGTATTATGCAGCTAATAAATTGCGGGATTGGATTGTGAACCCAAGTCTCTCTGACTCCAAAACCCATTGCTCTTGGCTACAAAAAAAAGCACTGGGAATTGCAAGCTTGACTTTAAGAGTTACTGAATATATATGACTTGTTAAGAATTGTGGTAAGTCTGAAAGTAACACAAAGAAATGTAAAGCTTGATTCCTGCACCCAGCAAGTTTACAACCTAATTGGATAGATTACGTACTTGAAACAATTAGAAAATAATATAATATCATATTTGGTAAGTTGTATTGTATAGACTATACATAATGGCCTTTGGAGTTCAGAATATTGAGAGGCCAGTGTGCACTCAAGAGAGGAATTAAGGAAAGTCTTAGGAAGAAAGTGGGTTTATAGCTTGGCCTAAATAGGATTTGGGTAGTTGGAATGTAGGAGATGTAAAGCTATTCTAGGTCTCATAGCAGGAATACCTGTGAAACAAAAATAGGAATTTCTCAGTATCTTCAAGGTCTCATGGCTGGGTCCCTGGTGTTCCAGTGAAAGGCATTCCAAACACATCCTGCCTCTATTCTCTAAGGTTTGAATATGGATATCTTTAGCAGAAATATTTCAAAAGATTACAACTACTATTAATAGAGTGACAAAATTATTGTCTAATAATAACGGACACTTTTGAGAGTGAAAGTAGATGCTATTAAAAATTATACCAGGAAAACAGATATAACGGGAAATGTCCTGCATACATTGGGACATATGTCACCCAAGCTATTAACCATAAACACAAGCTGTTTAACTTCTGTTAGAGTCCTTCTTGTTGATTTCCTGGTATAGTCTCCATAGTGCTTATTTAGGACTCATGTTTTTACACACTGTGGGTTGTATCCCATTTAGTGGGTCATGCAGTCAGTTTAGTAGGTGGCACCCAGCTTTAAAAAAATAGAATGGGACAAAAAACAGTGATATGTTACCTGTAGTAAAGAGAAATATTGCTTTGTTTTAAAAAGAAATATATATGTACAAATATAGCCATATATGCCTCATATCCAGGATAAAATTGTCCATTGTTACCAAACAATAAATTATGTGGATACTCTATTGATAGTAGTTACATATATTTACATATAAAATTAAAATGTCATAAACTAATTTATGTATTATAACAGAAATAATTTATACAAGATATAAAATAATATATATGTATTTGAAGAGAACAACCACCTCATGGTCTAAATTATCCTTTCAGGCTCCAGCTATTATGCTTGAAATCCAGTGAGAAGGAATTAAGCATTCCTGGAATTTGCAGTCTATAGATCTGCTTACATCTTATCGCTTACTATTTGGACATGTGGCCACACCAGTATTACAAGAGAGATTGGAAAATAGTCTTATTCCACCATAAAGATCAGTTTAAAAAAAAAGCCTTGTTAAAAGAAAAGAGGGTGGGGTTCTATTCCAAAAGAAAAGAGGGTGGGGTTCTATTCCAAAAGAAAAGGAGATGAGATTTTGGGGAAGACAACTAGTAATTACTGGGAGGCTGAAAATGAGGAAATCAAGGGAACTGTGGAGGATCAGACCACAAAAACCACAGTATGTTCTCATAGCAGGCAGTTTGATCAGCATACTATTTCTGTCGCTTGTGATGAGTGCCCTTCAACTAGCCTCATTTCCTTGTATCCCTTGTTCAAGATTCAAGATCACTGGATGGATCCCCTGATGGGCTGAGCTTAAATAATGTGCCTGCCCCCAGGCTTGTGCTGAGAGAGAGAAAAGAAGAATCCTGCTTCTTCGTCTTCCGGTGTGGGAAGTTAGCTATATCTTTTATTAGAATTCTCTGAAACTGAGATAGGAGTGCTTTAAAGAAGGGGTGTGTGTGTGTGTGTGTGTGTGTGTGTGTGTGTGTGTGTGTGTTGGAAGGGTGGGGAGTTGGATGTCAGACACGAAGAATTATAAGTTTCCACTGTAGTTCTTCTGTAAAATGAAAGAGTTGAACTAAACCATCTCAAATACAAGACATGCACCAAATCTTATGGTTGAGTCATTGTTGATTGGATAACTCAACTCCCATTTCCAATCCCTGTCTACCTTGCTTGCCTCTATCAGAGAGGCTGGAAAATCAAGAAACTTGCTTTTTTCCCCCCCTCTCCTCTTAAAGATGGGGTAGCCACACCACATTGTACAGATATAACTGGAAGTTTGTTGGGACTTGTTAGAAAAGATTTTTGTTTTGCTTTCCCCTTAAGAGGGTTTGGAAGGATTGATATCACTGGTATCCTCTAGGGGATTTACCCATTCTTCCTGCCATCAATTAAGATGAGATTTCAGGAGTTATAACATGAGGCAAGAGTTGTGAAGATGAAAGTCTGACACACTAAGTATGATGGAGTGATAGAAAGAGATTGGATCTATATTTTTGAGCTGCTGAACCATCTCCATCTTTAAATTTCTCATTATGTGAGAAAAGAATCTCCTACTTTTAAATAGTCAATCTTATTTGGCTTTTGTATTATTTACAGCCAAAGAATTCCTAACAGCTTACAAGCATTATACACATTTACAGAAGGAAGGGATTAACATAGGGTAGTAATAGAGAAGGTTCTAATATTCTACCAATTTAAAATGCATATCACAATGATCTTTCGACTATTATCCTATTTATTTTCTTTACTTCACCATAGCAGTAAATGACAATTTTGTTTTCTTTCAGCACTCTTTAGGACTGTTATTTCTTAAGAACAGGGTCAGAAAACTATGGCCTGTGGACCACCACCTGTTTTGTAAATAACATTTTCTTCAAACACAGCCACACCCATTCATTTGTGTATTGTCTGTAACTACTTTCAAGCAACAACTGCAGAGTTGAGTAGTTAGAATAGAGACAGAGGGCCTGCAAGCCTAAAATATCTGCTCCCTGGCCTTTTACCCCTGCTTTGGAATGCCGTTCCATTTTCCTGTGGCCTTCATAGTCTTTGGCATTCTCTGCAGTCCTACTTCAGTATCACCTTGATTGTTCTTTTTCAAGTTTTTTCTCTTCACTTCCCTGTTATTTCCTAGTGCTTCACCATGTTTATTTCCTTGGAAACACTTATAACAATCTAAAATTATCACTTATTTTTTATTGCCTGTTTCCAATCAGAATATATGCTTCATGATAGGAGGGATCTTTCCTACTTTGTTGAATCCTTAGGATCTAGCATAGTGCTTGGCATAGAGGAAGGAATCCAATAAACACTGAATTATATGAGTGAATAATTAAAGCCCCAATTCACACTAATTTAGACTTCAGTAATAACTGTCTAATTGATTTTTCTTTTTTGCCTCTAGTCTCTTACTCCTCTAATCTGTGTCACTCAGGCTTGTCGGATCAATCTCCTTGAAACCTACTTAGTTCCTAGCACTAAAACCTTCAGCTAACTGTCCTTAATTGCTCCTTGCTCTACCAGTTGCCTACAGAATCAAGTTCAGACTTATTGATGCAATCCCAGCCTCTTTTTAAGAGCAGACTTCTTGCTTATTTTGAATGGCCTATACTTAACCAAATTGGCCAACATGCTCATTCCCAAAAATACCTGTGATCTTTGCTTTGGTGCTTTAACTTAGTTATTCTATCTGGAATTTCCTTCCTTCTGACTTCTGAATGACAGTCTTGCCCATTCTTGATGGCTCAACTTAAATGTTAATATTCTTTACTAAACATATAATTCCCTTTATCACATTTCCCACATCTTGTCTTCTCCCACTACCCTTTACCCCTGGTAAACATGATCTTGAATCTGTGTTCAATGTTGCTTTTTGTCTTTTTTTTCTGTGTAGTGTTACTGCATCTACTTGTATTCCTAAAAAGTCTGTTTAATTGCTTTTCACTTGACAAAAATATATCTTGAGATATATATATATATATATATAATCTTTTGGATTTACATTTTTCATGTGATATATTGGTAAGATTCATTTATATTGTTCTGTGTCTTACTGCTGTGTGACAAATGAGCCCTAAGCTTGTTAGGTTAAAAACAACACTTGTTCATTATCTCAGTTTCTGTGGGTCAGGAATCTAGGCACAGGTTAGCTGGATCCTCTACTTCAGGATTTCTCATGAGGCTATAATCAAGGTGTTGCCTGAGCCCATAGTCACCTCAGGGTTAACTGGGCCAGATCTACTTCCAAGCTCACTCAGTGGTTGCTGGCAGAATTAAGTTCCTTATGGAATTGGATTAAGAGCCTTGCTTGATTCTTACTGGCTGTTGAACAGAGATCACCCTCAGTTCCTTGAAAGGTGGCCTTCTCCATCACAGCACATGAGAAGACCCAGGGAGAGAATATCAGCAAGACAAAATCACAGTCTATTGTAACTGAATTACAGAATTTACATCCCCTTATTATTGCTGTACTCTCTTCATTAGAAGCCAGTCACTAGGTCCAGTCACCTCACATTCAAGGTGAGGAAATTACATGAAGGTATGAATACCAGGAGGCAGGGGTGGGACATTGGGAGCCTTGTCAGAAGTTGCCTACCATATGGCATATCATTGTAATTTATTTCTTTTAACAGTTATATACCATTTTGTGTGACTATACCAGTTTATGCTCATCTTCTTGGACATTGGTTTTCCCTTCTGGGTTTTTTGCTGTTGTGAACAGTGATGCCACAAACATTCTTGTACATAATGAAGAGACTCTGGCACTCTTCTCTGAATCTTTCCCAGTTTAATACTGTGTTCGGACAGACTGAAGCACTATTAAGACATCCTTAGTTAGATCCTTTTGTAATTCATAGGTGTGATTATTGGGTTTTCATGCTTATGTGTGAGAGGTACCTCCTTCAAACCTTGTTACAACACGGGCACATTTCCTGTTTGTTGTGAAAAAAAAAGAGACATCCTTGAATAATTTTGTCTGGAATTAATCTTATCGCTTCTAAACTCCCATAGCATTTCTCCCATAGCATTATTACTACTTGTCACCTTTTATTATACTTATTTTGTGCATTTCATATTTTTTCTCTTGAAATAGTAGCTTGTTGAAGGTAGGAAATAAACTTGATTCTGGTTTTCACAATTTACACAGTGCTTTCAGTATGTGTTACTGACTGAATGAATTCTGTTTAACTGTTGGTGCCTAATTTTTAATCTTCATAATCTGGCTCCAGTAACCCAATTGTATTTCTCACTTCTCTGAAACAAGGACCCTTATTTAGGCAAGTGGGTCTCTTAGACATTCTTTTTCAATCTCTTCCTAATGAATTTAGATCATACGATCTCTCTCTTCTCCTGTTTCTATTGAATTTATTATTTATTTCACACATTTAACATTTTAGCATATACTTGAGCTATGTTATATGTACCTACTCATAATAGGTACACAATAAACTTTATTGATGGAATTGCTGAAGTATCTTACTTTATAGTTATTTTCAAATAGTTAAGTATTTTTATACCATCTATATTGTCAGTTGACTGAGCAAATAAACAAATACTGATGTGTTTTAGTAGATTTTTATCACTTTTTTATTTTTTTGGTCATAGGTATTTTTGGAGTTAATGGAGTCAGAAGGACCTCCAGAGTCAGAGAGTTCAGAATTTTTCTCACAGCAAGAAGAGGAAGATGAAGAAGAAGAAGCCCAAGAACCAGAGGAAACAGGCCCCAAGAACCCCCTTTTACAACCTGCTCTCACAGGGGATGTAGAGGGTTTGCAGAAGATTTTTGAGGATCCTGAGAATCCTCATCATGAACAGGCCATGCAGCTTCTCTTAGAAGAAGACATCGTTGGGAGAAATTTGTTGTATGCAGCTTGCATGGCTGGGCAAAGCGACGTGATTAGAGCTTTGGCAAAATACGGTGTGAATCTGAATGAAAAAACCACCAGAGGTATTTTGTCTTTTTTCTCTCATCAGTATTACTTATGACTACCTAAAGATGCAATGTAACATCTTTAAGGTTAGATATATTTGATGTGCCTGTTTTATGCTTTACATATATGTGTATATACATCTATATGGGTGTATGTATGTGTATACATGTAAATGTATCAATGTTGATATTACATAGTATAGTATTTCAGAACATAGACTTCACTATTTATTAGCTGTGTGACTTGGCAAGTTACCTGATCTTTTTGTGTATCTGTTTTTCCATCTGCAAAATGGGGATAATAATTATATTTTCCTTATAGGGTATAATGAGGATTAAATAGGATAAAATAAATATTTTAGTGCTTGGCATATTGTAAATTGATATATAGTAAATGTGTAATAATTTACTGTTATCTCTTTCATTTGGAGATTTATTAATTTTTTAGCAATCATTAAGTAGCTTTTTAAATTCAGTAATTATTTTTTCAGATTGCAAATATAATACGTGGTCATGGTAGAAAATTAAAAAAAAGATCATCAGCATGATCTTCAGCAAAGAAAGGATATACATTCTCTTCATGCTCACATGGAACATTTAAAAAACATTGATCATATGTTGAGCCATAAAGGAAGTCTTAACAACTATCAAAGTATCTATAGCATATAGTCTTTGATCAGTGACTACAACAAAATAAAATTAAGAAGTAGTAACAAAAAGGTAACTGAAAACTGAAAGCAAGAACGCACTTTATTTTTTATTTTCATTTTTATTTTTTGAGACAGGGTCTCACTCTGTTGCCCAGGCTGGAGTGTAATGGCATGATCTCAGCTCACTGCAACCTCTGCCTCCCAGGTTCAGGTGATTCTCATACCTTAGCTTCCCGAGTAGCTGGGACTACAGGCATGGGTCACCACGCCTGGCTAATTTTTGTATTTTTTGGTAGAGACGGGGTTTCACCATGTTGGCCAGGCTGGTCTCGATCTCCTGACCTCCAGTGATCCACCTGCCTTGGCCTCCAAAGTGCTGGGATTACAGGTGTGAGCTACTGCATCCAGCCAAGAACACACTTTACATAATCTATTGGTCACAGAAGATATAATGAAAATTATGAAATGTTTAAGTGACAACAGCATCACTCTATGTCTGAACCCATGGGATACAACTAAAATTAAAATTCTAGTATAATACATATATTAGAATATAAGAAACATAAAAAATTTAGTAAACAAAGCATTTGACTGAAGAAATTAGAAAAAGAACAACTGAGTAACCAAAGAAAGTAAAAGAAAAATAATTGAATAAATTAATGACATTGAAAATAAAGAAATAGGCCAGAGGCCAGGTGCAGAGGCTCACACCTATAATCTCAGCACTTTGGGAGGCCGAGGCAAGAGGATTGCTTGAGGTCAGGAGTTCAAGAACAGCCTGGGTGACATGATAAGACCCTGTTTCTGAAAAAAAAAAAAAAGAAGAAAGAAAATAGAAAACAGAATAGATGGAAGGGAAAGGATTGATAATACCAAAATTGGGTTCAGTGAAAATGACAGTTGAAAAACATTTGATTATATATACACACACACACACACACACACACACACACACACACACATTGTTGTTCTCTCTCTTTTTTTTTTTTGCTTGAGATAGAGTCTTGTTCTGTCACCCAGGCTGGAGTGCAGTGGCATAATGTTGGCTCACTACAGCCTCTGCCTCCTGGGTTCAAGCAATTCTCCTGCCTCAGCCTCCCGAGTAGCTGGGATTACAGGCATGCACCAACATGCCTGGCTAATTTTTGTATTTTTTAGTAGAGAGGGGGTTTTGCCATGTTGGTCAGGCTGGTCTCAAACTCCTGACCCCAGGTGATCCACCTACCTTGGCCTCCCAAAGTGCTGGGATCACAGGCATGAGTCACTGTGCCCAGCCGAGCTTTGATAATATTAATCAGAGAGAGACAGCACAAATAATATTTGGAATTGAAAACATAGAATATTAACACAGAAAAAAACCTCAGATGTAAACAAAATCATTAGAGCCAGGTGTGGTGGCTCACACCTGTAATCCCAGCACTATGGGAGGCCAGGGTGGGAGGATAGCTTGAGCCCAGGAGTTTGAGACAAGCCTCCCTACCTCCTGGGCTCAAGCAATGCTCTTGCTTCGGCCTCCCAAAGTGCTGGGATTATAGGCATGAGCTACTGCATCTGGCCTGTGATGAAAGCTCTTAGGGAAATAGGAATAGAAGAAACTTTCCTTAAGGCTGTCTATCAAAAACCTGAAGCGAACTTACCCAACATTGAATTTTTCAGAAGCATTCTTTATAATCGGAAATAAGACTAAGATATTTGTTATTATGGCTTCCATTTATCATTATAATAGAGGTTCCAGCAAGAGCAGTACGAAGGGTAAGAGAAATAACACAGTATTGTGCTAGAGCCAGCTTTTATGAGCTCTGAAGAACTGATTGTTAAATTTTCAGAGTTCTTGTGAATTGGTTGACATCATGTTGATAGCTATTGAAACTGGCCATGTCGGGCCATACATCACAGTAATTGGCTAATGATACAAATCAGGGCTTTTTTCTCCAGATAACTAGATATACATTTACCAGCATACTACTGGATATAAAGATTAGAGTATAAGAAACAAAACTATGATTATTCATAGGTACATAGACTTAAATTCAAGGGAATCTACTATTAGTGCTAAGAGAGTTTAGGAAGAATATGAACATAAGACCAATATCCCAATCAGCAACTTTCTATATGCCATCAACAACAAGAAAATGTGATACAAATAAAGATCTTATTCATAACAAAATGATAAAGAAACTAGGAATAAGTCTGACAAAAGAATTGTAAGACATGGGTCCATTACAAGATGGCCAAATAGGAACAGCTCCAGTCTGCAGCTCCCAGCGTGATCAACGCAGAAGATGGGTGATTTCTGCATTTCCAACTGAGGTACCTGGTTCATCTCATTGGGACTGGTTGGACATTGGGTGCAGCCCATGGAGGGTGAGCCAAAGCAGGGTGGGGCATCCCCTCACCTGGGAAGCACAAGGGGTCAGGGGATTTCCCTTTCCTAGCCTAGGGAAGCCATGACACACTGTACCTGGAAAAACGGGACATTCCTGCCTAAATACTGTGCTTTTACAACAGTCTTAGCAAATGGCACACCAGGAGATTATATCCTGTGCCTGGCTTGGCGGGTCCCACGCCCATGGAACCTTGCTCACTGCTAGTGCAGCAGTCTGAGATCAACCTGTGAGGCCGCAGCGTGGCAGGGGGATGGGCATCCGCCATTGCTGAGGCTTGAGTAGGTAAACAAAGCAGCCAGGGAAGCTCGAACTGGGTGGAGCCCACCACAGCTCAGCAAGGCCTGCTGCCTCTGTTGACTCCACCTCTGGGGTCAGGGCATAGCTGAACAAAAGGCAGCAGAAACTTCTGCAGAATTAAATGTCCCGTCTGACAGCTCTGAAGAGAGCAGTGGTTCTCCCAGCATGGCGTTTGAGCTCTGAGAATGGACACACTGCCTCCTGACCCCCATGTAGCCTAACTTGGAGACACCTCCTAGTAGGGGCCAACTGACACCTCATACAGGTGGGTGCCCCTC
This sequence comes from Hylobates moloch, assembly GCF_009828535.3. Taxonomy (NCBI): domain Eukaryota; kingdom Metazoa; phylum Chordata; class Mammalia; order Primates; family Hylobatidae; genus Hylobates; species Hylobates moloch. The sequence continues at coordinate 60,161,217 of NW_026652283.1, forward strand.
TGGGACGAAGCTTCCAGAGGAAGGATCAGGCAGCAATATTTGCTGTTCTGCAATATTTGCTGTTCTGCAGCCTCTGCTGGTGATACCCAGGCAAACAGGGTCTGGAGTGGACCTCCAGCAAACTCCAACAGACCTGCAGCTGAGGGACCTGACTGTTAGAAGGAAAACTAACAAACAGAAAGGAATAGCATCAACATCAACAAAAAGGACATCCACAGCAAAACCCCATCTGTAGGTCACCAACATCAAATACCAAAGGTAGATCAAACCGCAAAGATGGGGAGAAACCAGAGCAGAAAAGCTGATAATTCTAAAAATGAGAGCACCTCTTCTCCTCCAAAGGATCACAGCTCTTCACCAGCAATGGAACAAAGCTGGATGGAGAATGACTTTGATGAGTTGACAGAAGTAGGCTTCAGAAGGTCAGTAATAACAAACTTCTCTGAGCTAAAGGATGATGTTCGAACCCATCGCAAGGAAGCTAAAAACCTTGAAAAAAAGATGAGACGAATGGCTAACTAGAATAAACAGTGTAGAGAAGACTTTAAATGACCTGATGGAGCTGAAAATCATGGCAGGAGAACTACGTGACGCATGCACAAGCTTCAGTAGCCAACTCGATCAAGTGGAAGAAAGGGTATCAGCGATTGAAGATCAAATTAATGAAATAAAATGAGAGGACAAAATTAAAGAAAAAAAGAGTAAAAAGAAATGAAGAAAGCCTCTAAGAAATATGGGATTATGTGGAGAGACCAAATCTACGTCTGATTGGTGTACCTGAAAGTGATGGGGAGAATGGAAACAACTTGGAAAACACTCTTCAGGATATTATCCAGGAGAACTTCCCCAACCTAGCAAGGCAGGCCAACATTCAAATTCAGGAAATACAGAGAACACCACAAAGATACTCCTCAAGAAGGGCAACCCCAAGACACATAATTGTCAGATTCACCAAGGTTGAAATGAAGGAAAAAATGTTAAGTGCAGCCAGTGAGAAAGGTTAGGTTACCCATAAAGGGAAGCCCATCAGACTAACAGCTGATCTCTTGGCAGAAACTCTGCAAGCCAGAAGAGAGTGGGGGCCAATATTCAACATTCTTAAAGAAAAGAATTTTCAGCCCAGAATTACATATCCAGCCAAACTAAGCTTCGTAAGTAAAGGAGAAATAAAATCCTTTACAGACAAGCAAATGCTGAGAGATTTTGTCACCACCAGGCCTGTCTTGCAAGAGCTCCTGAAGGAAGCACTAAACATGGAAAGGAATAACTGGTACCAGCCACTGAAAAAACATGCCATATTGTAAAGATCATCGATACTAGGAAGAAACTGCATCAACTAACAGGCAAAATAATCAGCTAACATCGTAATGTCAGGATCAGAGTCACACATAACAATATTAACCTTAAATGTAAATGCCCCAATTAAAAGACACAGACTGGCAAATTGGATAAAGAGTCAAGACCCATCAGTGTGCTGTACTCAGGAGACCCATCTCATGTGCAGAGACATACATAGGCTTAAAATAACGGGATGGAGGAAGATCTACCAAGCAAATGGAAAGCAAAAAAAAAAAAAAAAAAAAACCAAAGGTTGCAATCCTAGTCTCTGATAAAACAGACTTTAAACCAACAAAGATCAAGAGACAAGGGCATTACATAATGGTAAAGGGATCAATTCAACAAGAAGAGCTAACTATCATAAATATATAGACACCCAATACAGGAGCACCCAGATTCATAAAGCAGGTCCTTAGAGACCTACAAAGAGACTTAGACTCCCACACAATAATAATGGGACACTTTAACACCCCACTGTCAACATTAGACAGATCAACGAGACATAAGGTTAACAAGGATATCCAGGACTTGAACTCAGCTCTTCACCAAGCAGACCTAATAGACATCTACAGAATGCTGCACCCCGAATCAACAGAGTATACATTCTTCTCAGCACCATATCACACTTATTCTAAAATTGACCACATAGTTGGAAGTAAAGCACTCCTCAGCAAATGTAAAATAACTAAAATCACAGCAAACTATCTCCCAGACCACAGTGCAATCAAATTAGAATTCAGGATTAAGAAAGTCACTCAAAACCACACAACTACATGGAAACTGAACAATCTGCTCCTGAATGACTACTGGGTAAATAACAAAATGAAGGCAGAAATAAAGATGTTTTTTGAAACCAATGAGAACAAAGGCACAACATACCAGAATCTCTGGGACACATTTAAAGCAGTGTGTAGAGGAAAATTTATAGCACTAAATGCCCACAAGAGAAAGCAGGAAAGATCTAAAATTAACACCCTAACATCACAATTAAAAGAACTAGAGAAGCAAGAGCAAACATATTCAAAAGCTAGCAGAAGGCAAGAAATAACTAAGGTCAGAGCAGAACTGAAGGAGATAGAGACATAAAAAACCCTTCAAAAAATCAGTGAATACAGGAGTTGTTTTTTTGCGAAGTTCCACAAAATTGATAGACCATTGGCAAGACTAATAAGAAAAGAGAGAAGAATCAAATAGACGCAATAAAAAATGATAAAGGGGATATCACCACCAATCCCACAGAAATACAAGCTACCATCAGACAATACTATAAACACCTCTACAGAAATAAACTAGAAAATCTAGAATAAATGGATAAATTCCAGGACACACACCCTCCCAAGACTAAACAAGGTAGAAGTTGAATTGCTCAATAGACCAATAACAGGATCTGAAATTGAGGCAGTAATCAATAGCCTACCAACTAAAAAAAGTCTAGGACCAGATGGATTCACAGCCAAATTCTACCAGAGTTACAAGGAGGAGCTGGTACTATTCCTTCTGAAACTATTCCAGTCAATAGAAACAGAGGGAATCCTCTCTAACTCATTTTATGATGTCAGCATCATCCTGATACCAAGCTTGGCAGAGACACAACAAAAAAAGAGAATTTTAGGCCAATATCCCTGATGAACATCGATGTGAAAATCCTCAATATAATACTGGCAAATAGAATCCAGCAGCACATCAAAAGCTTATCCACCATGATCAAGTTGGCTTCATCCCTGGGATGCAAGGCTGGTTCAACATACACAAATCAATTAACATAATCCATCACATAAACAGACCCAACGACAAAAAACCACATGATTATCTCAATAGTTACAGAAAAGGCCTTTGACAAAATTCAACAGCCCTTCATGCTGAAAACTCTCAATAAACTAGTGATTGATGGAATGTATCTCAAAATAATAAGAGCTATTTATGACAAACCCACAGCCAATATCATACTGAATGGGCAAAAACTGGAAGCATTCCCTTCGAAAACTGGCACAAGACAGGGATGCCCTCTCTCACCACTCCTATTCAACATAGTGTTGGAAGTTCTGGCCAGGGCAATCAGGCAGGAGAAGGAAATAAAGGGTATTCAATTAAGAAAAGAGGAAGTCAAATTGTCCCTGTTTGCAGATGACATGATTGTGTATTTAGAAAACCCCATCATTTCAGCCCCAAATCTCCTTAAGCTGATAAGCAACTTCAGCAAATTCTCGGGATACAAAATCAATGTGCAAAAATCACAAGCATTCCTATACACCAAAAACAGAGAAACAGAGAGCCAAATCATGAATGAACTCCCATTCACAATTGCTACAAAGAGAATAAAATACCTAGGAATCCAACTTACAAGGGATGTGAAGGACCTCTACAAGGAGTATTACAAACCACTGCTCAACGAAATAAAGGAGGACACAAACAAATGGAAGAACATTCCATGCTCATGGGTAGGAAGAATCAACATCGTGAAAATGGCTGTACTGCTCAAGGTGATTTATAGATTCAATGCCATCCCCATCAAGCTACCAATGACTTTCTTCACAGAATTGGAAAAAAGTACTCTAAAGTTCATATGGAACCAAAAAAGAGCCCACATTGCCAAGACAATCCTAAGCAAAAAAACAACAAAGCTGAAGGCATCATGCTACCTAACTTCAAACTGTACTACAAGGCTACAGTAAGCAAAACAGCATGGTACTGGTACCAAAACTGAGGTATAGACCAATGGAACAGAACAGAGGCCTCAGAAATAACACCACACATCTGTAATCATCTGATCTTTGACAAACCTGACAAAAACAGGAAATGGGGAAAGAATTGCCTATTTAATAAATGGTGCTGGGAAAACTGGCTAGCCATATGTAGAAAGCTGAAACGGGATCCCTTCCTTACACCTTATACTAAAATTAATTCAAGATAGATTAAAGACTTAAATGTTAGACCTAAAAATCATAAAAACCCTAGAAGAAAACCTAGGCAATACCATTCAGGACATAGGCATGGGCAAAGGACTTCATGACTAAAACACCAAAAGCAACGGCAACAAAAGCCAAAATTGACAAATGGGATCTAATTAAACTAAAGAGCTTCTGCACAGCAAAAGAAACTACCATCGGAGTGAACACACAACCTACAGAATGGGAGAAAATTTTTGCAATCTGCCCATCTGACAAAGGGCTAGTATCCAGAATCTGCAAAGAACTTAAACAAATTTACAAGAAAAAAACAACCCCATCAAAAAGTTGGCAAGACATGAACAGACACTTCTCAAAAGAAGACATTTCTGCAGCCAACAGACACATGAAAAAATGCTCATCATCATTGGTCATCAGAGAAACGCAAATCAAAACCACAATGAGATACCATCTCACACCAGTTAGAATGGTGATAATTAAAAAGTTAGGAAACAACAGGTGCTGGAGAGGATGTGGAGAAATAAGAATGCTTTTACACTGTTGGTGGGACTGTAAACTAGTTCAACCATTGTGGAACACAGTTGGCTATTTCCTCAAGGATCTAGAACTAGAAATACCATTTGACCCAGCCATCCCATTACTGGATATATACCCAAAGGATTATAAATCATGCTACTATAAAGACATACGCACACGTATGTTTATTGTGGCACTATTCACAATAGCAAATACTTGGAACCAACCCAACTGTCCATCAATGATAGACTGGATTATGAAAATGTGGCACATATATACCATGGAATACTCTGCAGCCATAAAAAAGGATGAGTTCATATCCTGTGCAGGGACATGGATGAAGCTGGAAACCAACATTCTCAGCAAACTATCATATGGACAGAAAACCAAACAGTGCATGTTCTCACTCATATGTGGGAACTGAACAATGAGAACGCTTGGACACAGGGTGGGGAACATCACACACCGGGATCTATTGTAGGGCAGGGGGTTGGTGAGGGATAGCATTAGGAGAAATACCTAATGTAAATGAGTTAATGGGTGCAGCAAACCAACATGGCACATATATACCTATGTAACAAACCTGCATGTTGTGCACATGTACCCTAGAACTTAAAGTGTAATAATAATAAAATAAGAATTGTAAGACATTTATGGCAAAAAGTATGAAACTTTATTGATTTATATGAAAGACCACACGAAATGTATGTATGTCTCAATAGTGAGACTAAATATCATAATGCTGTTTCTCTTAATTTCTTCCCAATTAATTTGTCAATCTAGTTAATATCTCAGAAGAATCTTTTTAAAAGCAAACTGAGAAGCTGACCCTAACTTTCAGTGGGGAAAATGAACTATTTAATATATGATGCCAGAGAATATTTATTATTCATCTGGAAAAAAATAAAATTATATACCTACTTAGGTATGTACCATACATAAAAATCAATTACAGGTGATTGTAAGACATGAATGTGTAAAGCAAAATATTTTAAACTTTCTGAAAAATAGAATATTGCTATATTCTTGAGACATCACAGAATATCTTGAGATATAAAGAACCCAACCACTAAGGGAAAAGATGTCTCTGTCTATCTATCTAAATTTTAAACTCTGCATAAAAGATATCATAAACAAAATGACAAAATAAGCCACAGACAAAGGATGTATCTATGTAAAGATAGCCTACTAATCAATAGGCTTAGAATTCAACCCAATAGAAAAATAGGCAGAGGATAGCAACATGCAATTTATGGAAGAGAAACTCTCATGGCCAGTAAGTAAATGAAAATATGTGTAACTTCACTATTAAAAGCAAATGTAAACAATGGGCTACCATGACTCATCAGATTCAGAAAAATTTAAATATTTGACAGGATTAAACATTGGTGAAGATGTAGGAAATGGGAATTCCTTCACTCTGAGGAGGGAGTATAAATTGGTATAATCACTTTTGAGAACATTTATATCAAGTTGTTTATGGACATACCTCATGATCCTAATTTCCATTTCTAGATATATGTCTTTGGGAAACTCTCACACATGCTTACAAGAAGACATAAGTGTAAGATGATTATTCAAATATTGCTTATAACAGTTAACCATTGGAAATAAACAATAGGAGGGTAGATAAATTGTTTTCATACAATGGAATATTATACAATAATTAAAAGGAATGAATTAGCTCTTTGGGTATTAAAATGGATAACACTCAAAAATATTGAGACAAAAATCAAGTTACAAAAGGATTCTGTAATAGATTGGTTAAGAGCATGGATTTTACAGCCAGACTACCTGAGTTAAAACCCCAGCTTTCCACTAACTTGACTATGTGACTTGGGCAAATTATATAACCTTTCTGTGCTATGGTTTCTTCATCTATAAAAATGAGGATAATAGTAATACCTAAAAACCATACTATATAAAGGAAAAGGAGAGACCCATATCAATATTTGGCAGTGTGTCCCTAACACTATTCAAGGAAGGTAGTATTGTGACTGGTTGACATGAATATTGCCATCTTTTTGGTAAGTATTTTCCAATGTGTGGGAATAGGTGTATAGTCTTTTAGGACTTGACGATACACTCTAAAATATTCCATTTCTTCATTCTGATTCTATGTCACCATGAAACCTTATTTAGAGAGGGGATTCCTAAGCTAAGCATTGCAGGTACTCCTGGTTTCTTCTTGCTGCTTATAGGAAAATACCAGAGGAAAAATAAATTGAGAAAAGGATAATTTGGGAAATTCCAAGCCTGTCCGTATGACAAAGACATGAAAATTAAGATTCACTGTCAGAAAAGCATGCTTCAGAGAGAAAACTGAGTATATGACTCTATAACCTTCTGTTGACGTGTTGGATCAAAAAGTTCAGAGTGGCTGGGTGTGGTAGTTCATGCCTGTAATCCTAGCACTTTGGGAGGCCAGGGAAGGACTGCCTAAGCCCAGGAGTTCCAGACGAGCCTGGGCAGTATACTGAGACTCTGTCTCTACAAAATATTTAAAAAATTATCGGCTGGGCATGGTGGCTTATGCCTATAATCCCAGCACTTTGGGAGGCTGAGGTGAGTGGATCATGAGGTCAAGAGATCAAGACCACCCTGGCCAACATGATGAAACCCCGTCGCTACTAAAAATACAAAAATTAGCTGGGTGTGGTGGTGCATGCCTGTAGTGCCAGCTACTCCAGAAGTTGAGGCAGAATAGCTTGAACCTGGGACACGGAGGTTGCAGTGAGCCGAGATCGTGCCACTGCACTCCAGCCTGGCAACAGCGAAAGACTCCATCTAAAAAAAAAAAAAAATCTGGGCATGCTGGCATGAGCCTATAGTCCCAGCTACTCAGGAAGCTGAGATGGGAAGATTGCTTGAGGCTAGGAGTTCGAGGCTGCAGTGAGTATTCATGCCACTGCACTCTAAACTGGGCAACAGAGTGAGACCCTGTCTAAAAAAATAGTTTAGAGTATTTAGAATACAAACGATTAAGGGATTGACTGGGGTTGTCCCTTTATCACACCAGGAAGCCTCTAGAAAGCTTAAGAGTATTGTCCCTGTGTGCAATAAAGTGAATTGCAGTAAAAAGAAATATGTATATCCTTGTGAGCAAGTTCAAACAATGATCTTTGATTTAATTTAAAAAAAATCAATCTGAAAAATATTTAAAGATGCCTTCCATATTCTTCTTGTTTACAATTATACCTCATGATAGTCACTTGAGAAAGTCTAAGAAATGACTTTCTAATTTGATAGGCCATAATTTTAGTTTTAATTAAAAGAATTTCCAAACCTAAGGTATACACAGTTGTAGTAATTTGTATGATTGTGCTAACAATAATGCTAATTAGAGTTTGATAAAAATTCTTTAAAATCACGGGTCCAGTTGTGTTCAGAATAGATGACTGCTAGGGAGATTGCCATCTTCCTCCCATGATGTTGAAGAGCTCAGGCTTCAGACAGTCTATGCTGGCATCTTGCATCCATCATTTACTGTTTGCCAGGGATGTTTCCTTGGGCAAGTTTCTTAACCCACCTGGACTTTAGTTTCCTTGTCTATAAAATGAGAACTGTAGTAGTTCTGACATCATAGTGGTTTTATAAAACTAAATGAGTTTTCTATATGTAAGACAGTTAGAATAGTGCCCGGCCCATAGTAATTGTTCAATACTTGATCACCATTATGATCTTCCACTACATAAATTAGCCTAAAACAATGTAGTCTGTTTGATCTCACCATCTTCATTCCATTTGTTAGGGTACACACTCTTACATTGTGCTGCAGCCTGGGGTCGTTTGGAAACTTTGAAAGCACTGGTAGAACTGGATGTTGATATAGAAGCTTTGAACTTCCGGGAAGAAAGGGCTCGAGATGTTGCTGCTAGATATTCTCAGACTGAGTGTGTTGAATTCCTGGACTGGGCAGGTAAGGAAGCTCACAAGGGGTTAGCAAACTGACTGATGTGATGAGTTTTTCTCCTATGAGTTATAGGATATGTCACCTTTTTTCAGTGTTTTATTTGTAGATACAACCACAGTCACAGTTGGCGATAATACATGAAATTTCCCCCTCTTTCTTTATTTTGCTATTGGCCATAAACATTGTATTTATTAGGAACTGAACATATTGGAAGCTAGTTGATTTACCAACTTCTGTCTAACCAATAATTTTCTATGAGAAAATAATTTCTATAAGAAGATTATTGTATGTTCAATATATATGTTCAAGGCCATTTGTTGAGAGACTCAGGCAAAGTGGATCATTTCTTAAATGTTCAAAAAATAGCATATTTGAGTAATACATTTGATTCCTCAAATACAAAAGGTTGTAACAATAATTTTAGAAAGGTTTATTTAGGCTAAATTAATTTATAGTGCTAATAGTCAGAATAGTAGCTACCCTTATGGCATGGGGGAACTTCTGGGATGTAATGTTCTTTTTCTTAACCTGGTTGCTGGTACATGAGTATGTTTCTTTGAAAATTCATTGAGCTGTACACATGGTTTTTGTACTTTTCTGTTTGTGAGTTATACTTCAATACAAAGTTCAAAAAACAGTATTATTTTGACTTTTGCTAATATTTTGCATATATACTTCCACAACCCTGTAAAATATAGCTTAAAGAGATTTCAGGAAGATGTACCTTTGTAACTAAGCTAGTACTTATGAAGTTTATAGCGTTTATTTTGCATGGTTATCTGCATTCCTGTTTTTAGCAAGCGTTTATTGAATTCCCACTGTGAGCATAGTATTGCTGTAGATACAATTGGTTGTTCCTGCCCTCTGGATATTTGTTAGGTGGGAGATTATAAGTTATGGACACATTCAACAATTATATAAAAATAGCAGAAAGACTGATTAAAGGTTAAAATTGGCAGAGTAGGTATTCTGTGCTATAGAGTGGTGGAAGAATAGGAAGTCAGAGCATGTTGGGCTTGAGCTGGGTCTTGAAGAATGGATGGGATTTGAATATGCAATAGAGAGGGAAAGGGCATGAGCAAAATCTTAGAGCTGTGAGTGAAAGTGGCATGTTGGAAGATGGTGACAAGATTGCCTTATGGAGTAGTAGGTCATAGTTTCCACAGGTAGGCTATAACATAGGTAGAATAACAAAAGGGTTAACTACATGTCTTCTTGAGATTGAGTTTAAATACTGGTGTCCCTACTTGAAACCTATGTGACCTTGGACAAGGTGATTAAATTCTCTATGCCTCAATTTCCTTCTCTGAAAAAGTGGCAAATAATATAGTTCCCACCTTTTGAGGATTGCTGTGAAAATTAAATGAGATGATATAAAGCAGTTACCACAATACCTGGCATGTGGTCAGCACTTGAAAAATGCTGCTGCTTTTATTACACCATACCCTTAAATGCCAGGCTAAGGTGCTTTTATTTTATTCTGGGAGCCACGGAAAGTTTTTATGTAGAAGAGGAGGAGGATGAAAGTGATCTTGAGGAAGATTCAGCTGGTAGTGCTAAGATGCATGTTCATCAATAAAATGAGAAAGGGACTAGAATAATTGATAGAAATAAGGAAATTAAAGGAAGGAAACACATTTGGGAAGAAAGAAATGAGTTGTGCTTTGTAGATTATTTTTATAATTAACTGTCCACTTGGACTAAATATTTTCTATAAGCAATCTTATGTCAATATCTTCTATTTTTATGATTAGATCTGTAAGTAAAAGGAAAACACAAATAGCAAATAATTCAATTGATCCCCCCCATGATTAGTAATTTTAGGTGAAATTCATATTCCATAATTTTTTTTTTTTTGAGACGGAGTTTCGCTCTTGTTGCTCCAGCTGGAGTACAGTGATGTGATCTCGACTCACTGCAACCTGTGCCTCCTGAGTTCAAGCGATTCTCCTGCCTCAGCCTCCCAAGTAGCTGGTATTACAGGCATGTGCCACTATGCCTGGCTAATTTTTGTATTTTTAGTAGAAACAGGGTTTCACCATGTTGGTCAGGTGGTCTCGAACTCCTGACCTCATGATCTGCCCTCCGCAACCTCCCAAAGTGCTGGGATTACAGGCATGAGCCACCACGCCCAGCCCACATTCCATAATTTAAAATCCATTTTTGAAAAATGACCCATAGTACTTAAAAATCACAATTCAAGGACAAATTTTGCTGTAACTTTTCTGAAAAATTTTTTGGGGCTTATGGGTGTGAGGTATTATTGGCTTCCTTCTTCATAATATCCATCTGTTTAATTTGGGTCCTTAGGTTCTTGGAGCAATTATACCAAATATGTCTTAGTGGTGAAAAGAAATGAAAACTCTAAAAAGCAAACTAGTATTGTGTTTCCAGATCAATGAGTTTCATAGTAATGTAGCTGTGGAATGTCAGAAACATAAATAACTCAACATAAAATTTAACATTTATTTAATTCAGCCTTACTATTTGTTTAATTCAGTCTTATGGAGTTTCATAGTAATGTAGCTGTGGAATGTCAGAAACATAAGTAACATAAAATTTAACATTTATTTAATTCAGTCTTATCAAGAATGTACATCACTTCTGTTTCTTCTAGTGATTAGAGTAGGAGTTACCTGGGGAGACTTAAAGGATTCAGAAATCCCTACCCCAAATAGTCTTCTGCATTCTACTGAAAATTCCATTATTAGAGATAAATTTCTTTGGGTTTTAGAGGTTTGGGGATTTTTAAAGTCTTCAGCAGTTCACCATTAGAATAAATATATATTAATGTTCTCTTAGAGGGAATTAGCTAACATTTCAGAACTCTGAAAGTATGAAACAAACATTTATAGAAATGTGAAGGTGGGGTTGTGCTAAGGAGGAACGGAGGTAAAGGGAGTCTGGAAAGTGGAACAAAATAAGCCTTTCGTAATCCATAATAGCCCAAGCCAGGTACTATTCTTTTCCGTTACTTATAAAACTGTAAAGTTTATTACGTTTCAAGTATTATTTTTGAAAAGTTCTTTTCCTCTCTCATAATGATGGCAGATATGTTATAGATATATTTTTCTGGGATTTTTCAAGATATTTTAAGTCAAATCTTCTGTCCCAGTCTCAGGCCTATCTCCTAGTTGTTCTTTGAAAAATACGGTAATCGTAGTTTAAAAAATTGAATTGTCTTGTGAACAAAAGTCTGAAATTAAAAAAACATTAATCTATAATTAATCATTTATTATACTGAAAATGAAAACATTTATACTTAAAAATTAATATATTCTTTAATATTTCCATGCTATTTTAGCAGTCTGAAGTAGGAAATTAAAAGTCTTCCTGTGGTTATAAAATTTTCTCAGGAAGGCTGGGTGCAGTGGCTCACACTTGTAATCCCAGGACATTGGGAGACCAAGGCAGGTGGATCATGAGGTCAGGAGTTCAAGACAGCCTGGCCAAGATGGTGAAACCCCATCTCTACTAAAAATACAAAAATTAGCTGGGCACGGTGGCAGGAGCCTGTAATCCTAGCTACTCGGGAGGCTGAGGCAGGAAAATCGCTTGAACCAGGGTGGCAGAGGTTGCAGTGAGCTGAGATGGAGCCACTGCACTCCAGCCTGGGTGACACAGTGAGACTCTGTCTCAAAAAAAAAAAACTTTCTCAGGAAAATAAGACAAATCACAGATATTATTTATTCAGAGATGTATTGAAACACTAAATTAAGCTTCTATTATATATATATTGGTTAATGATTAGTAATCTAACACATTAAAAATAACAAAACAAACATGTAGCAGTGATAGTATACGTTGGGAACAGGTGGTTGGTGTCACAAAAATCAACACTGAGACAAAGGATCTCTCAGCAAGGCTAGTTTACTTTCTGCAGAAAGGGTGCTGCTCGCTAGCAGTCTTGCCACAAGAGCACACACGAACAAAAGAGACAGGGTCATTTATAACCTGATGTGTCCACCCTACTGCTGTGTCTGGTTTCCCTTGGCTGGAATAGGACCTCACATTCTGTATTCGACCTGATTGGCTAGCAACTTAGAACTTCCCAAAAGAGGCAAAGGCAGAGGAGAACAAAGGAAGAGAGGAATTAACCTGTGGAATGCTGAGAGAGGCAAAAACACTTCCAAATAAGGAAAGAGAAACAGGCTATGACCTAATGCTTGCTTGGACCTATTCAGGCATGCCCAGGCAAATATCTAGGCTAAAATGTGGAGCTAAGAACAGAGTATATTGATTTCTTTATTACAGCTAGCAGAATTTAAGAATATTAGCACAGGTCTTTGAGTAAATTTTGCTTCTAAGAGAGGTTACTATCTATTCTGAATTAGACTTGGAGGAATGTCCCTTTGAAGAGGAACCTCTATTTCATTTTCTACAATTATAAAAAATCTTTTATTTTATAATTCCTCTTTAAACTTGTTTAACATGTCTTGACTCAGTTGCTCTGTTTGTCCTTTTAAGAGAAGTAATCTTTCTGAATAGGGTGGAGAAAAGTTAGGAATTAACTTTGTAAGAGTAGCAGAGACAAGTTTTTGTATAAAACTTTGTAGGCAGGTAATACAACAGCCTATGAGAATAAGTACACCAATAACAAGAGCTAACGAGGTGAGAATTGAAGTGAAAATCTCTTTCCATCCACTGAACCAATGTTCTATCTTTTAGAAAAAGGATCATCTAATCCAGAATTTTTGGCAAGTTCATCGGATAGGGCTGTTAATCCTTGTAGCACTCTTCTTATAGTTCCGTCAGGGGCAGTATTATTAAGAATAAAGGTACAACATTGAGTTTCAATCATTATGCAAACACCTCCCTTTTCTGCTAAAATCATATCTAAGGCTATTCTATTTTTCCAGGCCATCTGGCTGGTAGGTCTCAGTTGCTCAGCTATCCCTTCGATGGAGTCCCTAGTATAATTTACGAATCATTGCTGATGGTAATATAGTTTATCCAGTCTACATTTTTATTTATAGATTTATAGTTAACCACCAGAACAATGTAGATTCAAATCCTGTAGCTATTTGATTCCATGCTTTAAACTTATCTGGTACTCCTCACGGGACCCCAATAGCATCTATGTAAACCTGAGGATCAAAGGACTCATATGGAGTTTCCCTTGGCCCGCAGTGTCTTGTTTTTACTTTCTCAGATTGATGAAATGCCAGGGTGAAGGGGATAGTCAACTGGATTAAAGCACAAGTGCCACTCCAATTATAAGGCAGAGTGTCCAGTAAAGGTCCTCCACAGTACTGTCATACAGCTCGGGGACTGATGAACAAGCTTCTGGAAAGGGCTGAGCTCCTTGCATCTTTTTATGCTTCCAAGGAACACTAAATTCTCCCCTTGCCGTGAGAGGCATGAAGTAAACTTGCCATTTAGAGGTGGAAGCTGGATTGCCCTCCGGGCCTGACCCTCAGGGTGTTGAACTTCAGGAAACAGCAGAGAGAGCTTGGCATGATGGATTATCCCAAGCAGTGGGATTCTGGAAGAGAACCACCATACAGTCCATGCTTGGTCAACGAGGAGCCCATCCAAGTGGAAAGGGGACAGTCTGGGCCTCTGGCCTACCGTGTGCACAAGCATAACAATCGCTTTTATTTAAAGTGCGAACGGAATATTTAATTGATTTCAGCCAGGCATTTGCATCTTGATATCCTGTCTCAATGGCTAAGGTCTGTCTTAAGATATTTCACTTTCACAATAGACACCCTAGTTTTATCATTAGGTGTAGGAGCAACCGGTGTGGGATTTAAAACTGAGGCTACCAAAGAAGGGGAAGACGGGGGAATAATGCATATCTCAAAAATGCCTAGGGGGTCTTTCCCATTTATAGCAATCCCCATACCATAGAAGTGAACAAGGGCAAGTTTAGAGTCAGTTAAGGTGGAGGTGGTGAGAAAGAGAAGGACAGGGTTACACTGATAAGGCTGACAGAAGGGATAGTCCCTTTAGTGAAATAGATGAGGGATTTTAGATTTGCACAATCCTCTTCCGTGGAAGTCTAACCTTGCTCCTGAGTAGTTCAAAGGACATAGTCCCAGCTACTGTAAGGTTGCCAGGCTGTAGGAGCAGACAATTGGTATCTCAGCTGCAGGCGATCACAACTATGAGTGCTAGGAATAACTGTGTCAGTTAGAGGGCTGGGATATAAATATTTGTGTGAAAAGGCTAGCTGTCATTGATCCTTCACATCTCCACAAGGTGTGACAGAGCAAGCATTAAAGGCAATGGTCTGAGGTGAGTCAGACTTAGTTACATTAATAACAAAGGAGCTAGTAATAGAATAAGGAAAGGAAAGGAAAGCAAAGGAAGCAATATAGAAGGTATATAAAAATTAAGCTTTCTTTAACTTTAACTTGGTAGGACTCAATCCTGGTACAGCAATCCATGATTCTGACGAGGAAGCTGCTTTCTTGACTCGAGTATGGTGGGTCCATCCTTTCTCAGCTGTGCAAACGGCAGTCTCAGTGGTTAACAGCACCAGATAGGGGCCTTCCCAGGTCCTTCCACCCTTTGATGAGAAGGTGGTCCCCGGGTTGGTGCTGGTTTGCTGGAAATTCTAGTGGTGGCCTGTGCTAAGAGACCTTTGACCTTAAGAGAAGAAAAGGTAGAGGAGAGACCAAGTATATAATTGCTGAGGAACTGATCCTTAGTTTTAAACATAGCAACATCAGCTGAGGAATGTAAATAAGGCAATCCATATAACATTTCATATGGAGACAGGCCTATATCCTTTCAGGGAGCTGTCCTGATCTTCAATAAGGCAATGGGAAGACATTTGGTCCACAGTAAATGAGTTTCTAGAACTAATTTGGTTAAATGGTTCTTTAAAGTCTGATTCATCCTTTCTACCCTCCCTGATGAAGGTGGATGCCAAAGGGTATGATACTCCCATCTAATGTTTAAAACCTGGGATAGCTTCTTAATGACATGGGCTGTGAGATGGGTTCCATTGTCCGAGTCAATATTCTCTATTAGCCCAAATTTGGGCACTATATTCTCAATTAATGCTTTAAATACATTATTAGCTGTTGCATTTGAAAAGGAGGTAGCTTCGATCTAGTGAGTGAGCTGATCTACTATTACCAACAAATACTTGAGGCAACCGATTGAGTCATTTCAGTGCAGTTCATTTGAACACTTTGGAATGGCCTTAGTCCTGGATCCCTCCCCCTTGGAGATGATTTCTTTATGACTTGTTTGTTGGTTTTCTTACATTTTAGACAACTGTAACTTGCTTGGCTAGGGTATAAATTCCTATACACCCATGAAGTCTGAGAACCATGGTTAAGAACTCCCTTATGAGAGGTTTGGATAACATCTTCCTTTGATCTGGTAATATCCATTTTCCTTCTGTGTTCTCTTTAGCTTCTATTTTTATTAACTTTTCCTTTTTTAGTGGAAGAGAAGATGGGGACTGCAGTAGGAGAAGGAAGGCAAGGAGTTAAGTGAAAGGCATTTTAGAAGAAACAGCAGCCTGTTTGGTTATCTGATCTGCAAGGTCATTTGGTTATTTCCCTGACTTGTGAAAGGAAAGTCCTTTATGCCCTGGGACATGTACAATAGCTATCTCTTCTGGCAACTGGAGATTATCTAGGACACGAAAAATTAGTTCTTTGTGGACTAGATCTTGGCCTTTACTGTTAATAAGACCTTGCTCAGCCCAAATTTTTCTAACTGTGTGTGCCACTCCAAAGGCATACTTAGAATCAGTATAAACAGTTCCTTCTTTGTTCTGCAAATGTTTCAAAGCTTGGTTGAGTGCAAACAGGACACAGGTTTGGGCAGACTAATTATTGGGCAGTCTTCCTGACTCTACTTCTTTAAGAGTTTCTCCATCAATTACTGAATACCTATTATGTTTTTCTCCTTTGACTATTTTGGGGGAACCATCTATAAACCCGTGCCGCCCTGTTTTAAAAGGGGCCTCTCCTAGATCTGGCCTGACTTTTGTTTGGTAGTCAATCAAATCTAGACACAAGTGTTTTTCAAATTTGGGTCTCCTGCCAAGGAACCTGCTGGGTTGAGTGAATTATCAGTAGTCGGGGTAAATCATCTTTTTCTAGCAAAATAGCCTTATATTTCAAGATTCTGGAGTCAGTAAGCCACCTTCCTGCTTTTTTATTTAAAATAGCTCTAACTTGGTGGGGCGTGCTTACAGTTAATTTCCCCCCAAAGGTTAATTTTCTACTTTCTTCAACTAATACTGCTGTAGCCACAGCTCTTTATCCTCCTGTCTTACTCAAAACATTTCCTATCTTGAAGTTTTGGGGTGGTGCCTGGGATAGGCCCTTCCCTGGAGCTTTCAACCCCCCTTGCTTCTTGCTGGAGGTTTCTAGCACTCCTGGGTATGGCAGCACTCCTGGGTATGGGGGCCGGGGGTGGCTCAACCTCTCCTACTAGAGGCTTCTTGCCCTCCCTTCCTTTGGAGGCTTGCCAAGGGCCTTTTCCCATGTTGGATCCTAGATAGGCCCAATCCCTTGTGCTGGGGATGTCTCGCCTATTCTTTTCCCGGGAAAGCTCAATCCCCCAGATCCTTCAGACTGGGGATGCCTTGGCTGTCCCATCCTTAAAGGCTTGCGAAAGGCTCAATCTCTCACACCAGAGATGTCTCGCCGATTCTCTTTCCCCGGGAGGTTAACCTTCCTCCTTTTCCCTTTCGGTGGTTCCTTACACCCTTCCTGTTTGTGTCCATGCACTCTGTCCAGCAACAGACTGGTAGTCGTTCACACACACACACACACACACATACACACACACACTCAGCCTCCAAAAGCTGACCACCAAGGAAATACTTTGCCACCCTCTTGCAGCTTTTCCTACCTTGGCCCATGCATGGAGTCACCTGGTCACTGCGGTCCCACAAGCCTCTCTCTTTCCCCGCATTGCTGAGAATCCAACTGTATTCCTTGCTCCGGGTAGGTCCTGGCTCTCCTCAGGGGCTGCAGCAATGGGCGGTGGGGCGCCTCCCCATGAGAGAGGACCAAAGACGGTCCCAGAGGGGAATGTTAATCCCCTACGGGCCACCAAATTGTTGGGAACGGGTGCTTAGTGTCGCAAAAATCAACACTGAGACAAAGTATCTCTCAGCAAGGCTAGTTTACTTTCTGCAGAAAGGGTGCTGCTTGCTAGCAGTCTTGCCACACATGAACAAAAGAGACAGGGTCATTTATAACCTGATGTTTCCACCCTACTGCTGTGTCTGGTTTCCCTTGGCTGGAATGGGACCTCACATTCTGTATTCGACCTGATTGGCTAGCAACTTAGAACTTCCCAAAAGAGGCAAAGGCAGAGGAGAACAAAGGAAGAGAGGAATTAACCTGTGGAATGCTGAGAGAGGCAAAAACACTTCCAAATAAGGAAAGAGAAACAGGCTATGACCTAATGCTTGCTTGGACCTATTCAGGCATGCCCAGGCAAATATCTAGGCTAAAATGTGGGAGCTAAGAACAGAGTATATTGATTTCTTTATTACAGCTAGCAGAATTTAAGAATATTAGCACAGGTCTTTGAGTAAATTTTGCTTCTAAGAGAGGTTACTATCTATTCTGAATTAAACTTAGAGGAATGTCCCTTTGAAGAGGAACCTCCATTTCATTTTCTACAGTATACAATTTCTTCTCTAGTACTTTAGTAAGTCTGGATTCTTTTTTAATTGAATGGGAAGTAACATTTCAACCCAGGCTGCTGTGGAAAATTTTAGTAAAGATTGTGGCAAAAAATTTATAAAGGTTTCCAAAGAACCATTTTTATCCTTAGATGATAGATTTCTTTTGTGATCTCTATATTTGACTAAGCTACATTTGCATATGCATATATTTAGTATCTTCTGGCTCCTTCTTCTTTACTCTTCTTTAATTTGCAGTGCTTAATTTTCTTAGAGGAAGGATGGTACCCCAAGATCTTGTATATCACTGATGATGTGGTTGCCACTCCGTGGAGTGTTTGGTCAATGTTGTTGATGAATGGGCTGTCTAGATGATTACCAGGTTTTTCTAAGGAGGCTTGGTTTTTCAGCTAAAAGGAGAAAAACAATACAGATTTTATCTACACAAAATAGAGTTCAATACTATAGTATAGTTAATAATATAGTTCAAATTAAATTTATGTTCTAAATATGTAAACAAACTATTAAAACAGCACACATCAATTATTTATACTAAAGGAAGGTTACTATAGAAGAAACGTATAAGTGCAGAGGAAATGTTATCTATATGCCACATATATGATCCTTATCACCATCAGCAAACAATTAGTGTGTCCTATGTTTAGGGTAGTCTCTTGGGAGAAATTATTTGATTAGCAAAATGTATTCCTTCACTAAAGAACCTCAAGGTATAATACCATAAAGTAATAGTCATTTTAAAAATAAGAAAACATTTATAAATATCTAATTCTTCTGAAAGTCAATGAGGTTTTGTTTGTTGTTTGATCAAAGAGCTTTTAAGGTTGCCTCTCAAACTATGGTGTCATCTATTGGCAAAGTGGTAAATTATATAATAGTTTAAAAGCTCCATTTCTCAGAAAGTTGTTCTAATATTAGCAATTAGTTTATAGCCCATATAAAAATTACATGATGCCTTTTGTACTTAGATTTCTTAGATACATCTGGAACGGTTCTAAGAGATCTCTTGTTACAGATCCTTTTGTGGATGAGGCAACTGAGAAAGAGCAAATGACTTACCTAAGGACCCAGACAGATAACTTTATTTTCCATACATTCTCCTCATGGTAGCACACTTTTTTTGGTGTTTTGTAACTTGAAGTAGAGGGGACTAGATGAGTCTAAGGACCTTCTAATTCAATACACATTTGTTGAATGCCTAGTATGAGCAAGACACTGTGCTAGATGCTGGGAATGAATGGGAAGTTGGGGGAAGGTTACAATGAGGAACAAAACACGGTACGCTCTCTCAAAGAAACTAGTAATACTATGTTCTAAACCCTTAGAGATTTTGTAACTATTACTACTTGTATCACGAATTCACCTTTTTTTGGTGTTTCTTCCATTTCGTCCACAGGTAATGCACAGACAAAAAAAATAAGATGAAAAAGACAGCTTGTAATAAATTATAAATGAGATATAAACAACCCTGAAATATATCCATGTTAGCAAAGTGGCAGCATAGTTTATCCAGAAGATAAGGCAGATGGTGAGATGGAGAACCCGTAACTTTCCAATAATGTACTTCTTCTGGAAGAATCTCCCATCCAACCTTTGTCCAGATAGTTCCATCACAAATGCAGAAACTCTCCCTGAAGAAGCAGATAAACAACAGAGAAAAAATCAGCGATTGTCTTTGATTAGACATCCTTCTTTGTCAGTTGAAAAAAAAAGTAGCTAAAATTTAGCTATTTAAAAATAGCTAAATAATTTTAATTATTTAGTCAGCAAAATATGCCCAGCAAATGATACACTGATGATCATTGTAACATTATCAGTCATAGTGACTCAGGGATAAGTTCAGTGACATCATAAATAACCACACTGGAACTAAAACGTGTCACCTGACCAATCACATTGAGTTTCTTAAAGATACTTTTTTGTTGTTGTTTTGCCAGAATGGTTTGAGCTTCTTCAATTTTCCTAAAAATGAACACTAATATTTTGCTAGCTAGTAAATTCAACTATAGTCATATTAATAGAATCTTATGGAAACAATTTACTCATATCACCTCTAACCTTTCTTCTGAAGCACTGCGGTTTTACATTTACTTAAAAAATAGTATACCACTTCACATAACCCAGCATCTGCTTTTATTTTTTTGTTCGGGAATGTCCTTCTCTTCAAATAGTTCAAAAAATATTGAGTGCCTATCCCTTGTAATATATTCCTGTGGTGGTGATGTGGTACTACCAGGTAGTGGGTGAGGGGTGAGGAAGGTGGCATGGTATATGATAAAAAGTTGGGACATAGACCTTGCCTTTAAGGAGTGTACAATCTAGAGGTAAAAGCAAAAACTAATGTAATAATTAAAATGGTTCTGATTTTATTATAAAAAATAAATAGTTCTCATTTTACTAAATCTAAAAAATTTTGGATTTTACTAAATGAGAACTAAATAAAATTATAATCACATAACTGTTGAGAGGGCAATGAGTTCCAATTGGGGGAATTAGGAAATTTAGCAGAAAAAGATATGTGAGTAGGCTTTGAAGAATGAGTAGAATTTTTGTAGGTGGCAGTGTAGAGAGGGTATCTAAGATTGGGGAAACATAATAAGCAAAGACATTTTGGGTAAGCATTCATATAACAAATATTTCTTGAGTGCTGACTGTGTGCTAAACATTGTTCTAGGAGCTGAGAATACATACACAATGTAGCCCAAAACAGAATCATTACCTTCATGGAGTTTACTTTCTAGTAGGGGGTTACAGAAAATAATTGTTATCTATCTAAATCTGTATGTCTGTATCTGTGGAGTGCTATGGTGATACGATATGTCATTGTAGTTTTGATTTGCATTTCTTTGGATGATCAATGATGTTGATCACCTTTTCATATACTGGTTTGCCATTTTGTATGTCTTTTGAGAAATGTCCATTCACATCTTTTGCCCATTTAAAAAATAGGATTATTAGATTTTTTTCCTATTGAGTTGTTAGAGCTCCTTATATATTCTGGTTATTAATCCCTTGTCATATGGGTAGTTTTCTTCCATTCTGTGGGTTGTCTCTTCACTTTGTTGATTGTTTCCTTTGCTGTGCAGAAGCTTTTTAATGTAATAATCCCATTTGTCAATTTTTTCTTAGGTTGCCTCTGCTCGTAGGGTATTACTGAAAAAATCTTTGCCCAGACCAATATCCTGGAGAGTTTCCCAAATGTTTTCTTACAGTAGTTTCATAGTTTGAGGTCTTATATTTAAGTCTTTAATTCAGTTTGATTTAATTTTTGTATATGGTTAGAGATGGGGTCGAGTTTTATTCTTCTGCTTATGGATATCCAGTTTTCTCAGCACCATTTATTGAAGAGACTGTCCTTTCCCCAATGTATGTTCTTGGCACCTTTGTCAAAAGTGAGTTCACTGTAGATTTATTGATTTATTTCTGGGTTCTCCATGCTGTTCCATTGGTCTATGTATCTATTTTTAGGCCAGTCCCATGCTGTTTTGGTTGCTATAGCTCTGTAGTATAATTTGAAGTCAAGTAATGTGATTCCTTCAGTTTTTATGCTTTTGTTTTGCTCAGGATGTCTTCGGCTATTCTGGGTCTTTTGTGGTTCCATAAAAATTTTAGTATTGTTTTTTCTATTTCTGCGAAGCATGTCATTGGTATTTTGATACCAATGCATTGAATCTGTACATTGCTTTGGGTAGTATGAGCATTTTAACAATATTGATTCTTCCAATCTATGAACATGGAATGTCTTTCCATTTTTTGTGTCCTCTTCAGTTTCTTGCATCAGTCTCTTATAGTTTTCATTATAGAGATTTCTTGCTTTTTGGGTTAAGTTTATCCCCAAGTATTTTATTTTCTTTGTATGTATTGTAAGTGGGGTTACTTTCTTGATTTTTTTTTCAGATTGTTCACTGTTGGCCTATAGAAATACTACTGATTTTTGCATGTTGATTTTGTATCCTGCAATTTTACTGAATTTATCAGTTCTAATAATTTTTTGGTGGAGTCTTTACACTTTTCCAAATATAAAATTATATCAGCTGGAATCAAGGATAATTTTACTTCCTCCTTTCCAATTTGGATGCCCTTTATTTTCTTCTCTCATTGCTCTAGGTAAGACTTCCAACACTATGTTGAATAACAGTGGTGAAAGTGGGCAATCTTGTCTTATTCCAGATCTTAAAGGAAAGGCTTTTAGTTTTTCCTGTTCTGTGTGACACCAGCTGTGGGTCTGTCATATGTGGCTTTTATTGTGTTGATGTATGTTCCTACTATACCCAGTTTTTTGAGGGTTTTTACATGAAGGAATATTAAATTTTAGCCTCAATTAAAATGATCATATGGTTTGTGTCCTTCATTCTGTTGATATGATGTATCACATTAATTGATTTGCATTTGTTGAAACATCCTCGCATCCTTGGGATAAATGTCACTTGGTCATGATGATAGTCATGATGAATGATCTTTTAAATGTGTGGTTGAATTCAGTTTGATAGCATTTTGTTGAGGATTTTTGCATCAGTCTTCATCAGGGAGATTGGCTTGTAGTTTTGGTTTTTTTTTTTTTTTTTTTTTTTGATGTGTCTTTGTCTGGTTTTGGTATCAGGGTAATAATGGCTCTGTAAAATGTATTTGGAAGTGTTTCCTCCTTCTCTATTTTTCAGAATAGTTTGAGTAGGAATGGTATTAGTTCTTCTTTAAGTGTTTGGTAAAACTTGGCATGAAGCTATTGGGTCCTGGGCTTTTCTTTGCTTGGAAACTTTTTATTACAGATTTGATCTCATTACTTGTTATTGGTTTATTCAGGTTTTGGATTTCTTCATGGTTTAAACTTGTAGGTTGTATGTGTCTAGAACTTTATCCATTTATCTTAAGTTTTCCAATTTATTGGCATATATTTGCTCATAGTAGCCGCTAATGATCTTTTGAATTTCTGTGGAATTGGTCGTAATGTCTTCTTTTTCATTTTTTTCTGATTTTTAAAATTTGGGCCTTTCTGTTTTTCTTAGTCTGGCTAATGGTTTGCCAGTTTTGTTTATCTTTTCAAAAAACCAACTTTTCATTTCATTGATCTTTTGAATTTTTTTAAAATTTCAATTTCATTAATTTTTGTTCTGATCTTTTTTATTTATTTTCTTCTACTAATTTTGGGTTTGGTTTGCTCTTGCTTTTCTAGTTCTTTAAGATGTATTGTTAAGGTGTTTATTTGAAGTTTTTGTATTTTTTTAATGTAGGCGTTTATTACTATAAACTTTCCTCTTAGTACTACTTTCACTGCATTCCATAGTTTTGGTATATTGTGTTTCTATTTTCATTTGTTGCAAGAATTTTAAAAATTTCCTTCTTATTAGTAATTTCTTCATTGACACACTATTCATTCAGAAGCATACTGTTTAATTTCTATGTGCTGTATAGTTTCCAAAATTCCTCTTGTTATTGATTTCTAGCTTTATTCCATTGTGGTCAGAGAAAATACTTAATATAATTTTAATTTTTTTGAAACTTTTAAGACTTGTTTTGTGGCCTAACATATGGTCTGTCCTTGAGAATGATCCATGTGCTGAGTAGAAAAATGTGCATTGTGCAGTCACTGAATGAAATGTTCTGTAAATATCTAGTAGGTCCATATGGTCTGTAGTGCAGATTAAATACGATGTTTCTTTTTTGATATTCTGTCTGGATGATCTGTCCAATGCTGAAAGTGGGGTGTTGAAGTCTCCACCTATTATTGTATTGGGGTCTATCTCTCTCTTAAGCTCTAATAATACTTGCTTTAAATATCTGGGTGCTCCAGCGTTGGGTGCATGTATATTCCCAGCTGTTATATCCTCTTGCTGAAGTGACCCCTCTGTTATTATATATGACCTTCTTTGTCTCTTTCATAGTTTTTTTCTTGACATCTATTTTGCCTGATGTAAGTGTACTACTCCTGCTCTTTACTGGTTTCCATTGGCATGGAATATCTTTTTTTATTCTTTTATTTTCCATTTATGTGTGTCTTTATAGGTGAAGTGTGTTTCTTATATGTAACACATAATTGGATCTTTGATTTTTATCTCTTCAATGACTCTATGTCTTTTGATTGGAGAGTTTAGTCCATTTACATTCAGTGTTATTATTGATAAGTAAGGACTTAGTCCTGCCATTTTGCTATTTGTTTTCTGGTTGTTTTGTGGTCTTATCTTCCTTCTTTCCTTCCTTCCTGTCTTCCTTTCAGTGAAGGTGATTTTCTCTGGTAGTGTGTTTTAATTTCTTGCTTTTTATTTTTTGTGTCTCTTTTTTTTTTTTTTTTTTTTTTTAGACAGAGTCTCACTCTGTCACCCAGGTTAGAGTGCAGTGGCACAATCTTGGCTCACTGCAACCTCTGCCTCCTGGCTTCAAGCGATTCTCCTGCCTCAGCCTCCCTAGTAGTTGGGATTACAGGCATGCACCACCACACCAGCTAATTTTTGTATTTTTAGTAGCTGGTCTCAAACTCCTGACCTCAAGTGATCTGCCTGCTTTGGCCTCCCAAAGTGCTGGGATTATAGATGTGAGCCACCAAGCCCAGCTTTGTTGTATGTTTTTTGATTTGAGATTACCATGAGACTTTCAAATACTATCTTATAGTTCATTATTTTAGACTGATGACAATTTAACATAGATTGTATAAACAAACAAGCAAAGAGAAAAACAAATAAAAGCTACACTTTAACTTCATTCCCCTCCAACTTTTTACCTTTTTGTTGTTTTTATTTATATCCTATTGTACCGCCTATGTCTTGAAAATTATTATGTTTGATAGGTTAATCTTTTAGTCTTTCTATTCAAAATATGAGTAGTTTACCCACCATGATTACAGTGTCATACATAGTATTTTGTGGTTTTCTGTGTACTTACTATTACCAGTGAGTTTTATATCTTCTGATGATTTCTTATTGCTCATTAACATCCTTTTCTTTCAGATTAAAAAACTCCCTTTGGGATTTCTTCTAGGACAAGTCTAGTGTTGATGAAATCCCTCAGCTTTCGTTTGCCTGGGAAAATATTTCTCTGATGTGTTTGAAGGATATTTTCATGGATACACTGTTCTAGGGTAAAAGTTATTTTCCTTTAGCACTTTAAATATGTCATGCCACTCTCTCCTGGCCTATATGGTTTCTACTGAAAAGTCTGTTGCTAGATGTATTGGAGTTCCGTTATATGTTATTTGTTTCTTTTCTCTTGCTGCTTTTAGGATCTTTATCCCTGATTTTTGGGAGTTTGATTACTAAATACCTTGAGGTAATCTTCTTTGGGCTAAAACTGCTTGGTGTTCTATAATCTTCTAGTGCTTGAATATTGATATATTTATCTAGGTTTGGGAAGTTCTTTTTTTATTAATTTTATCCCTTTGAATAAATTTATTCCTTTGAATAAATTTATTCCTTTGAATAAATTTTCTACCCTGATCTCTCTCTACCTCCTCTTTAAGGCCAGTAACTTTTAGATTTGCCCTTTTGAGGCTATTTTCTAGATCTTATAGGAGTGCTTCATTGTTTTTTATTCTTTTTTCTTTTGTCTCCTCTGACTGTATTTTCAAATAACCTGTCTTTAGGATTACTAGGTCTTTCTTCTGCTTGATCAATTCTACTGTTAAGAGACTCTCATTCATTGTTTGGTATGTCAATTGCATTTTTCAGCTCCAGAATTACTGCTTGATTCTTTTAAGTTGTTCCAAACTCTTTGTTAATTTTATCTGATAGGATTCTGAATTCTTTCTCTGTGTTATCTTGAATTTCTTTGAGTTTCCTCAAAATAGCTATTTTGAATTCTGTGTCCGAAAGGTCACATATCTCTTTCACTCTGGGATTGATCACTGGGGCCTTACTTACTTTGTTTGATGAGGTCCTGTTTTTCTGACTGACCTTCTTGCTTGTGGATGTTCACTGGCATCTGGGCATTGAAGAGTTAGGTATTTATTGTAGGTATTGCAGTCTGGGCTTGTTTGTACCCGTCCGTCTTGGGAAGGCTTTCTACGTATTTGAAGGGACTTGGGTGTTGTGATCTAAGTTTTTGGTTACTCTAGCCGTATCTGCATTAGGGGGCACCCCAAGCTCAGTAACGCTGTGGCTCTTGCAGACTTGTAGAGATACTGTCTTTGTGGTCTTGGGTAAGATGTGGGAAAATGCCCTGGATTATCAGGCAGAAACTCTTTTTTTCTTTTCTTACTTTCCCCTCAACAAACAGAGTCTCTCTCTGTGCTGAGCTGCCTAGAACTGGGGGAGGGGTAACACAAGCACCCCTGGGGCCACCACCACTAGGACTGCCCTGGGTCAGACCGGAAGCCAGCATGGCACTGGGTCTTGCCCAAGGCCTGTGGTGACCACTGCCTGGTTATTGCTTATATTCACTCAAGGCCCAATGGTCTACAATCAGCAGTTGGCAAATACAGCCAGGCATGTGTCCTTCCATAAAGGCAACGAGTTCCCCCAGGCTCTGGGTGGGTCTGGAGATGCCATCTGGAAGTCAAGTCCTGGAGTCAAGAACCTTAGGAATCTAGCTGGTGCTCTATTCTACTGCAGCTGAGCTGGCACCGAGCCATAAGACAAAGTCCTTTCCACTTTTCCTCTCCCCTTTCTTCTAACAGAGTAGTCTCTCCCTGTGGCCACCACTGCCCAGGCCTTCAGCAAGTACCACCTGGCTACTGCTGATATTCACTCAAGGCCCAAGGACTCTACAATCAGCCTGTGGTGAATACTGCCCAGCATGGGTCTCTCCCTTCAGGGCAGTGGGCTCTCCTCTGGTCCAGGCCAGGCCCAGAAATGCTCTCCAGGAGCCAAGGCTTGGAATCAGGGTCCTTAGGATCCTGCTTGGTGTGCTACACCACTGTGGCTGAGCTGGTACCCTAGTTGCAAGACGAAGTCCCATTTACTCTTCCCTCTCCTTTGGTCAAGCAGAAGGTGTCTCTCCCCATAGTCACAACAGCTGGGGAATGTTCTGGGTCACCCCTGAAGCCAGCATGGCTCTGAGTCTCACCCAAGGTTGGTGGTGAGTACTGCCTAGGTATCACTGCTGCTTATTCAGGACCCAAGGGCTCTTTAGTCAGCAGGTGATGAATCCTGCCAGGACTGGGTCCTTCTCTTCAAGGCAGCTGGTTCCCTTCTGGCCCAGGATGTGTCTAGAAATACCATCTTGGAGTTAGGGCCTGGAATGGGGTCCTCAGGACTCTGCTTGGTGCCCTGTTCTACTGTGGCTGAGCTGGTATCCAAGTTGCAAGACAAAGTCTTACTCACTTTTGCGTCTCTTCTCCTCAAGCAGAAGAAAGGAGTCTCTCCCAGGGCTGTAAGCTGTGTTGCCTGGGATTGGCAGAGCGGTGGCAAGCACTCTCATGGCCATTCAGTCTGGTGTCTTACTAGGTGATGTGTACCCCAAGTCCACTGGCTCTGATCCCTGCACAGCACTAGGACTTGCCCAGGAATTGCAGCCCTCATGGCCTAGATGGCCTTTCAAGTTTATTTAGGACCCCATAGCACTTTAGCCTGTAGTGGTGGGGCCTGCTGGAACTCAGATTCCAACTGCTGGGATGTGTGCTTCCCCTCTGGCTAGGGCTGGTCTAAATGCTGCATCCATGGGTGCCAGCTGAATTCTGCCCCATGATGCTTTCTTCTATGATAGGGAAGCATTGAGCTGTAGTGCAAAGTCCCACAGTCACTGTGCTCTCCCTCAAGCATATAGATTCTCTGTCTGCACTGTGTGGCTATTGCCAGGGGTATGGGGGAAGTGTGGTGTAGGCAGTTCAAAACTGTCTTTCCTACCCTCTTCAGTGCCTCTTTCCTTAATATGATGTTAAAATGAGCTACTGTGATTGCTTACCTGATTTTTGGTTCTCATGTTGGTGCTTTTTTGTATGGATAGTTTTTCAATTTGGTGTTTCTGTGGGGTGGGGTGGACAGTGGAGGCTTCCATTTGACTATCTTGCTCTGCCTCTTGTCTTTGTCTTGTCACGTGTGTGTTTCTGTCCATTCTTTCAGATGCAAGGCTGACTCTGAAAAAATATATTGCAAAAGTGTCTTTAGCTGTTACTGACACTGAAAAGGGATCAGGGAAACTCCTTAAGGAAGACAAGGTACTGTATTGTGATTATTGCTTGTTCTGCAGTGTTTTGAGAATTTTGTCTTACATTTTAATTTTTGCACTGATGTTCTAAAGGCAGGTTGTGGTCCTTACTTCCTCCCTCCTCCCTCTTTCTTTCCTTCTTACCTCCTACCTTCCCTTCCTTTCTTTATAAACCTCTAATAGAGGATAGTCTGATCAAAACTAAAATAAATAGTATTAAAGAGTGACATAGAGATGTACTAAGTATCAAACCCAGCAACATGGCCGAATCTTAGAAATGTAATATTGAGAAAAAAAAATTATCAAAGACTACATAGACTTTTATAAAGCTCAAAAACAAGCAATATCAAACTATATAATTTAGGGATGCCTACATATGGGAGAGAAACTATTTAAAAAGCCAAGCAAAGGGATAAGCACAGATCATAGTTATCTCTTGAAGGCAGTCAGGGGGGTGAGATGGGGAGGGACAGAAGCTGCATTAATAGTACTGGTAGTGTTCTGGTTCTTCTGTTGAGTAGTAGGGTCCAAAATAATACAATGGAAATATTCATTTCATTATTTTGCTTCAAAACTGAGATATACATTATATATTTTAGTATATATGTACATGTACAAATACATTGCATATTATTTAATGTGTCAAATTTTCCAGAATGGGAAAAAAGATACACAGCTGTAAACACAGTAATTTTAAAGCCCACTTGCCACATATCTAAGTACTAGATCTAAGCATTCCCAGTGGAATAGTTTAGTGCTTCAAATGTACATTTAAAAAATATCCTGAAGGTATCAGAAATGTGTTTTGGTTTTAAATTATTTCCTATATTTTTGTGCAGGATGCTCTGTGAATTTCCTGTGACTTATTATTCAGATGAAAAAGAACTAGGTATTGCTAAAAGTATAAGATATCACCAAGTCTAAGCACTTGATAAGTTATACATTGCCTTGTGTCTTGTAGAGTACTCTACAAAATCTCTTGTGAAACAAACAAAATGTAGGCAAAATTTATTAGAATAGCTTTTGGAGCTATCAGATCTGCAAAGCAAAATTTTCGTGACACAAAGAAATAGTGCTTTTTCAAACTAGTTACAGGAACATTCTTAATTTAATTTTAAAAAAATTGATTCTTTGAACTAGAAATTATGTATACATAGTAATAATTAGAAAAAAATCAGAATATCTAAAGCAAACATAATAGTTTTCCCTTTTCTATTTCTATTCTTATTACCTACTCTGTGGTTTGGATAACAATTTTGTGTTATGTTTTCCCTTTTGCTTATATAATCATATGTATCCATACACATAATAGGAATTTTATGAAAGATTTTGTTTTTATAAAAATGAGGTGACACTTATATATATTATTCTTTAATTTTACTTTTTTTCCTTCTCAATAAGATATTATGGATACCTCTCTAAGTCTACTTGCTTCTACATACTTCTGCATATACTACTGCTTATTATTTAACAGTATAGACAGGACATACCACAAATGTATTTATTTATCTTTATTATTACAGACCATAGTACAATAAACATCTTAAATCGGACATCAGAAATTTGCTGCATTATGTGCAATGAGATAATTTTACAATGCAAATTGAGAGATTTTCAGTACGGTAGAGCTTTTCTTGTATTTCTTGAACTTCCTCCTTCTGTGAACCATTTGAGAGGGAATAAAATATCAGCATTGTCTTTTGAGTTGCATGCAACTCATACCATCCACCCATTCTTTTCTGGTCTTTGCAAGTACTTCTTTTAGTCACAGGGCTTAACAAAAATAAAGAATTAGGGAGAAAGTGTAGAATGGTACCAGGCTTCATGACTCTTGATGGTGAGTTTTATTGTGCTCATATTCCACTAATGTTAGAGCTGCACTGTCCAATATAATAGATACTAGCCACATGTGACTATTCAAATTTGAATTATTTAAAATTAAATAAAATTTAAAATGTAGTTCCTTAGTCACCCTAGCCACATTTCTAGTGCCCAATAGCTATTTATATCTAATGGTGACTGTATTGGACAATGCAGGTACAGAATATTTCTATCATCACAGAAAGTTCAGTTGGACGTGCTGGTTTAGAGATACTGTTGAGTTTTATTTTTCAATAAATAAGTGGAGAGCAAACTCTATATTTCTGTCCCTAGAATACCATCCTCAGTGCATGCCGTGCAAAAAATGAGTGGTTGGAAACCCACACAGAAGCTTCCATTAATGAGCTTTTTGAGCAGAGACAACAACTGGAAGATATTGTGACTCCTATCTTCGCAAAAATGACTACACCACGTAAGTTTTGGATAAAAGGTGGTTTGAATGTCAGAAGGGATGAAAATTAAGTTCAATGTTGTTATTTTTGAGATATTCTGATTTTAACAATCTTCATTAAGTAGTCATTAACATTGTTACAAGCACTAATCTATGATATAGTTCCCTAGTTTCATTATTTTCAATTAGTAATAATTAATAATAACTGAATTCTTCCTATAGGAAATGTCTAATACTAATCTTAATATTACCATCATCAGTCATTAAATTTTATGTGATTACTGTAGCTTTGCTTTGATTTTTTTTTTTTTTTTTTTTTGGAGGCAGAGTCTTGCTCTGTTACCCAGGCTGGAGTGCAGTGGTGTGATTGTAGCTTACCACAGCCTCCAACTCCTGGGCTCAAGTGATACTCCTGCTTCCTGAGTAGCTGGGACCACAGGCAGACATCACCATGCTTGGCCAATTTTTAAATTTCTTATGGAGATAGGGTCTTGCTATGTTTCTCAGGCTGGTCTTGAACTCCTAGCTTCATGTAATCCTCCTGCCTCAGCTTCCTGAAGTGTTTGTTGGCTTTACAGGTGTGAGCCACCACACTGGGCCTGTTGTTGATTTTGATTCGCATCTAGGAGGCATCTCCTCCTGGGAGATAGGGTGGCAACATTTTATTTTATTTATTTTTATTTTTATTTTTTCCTTCAACATTTATTTTAAGTTCCAGGGTACATGTGCAGGATGTGCTGGTTTGTTACATAGGTAAACGTGTGCCATGGTGGTTTGCTGCTCAGATCAACCCATCACCTTGGTATCAAGCCCAGCATCCATTAGCTATTCTTCCTGATGCTGTCCCTCCCCCGACCCCTACAGTGTATGTTGTTCCCCTCCATGTGTCCATGTGTTCTCATCATTCAGCTCCCACTTACAAGTGAGAACATACGGTGTTTGGTTTTCTGTTCCTGCGTTAGTTTGCTGAGGATAATGGCTTCCAGCTCCATCCATATCTTTTAAATGGACATGGTCTCGTTCCTTTTTATGGCTGCATAGTATTCCATGGTATATATGTTCCACATTTTCTTTACCCAGTCTATCATTGATAGGCATTTGGGTTGATTCCATGTTTTTGCTATTGTAAATAGTGCTGCAATGAACATACACATGCATGTATCTTTATAACAGAATGATTTATATTCCTTTGGGTATATACCCAGTAATGGGATTGCTGGGTCAAATGGTATTTCTGTCTCTAGATCTTTGAGGAATTGCCATACTGTCTTCCACAATGGTTAAATTAATTTACAGTCTCACCAACAGTGTATAAGTATTCCTTTTTATCCACAACCTTGCCAGCATCTGTTGTTTCTGGACTTTTTAATAATTGCCATTCTGACTGGCATGAAATGGTGTGTCATTGTGTTTTCGATTCTCATTTCTCTAATGATCAGTGATGTTGAGCTTCTTTTCATGTTTGTTTACTGACTACATGAATGTGTTTTTTTTTTTTTTGAGGTGGAGTCTCACTCTTGTCACTCAGGCTGGAATGCAATGCTCACTGTAACCCCCGCCTCCTGGGTTCAAGCGATTCTCTTGCCTTAGCCTCCTGAGTAGCTGGGATTACATGTGTGCCAACATGCCCAGCTAATTTTTATATTTTTTTGTAGAGACAGGGTTTCACCATGTTGGCCAGGCTGGTCTTGAACTCCTGACCTCAGGTGGTCCGCCCACCTCAGTCTCCCCAAGTGCTGAGATTACAGGTATGAGTCACCATGCCCAGCCTTTTTTTTTTTTTTTGAATGTCTTCTTTTGAGAAGTGTCTGTTCATGTCTTTTGCCAACTTTTTAATGGGGTTGTTTGTTTTTTGCTTGTACATTTGTGTAAGTTCCTTGTAGACTCGATATTAGACCTTTGTCAGATGAATAGATTGCAAAAATTTTCTGTAGGTTGTCTGTTCACTCTGATGATAGTTTCTTTTGCTGTGCAGAAGCTCTTTAGTTTAATTAGATCCTATTTGTCAATTTTTCCTTTTGTTGTAATTGCTTTTGGTGTTTTACTCATGAAATCCTTGCCTGCGCCTATGTCCTGAATGGTATTGCCTTGATTTTCTTCTAGGGTTTTTATAGTTTTGGGTTTTACATTTAAGTCTTTAATCTATCTTGAGTTAATTTTTGTATAAGGTGTAAGGAAGGGGTCCAGTTTCAATTTTCTGCATATGGCTAACCAGTTTTCCCAACACCATTTATTAAATAGGGAATCCTTTCTCCATTGCTTGTTTTTGTCAGGTTTGTTGGAGATCAGATGGTTGTAATGTGTGGTCTGATTTCTGAGTTCTCTATTCTTTTCCATTGGTCTATGTGTCTGTTTTTGTACCAATACCATGCTGTTTTGGTTACTGTAGCCTTGTAGTATAGTTCAAAGTTGGGTAGCATGATGCCTCCAGCTTTGTTCTTTTTGCTTAGGATTGTCTTGGCTATTCAGGCTCTTTTTATTTTATTTTATTTTATTTTATTTTATTTTATTTTATTTTATTTTATTTTATTTTTTTTATTATACTTTAGGTTTTAGGGTACATGTGCACAATGTGCAGGTTTGTTACATATGTATCCATGTGCCATGT
>NW_026652283.1:60199468-60564855 GCF_009828535.3 Hylobates moloch
TCCTTTGGGTATATACCCAGTAATGGGATGGCTGGGTCAAATGGTATTTCTAGTTCTAGATCCCTGAGGAATCGCCACACTGACTTCCACAATGGTTGAACTAGTTTACAGTCCCATCAACAGTGTAAAAGTGTTCCTATTTCTCCACATCCTCTCCAGCACCTGTTGTTTCCTGATTTTTTAATGATGGCCATTCTAACTGGTGTGAGATGGTATCTCACTGTGGTTTTGATTTGCATTTCTCTGATGGCCAGTGATGATGAGCATTTCTTCATGTGTTTTCTGGCTGCATAAATGTCTTCTTTTGAGAAGTGTCTGTTCATGTCCTTTGCCCACTTTTTGATGGGGTTGTTTGTTTTTTTCTTGTAAATTTGTTTGAGTTCATTGTAGATTCTGGATATTAGCCCTTTGTCAGATGAGTAGGTTGCAAAAATTTTCTCCCATTCTGTAGGTTGCCTGTTCACTCTGATGGTAGTTTCTTTTGCTGTGCAGAAGCTCTTTAGTTTAATGAGATCCCATTTGTCAATTTTGGCTTTTGTTGCCATTGCTTTTGGTGTTTTAGACATGAAGTCCTTGCCCACGCCTATGGCCTGAATGGTATTGCCTAGGTTTTCTTGTAGGATTTTAATGGTTTTAGGTCTA
Organism: Hylobates moloch; assembly: GCF_009828535.3. Taxonomy (NCBI): domain Eukaryota; kingdom Metazoa; phylum Chordata; class Mammalia; order Primates; family Hylobatidae; genus Hylobates; species Hylobates moloch. The sequence continues at coordinate 60,200,111 of NW_026652283.1, forward strand.
ACATTTAAGTCTTTAATCTATCTTGAATTAATTTTTGTATAAGGTGTAAGGAAGGGATCCAGTTTCAGCTTTCTACATATGGCTAGTATTCAGGCTCTTTTTTTGTTCCATATGAATTTTAAAATAGTTTATTCTAATTCTGTGAAGAATGTCAATGACAGTTTAATGGGAATAGCATTGAATTTATAAATTACTTTGGGCAGTATGGCCATTTCATAATATTAGTTCTTGCTATCCATGAGCATGGAATATTTTTCCATTTGTTTGTGTCCTTTCTGATTTCCTTGAGCAGTGGTTTGTAGTTCTCTTTCAAGAGGTTGTTCACTTCCCTTGACTGCTGTATTTTTATGTATTGTATTCTTTTTGTAGCAATTGTGAAGTGGATTTCATTCATGATTTGGCTCTTTGCTTGCCTGTTGTTGGTATATAAAAATGCTAGCAATTTTTGCACATTGAGTTTGTATCCTGATAATTTGCTGAAGTTGCTTATCAGTTTAAGAAGCTTTTGGGCTGAGATAATAGGATTTCCTAGATATAGGATCATGTCATCTGCAAACAAAGATAATTTAACTTCCTCTCTCCCTATTTGAATACACTTTATTTGTTTTTCTTGCCTGATTTCCCTAGCCAGAACTTCCAATACTATGTCAAATAGGCATGGTGGGAGAGGGCATCATTGTCTTGTGCTGGTTTTCAAGGGGAATGCTTCCACTTTTTGTCCATTCAGTATGATATTGGCTGTGGGTTTTTCATATAGGGCTCTGATTATTTTGAGGTATGTTCCTTCAATACTTAGTTTATTGAGAATTTTTAACCTGAAGAGATGTTGAATTTTATTGAAGGCCTTTTCTTTCTCTATTGAGATAATCATGTGGTTTTTGTCTTTAGTTCTGCTATGTGATGAATTACATTTATAGATTTCTGTATGCTGAACCAACCTTGCATCCTGGAGATGAAGCCAACTTGATCATGGTGAATAAACTTTTTGATGTGCTGCTGTATTTGATTTGCCAGTATTTTATTGAGGATTTTTGCATCAATGTTCATCAGGAATATTGGCCTAAAGTTTTCTTTTTCTGTTGTATCTCTGCCAGTTTTGGGTATCAGGATGATGCTGGCCTCATACAATGAGTTAAAAAGGAGTCCTTCCTTTTCAATTTTTTGGAATAGTTTCAGTAGAGATGGTACCAGCTCTTCTTTATACTTCTGGTGGAATTCACCTGTAAATCCATCTGGTCCTGGGCTTCTTTTTGGTTGGTAGGTTGTTTATTACTGCCTCAATTTCAGAACTCATTATTGGTCTATTCAGGGATTCAATTTCTTCCTGGTTCAGTCTTGGGAGGGTGTATGTGTCCAGGAATTTATTCATTTCTTCCAGATTTTCTACTTTATGTTCATAGAATTGTTTATAGTTTGTCTGATGGTTGTTTTGATGTGGAATCGGTGGTGATATCATCTTTATCATTTCTTATTGTGTCTATTTGATTCTTCTGCTTTTCTTCTTTATTAATTTGGCTAGTGATCTATCTATTTTATTAATTTTTTTTCCAAAAAACCAGCTCCTGGATTCATTGATTTTTTTGAAGGGCTTTTCTGTGTCTCTGTCTCCTTCAATTCTGCTCCGATTTTGATTATTTCTTGTCTTCTGCTAACTTTGGGGTTTGTTTGCTCTTGGTTCTCTAGTTCTTTCAGTTGTGGTGTTGTTAATTTGAGATCTTTCCAGCTTTTTGATGTGGGCATTTAGTGCTGTGAATCTCCCTCTTAACTCTGTTTTAGCTGTATCCCAGAGATTCTGGTACATTGTCTCTTTGTTCTCATTAGTTTCAACGAACTTCTTGATTTCTGCCTTAATTTCAGTATTTACCCAGGAGTCATTCAGGAGCAGGTTGTTCAATTTCCATGCAGTTGTGTGGTTTTGAGTGAATTTCTCAGCATCGAATTCTAATTTGATTGCACTGTGGTCTGAGAGACAGTTTGTTATGATTTCAGTTCTTTTGCATTTGCTGAGTGTTTTACTTCTGCATATGTGATCAATTTTTGATTAAGTGCCATGTGGTGATGAGAAGAACGTATATTCTGTTGTTTTTGAGTGAAGAGTTTTGTAGATATCTATCAAGTGTGCTTGATCCAAAGCTGAGTTCAGGTCCTGAATATCTTTGTAATTTTCTGTCTGGATGGCCTTTTTTAATATTGTCAGTGGGGTGTTAAAGTCTCCCATTATTATTGTGTATGAGTCTAAGTCTCTTTGTAGGTTTCTAAGAACTTGCTTTATGAATCTGGGTGCTCCTGCATTGTGTGCATATATATTTAGGATAGTTAGCCTTCTTGTTGAATTGAACCCTTTATTGTTATGTAATGCCCTTCTTTGCTTCTTTGTCTTTTTTTTCTTTTTTTTTTTTTTGAGATGGAGTCTTGCTTTGTCACCCAGGCTGGAGTACAATGGTGCAATCTCAGCTTACTGCAAACTTCGCCTCCTGGGTTCAAGCGATTCTCCTGCCTCTCCCTCCCAAGTGGCTGGGATTACAGGTGTCCACTTCCACACCTGGCTAATTTTTGTATTTTTAGTAAAGACTGGGTTTCCCTATGTTGGTCAGGCTGGTCTAGAACTCCTGACCTCAGGTGATCCACCCATGTTGGCCTCTCAAAGTGCTGGGATTACAGGCATGAGCCACTGTGCCCAGCCTCTTCTTTGTCCTTTTTGACCTTTGTTGGTTTAAAGTCTGTTTTGTCAGAAACTAGGACTGTGATCCCTGCTTTTTTCCCCTATGTGTGTCTTTGCACATGAGATGGGTCTCTTGAAGACAGTGTACTGATGGGTCTTGGATCTTTATCCAGCTTGCCATTCTGTGTCTCTTAATTGGGGCATTTAGCCCATTTACATTTAAGGTTAATATTGTTATGTGTGAATTTGATCCTGTCATCATGATGCTAGCTGGTTATTTTTGCAGACTTGTTTATGTGGTTGCTTCAAAGTGTCACTGGTCTGTGTACTTCAATTTGTTTTTGTAGTGGCTGATAATGGGTTTTCCTTTCCATATTTAGTGCTTCTTTCGGGAGCTCCTGCAAGGCAGGGCTGGTGGTGACAAATTCCCTCAGTGTTTGCTTGTCTGAAAAGGATCTTATTTCTCCTTTGCTTATGAAGCTTAGTTTGGCTGGATATGAAATTCTGGGTTGGAAATTCTTTTCTTTAAGAATGTGGAATATTGGCCCCCAATCTCTTCTGGTTTTAGGGTTTCCACTCAGAGGTCCACTGTTAGTCTGATGGGTTTCCCATTGTAGGTGACCTGGCCTTTCAGTCTGGCCGCCTTTAACATTTTTTCTTTCATTTTGACCTTGGAGAATCTGATGATTATGTGTCTTGAGGTTGATCTTCTCATGGAGTATCTTACTGAGGTTCTCTGGATTTCCTGAATTTGAATGTTGGCCTGTCTTGCTAGGTTGGGGAAATTCTCCTGGATAATATCCTGAAGTATGTTTTCCAACTTGGTTTTATTCTCCCTGTCTTTTTCAGGTACCCCAATCAGTCATAGGTTTGGTCTTTTTACATAGTCCCATATTTCTCAGAGGTTTTGTTCATTCCCTTTCATTCTTTTTTTCTGTATTCTTGTCTTCCTATTTCAAAAGATAGTCTTCAAGCTCTGACATTTTTCCCTCCTCTTCATCTGTTCTTCTATTGACACTTGTGTTTGCATTGTGAATTTCTTGCATCATGGTTTTCAGCTCCATCAGATCAGTTATGCTCCCCTCTAAACTGGCTATTCTGGTTTTCAGCTCCTGTATTGTTTTATCATGATTCTTAACTTCTTTGCATTGGGTTATAATGTGTTCCTTTAGCTCAGTGAAGTTCATTATTACCCACCTTCTAAAGCCTACTTCTGTCATTTCAGCCATCTTGGCCTCAGTCCAGTTCTGTGCCCTTGCTGGAGAGGTGTTGCAGTCACTTGTAGAAGAAGAGGCACTCTGGCTTTTTGAGTTTTCAGCATTTTTGCATTGATTCTTTCTTATCTTTGTGGGCTTATCTACCTTTGAGTTTTGAGGTTGCTGACCTTTGAATGGAGTTTTTTGGAGGCCTTTTTTGTTGATGCTGCTGCTGCTGCTGCTTTCTGTTTGTGTGTTTTTCTTTCAAAAGTCAGGCCATTTTTCTGTAGGGCTGCTACAGTTTGCTGGGGGATGGCTCCAGAAAACTGGAAGTTGCCTTGGTTTTTCCTATACCTGGAGGTATCAGAAAGTAAAGCCTGTGAAACAGCAAAGACAACAGCCTGCTCTTTTCTCTGGGAGCTTTGTCCCAGTGGGGTATTGACCTGTTGCCAGCCTGGACACTCCTGTAGGAGGTATCTGAAGACCTGTGTTGGGAGGGCTCACTCAGTCAGGAGGGATGGGATAAGGGACCTGTTTAAAGAAGCAGTCTGGCTGCTTTTTGGTAGAGCAGGTGTACTGTGTTGGGGATAGCCCTTCCTCATCCAGACTGCCTGGACTCTCCAGAGCCAGCAGGCTGGAAAGGCTGTTGACTGAACCACAGAGACATTGGTCATCCTTCCCCACAGTGGCTCCATCTTAAAAGAGATCAGAGTTATGTCTGTATAACCCTGGCTGGAGTTGCTGTAATTCCTTCAGGGAGGGCCCACGAGGGCCCACGAGGGCCCACCCAGTGAAGGGGGATGCATTGGGGTCCCATTTAAAGAAGCAATCTGGCCACAATCTGGCACAGCAGCTGTGCTGCATTGTGCAGGACTCCTCCTCATCAGGACTTCTTGAACTCCCCAGAGCTGGAAGGCTAGAAGGGCTGAGTTGAACAAACCACAGAAATGGATGGCACCTGCCTCTACCCCCTGGGAACTCATCCATCTCAGGCAGTCTCCAGCCTGTTGCGCTGTCTGGCAGGAATTCTAAGGTAGTGGGTCTTAACTTGTGAAGTGCCGTGGAAGCGGGGCCCACAAAATGACACTGCTTGGCTCTCTGGATTCAGCCCTATTCCTAGGGGAGCATACAAATGGATCTCCTGCCTTGCTGGGATTCCTGGGGCCAGAGTATGTAAAACTCCTGGGTCTCTGTGTGAGCCTGAGCATCTGCTTTGCCAAGACTCCACATAGGTCTGTGTATCAGACCCAAGGCTCTGGTAGCATGGGCTCATGAGGGGATCTCGTGATTGGTGGGTTGCAAAGATCTGTGTGAGAAGTGTGGTTTCTCACTTTACTTACTCCTCCAGCAGATAAGCCACACGTACATTGTGAGTGATCGCACAATCACTCACTGCTTCCCTTGGCTGGGGGTGGGGGTTCCTTTGGCTCTGTGCCGCTCTTGGGTGGGCCATTGCCCCACTCTACTTTTCTTCATTCTTTCTGGGTCAAGCCATTTGTCCAGTCCGTCCCAATGGAAGAACCTGGATATTTCATTTGAAGGTGCTGAATTCACTCGCTGTTTTTATTTTCCATGAGAGCTGTGGACTGCAGCTTTTTCTAATCGGCCATCTCAGTTCCTCTTGGCAGCATTTTAAAAAGCAGTTTAAGTATTATAATTCTATATTTGGGGAAAAACCTACTGTGGGAATACTATCCTAAGAATCAGGAAGGTGAACATATCAGAATCTTGGTGGCAGGCACACCCCTAAAATTTTTAAAAAATAATAACTTTATTGAGATATAATTCTCACACCTTAAAATTAATCATTTTAAAGAGTACAATTCAGTGGTTTTCAGTATATTCACAAAGTTGTGTAATTATCACCCTTATCTAACTTTCAAGTTTTACCTCTCTGAAAAGAAACCCTATAGCTATTAGCAGTCACTTCCTATTCTTCCCTCCTTCAAGCCCTGGCAACCACTAATCTACTTTCTGTCTCTATGGATTTGCCTTCTCTGAACATTTTTTTTTAACTTTTTTTTTCTGGGGGCAGGGCAGGTTGGGTTAGGATGGCTGCCCTCTGGACCTGCCCCTGAACATTTTATAAATGAAATAATATAGTATGTGTGGCCTTTCATGGTGGCCTCTCTCACTTGGCATAATATTTTTAAGGTTCATCCATGTGGTAACATGTATCAGTACTTCATTCTGCTTTATGGCTAAATAATATTCCATTTTGTGGGTACAAATTTATTCTTTTTTTTTTTTTTTTTGAGATGGAGTCTCGCTCTGTTGCCCAGGCTGGAGTGTGGTGGCACAATCTCGGCTTACTGCAAGCCCTGCCTCCTGGGTTCATGCCATTCTCCTGGCTCAGCCTCCTGAGTAGCTGGGATTACAGGCGCCTGCCACCATGCTCGGCTAATTTTTTGTATTTTTAGTAGAGACGGGGTTTCACCGTGTTAGCCAGGATGGTCTTGATCTCTTGACCTCGTGATCCACTTGCTTCGGCCTCCCAAAGTGCTGGGATTACAGGTATGAGCCATTGTGCCCGGCCCAAATTTAATCTATTTATCAACTGATGGACATTTGGGTTTCCACTCTTTTGACTATAGATAATGCTGCAATGAACTGTATGAAAATTTTTGTGTGGTCACATGTTTTCCTTTTTCTTTGGTATATTGCTGAGTTATAAACTGATTTCCATTTTATATTCCAACCAGCAGTATATGAAGATTCAAATTTATCCACATCTTTGTCAGTATTTGTCATTGTCTTTTTTGAAAAAATTAGCCATCCTAGTGGGTATGAAGTGGTATCTTAATGTATTCTGATTTGCATTTCCCAAATTACTAACAATTTTAAGCATCTTTTCATGCTTACTGGCCATTTCTATATTTTCTCTGGAGAAGTATCTATGTGAATTACTTGCCCATTTTTATTTTTTTCTTTTCCTTGTCATTAAAGGGAAGAAACTTTTCCTTCCTTCCTTCCATCTTTCCTTCCTCCCTCTCTCTCTTTTCTTTCTTTCATTTTAAGATAGGCTCTCACTCTGTTGCCCAGGCTGCAGTGCAGTGGCACAGTTACAGCTCACTGCAGCCTCAACCTCCCTGGGCCCAAGCAATCCTCCCACCTCAGCCTCTGAAGTAGCTGGGAGTACACGGGTATGCCACCACACCTGGCTAATTTTTCTACATTTTGTAGAGACAGGGTTTTGCCATATTGCCCAGGCTGGTCTCAAACTCCTGGGCTCAAGTGATCTACTCGCCTCGGCCTCCCAAAGTGCTGGAATTACAGGTGTGAGCCACCACACCTGCCCTTGCCACCTGTAGATTGGATTGTCTTTTTATTTTTTAGTTATATGAGCTCTTTATGTATTCTGGATACAAGTCTCCCATCAGAAATATGATTCTATTTCCTCCCATTCTCTGGATTGTCTTGTCATTTTCTTAATTATGTTTTGGAACACAAAAAACTTTATTTGGATTGAGTTCAATTTATCTGTTTTTCCTTTGTTGCTTCTGCTGTGTCATACCTAAGAAACCATTGCCAATCCAAGGTCACCAAGATTTAATTCTATGTTTTCTTCTAAGAGTTTTGTAGTTTTAGCACTAATGTTTGGTTCTGTGATATGTTTTGAGATATATATTTTTATAGTGTGTGTGTATGTGTGTGTGTGTGTGTGTGTATATATATATATGTATTGGGCCATAGGGGTCCAATTTAATTCTTCTGCATGTGGATAATCAGTACCTAAGATTTTTATGTTTATAAAAAAGGAGTTGTGGATTTTTAAAGGTTAAGACACTTAACCTAGTCCAGATATTACAGTATGACAGAATGTTTCTTGTCATCTAGAACTAATATGAATCCTATGATCTGTTGAGCACACACATAGCACTCTCCTAGGAGCCTACCACTTAGTTTGTGAGTAGAACATACCTGAAACGATAATCTAAGTGCTCCATATGATCAGAGAAGCCTAAGTATAAAGATAAAGCATCATGAAGAAAGGAGAGTTTCCTGAGAGGATGGGTAGCCAGCGTGAAAGCACAATATTATGATCAAAAGTGGAAATGTGGGAAATAAGGAAGTGGCCAGTACCCATGTGGCTGATTGTAGTTGAATCTGTGTCAAGGTACAGTAGAAATGTAGAAAATAGAGTTATTGCAAAGTTAACATGTGATCATTTTATTAAAACTACTAAATTGTAAACGTAGAAGTTTTGGCTTTATTTTTTGGGCAGTGGGATGCCATTTAAAGGCTTTGGAGTGAGAGAGAAGAGAGATTAAGTAGGGGAGGATAATCTGGCCTTGTTTGCAAAATGGATTGGAGGGAGAGGAGACTAGAGAAAGTGAGTATAGTTTAGGAGTGAGATAATTAAGACCTGAATTTTTTTTTTGGTTTTTAAGATTTTGTGATTGCTTAATTTGTTTTTCAATTACAATTATTTTCTTTAGAGACAGGGTCTTGCTATGTTACCCAGGCTGAACTTGAATTCCTGGGTTCAAACAGTCCTCCTGCCTCAGCCTCCTAAGTAGCTGGGACTATTGGATATACAGTTATTCCCACCTCTTCACCAGTACCATTAACCTGGCCCAACAATCCCCCCTCCTTCCCTTCTCACCTGTGAAGATTTGCCTCTCTCCCCTAACCCCCTATATCACATGTTCTCTAAGCACCTTCATATCACAGAATGTTAGATCTGGATGGAACCTCTGAAATGAACCCTGACTTTGCAGTGAAGAAAGTGAAGACAAGAGAGGTTTAGCGGTTTATTCAAAGTTATTCTCATCAATGTCAGAACTAGGGACAATAATACTGATTATATGAGAAATGTGACCTCACAGCTTTAAATATAATGAACAGGAGAGACTATCTGAATGACATACCAACAACACTAGGGTTGAATTAGTAGCTGGTTCAGCCTGGGACAATCTAATTTATTCCATGCTTATTGTCTTAAAAACTGGCTTCATTTTGTTTCATATTGCAAACTAATTAAATGTAACTTTAAAATCTGTTTTCTTTCAGGTCAAGTGAAAAGTGCCAAATCTATAACAAGCCATGACCAGAAGAGAAGTCAAGATGATACCTCCCACTGAACATACGCTCTGTAAAAGGCCACATTTTCTTCTAGTATCTGAAAGGCAAACCTATTCGTGCCATTTGAAATCGAGAAAACAGATGTGGGTTTCTTTAAATACAACATTACATCACCCTTGTTTTGTTTGGCCTGTTCAGCATGCTTATGTCTGGACTCTGGCCTCGCCTCTGCTCCTCCAAGCTCAGCCCCATGTGAGTTTCACGTGCTCCTTCAGGAAAGCACTTGGGTATAAATCATTCACGAAGACCATGTGGAGGCTTTAAGAACTACTCAAAGAATCTAATAATTTTCTGTGTAATTGAGGCATTCCATATAAAAGGACATATTTGGCTATTTCCAGAGAAAAAAATTTGTTCTCCCTGTCTAAAAAGGAAATCTTATGGAATGACACTTGGAACAAGGAAATATTAAGACTGGCTTGGATTAGGAGCCTCTGGGTACAACTATCACTTTTTATGTCCAAAATTAAAATTCACCAGTGAGGTGGGGTATACCTCTGAGTAAAACCCCTCTTTATCTTTGACCTCCTTCTATCTATAAATTAATAAACACAAATCTGTATAGTTTTATATTTAGAAGAGTTCTCCTATAAGGCTGGCAATACAGATATTGTAACTGGACTGAAGGCCATTTCCCCTCCCATTCTGTTTTATATTTCCTAGGTTTTAAGTACGATAGTTGGTTTCATATTGGTGGTTTGGAAAGCTTTTTTTTCTGGCTTATTTAATCAGGCACCTCAACCTTCTCTTACGTTGTGACTTTATGGAAAAGTTTTACAGAAAAGAAAATGGTTTTTGAAAAGCACGTATTGTTTGTTCTTATGACTTTCTCTTCTTTGTCCTGTTCTGAAAGCTAGTTTTCCCTTATGGGGAGAAGGAAAAGGAATGGGTAATTCAGTAATACTTTGTCAGTTGACATTTATTTAACCATGGTTTTGAGATAACCCTATTTTAAATGTCTCCCAAAGTTTTAAGTTTTTTATCCTTTTAATGTATGAGCAATTCAGTTTCAGTTTTTTAAAGCAAAAGAACACTGCAATAACTTTCACCCACCTTTTTGGCCGACCCAGTGGGAGTTTATGGAGCAGTACAAAGAAGACCTGTGTTTGCTCCTTTTTCTTTTTTTCCTTCCTTCTCCCTTTTCCCTTCCCTTCCCCTTCTCCTTCCTTTCTCTTCCATTTCCTTCCCTTCCCTTCCTCTCCTTTCCCCTCCCTTCCTCTCCCTTCCCCTCCCTTCCCCTCCCTTCCTTTCCCTTCCCCTCCCTTCCTCTCCCTTCCCCTCCCTTCCTCTCCCTTCCCCTCCCTTCCTCTCCCTTCCCCTCCCTTCCTCTCCCTTCCCCTCCCTTCCTCTCCCTTCCTCTCCCCTCCCCTCCCCCTCCTCTTCCCTCTCCTCCTCCTTCTTCTTCCTCTCTTATCTCTCTGTCTCCACTCCCCCCAACCCAACCCCTTCTTGACAGGGTCTCCCTCTCCTGCCCAGGCTGGAATGCAGTGGAGTTATCATGATCATAGCTCACTGTAACCTGTAACTCTGTACTCAAGTGATCCTCCCACCATGCTTGGGTAATTAAAAAATAAACATTTGCAGGCTGGGTGCTGGCTCACACCTGTAATCCAAGCACTTTGGGAGGCTGAGGCAGGTAGATCACCTGAGGTCAGCGGTTTGAGACAAGCCTGGCCAACATGGTGAAACCCTGTCTCTACTAAAAATACAAAAATTTAGCTGTATGTGGTGGCATGCGCCTGTAATCCCAGTGACTTGGGAGGCTGAGGCAGGAGAATCACCTGAGCCTGGGAGGTGGAGGTTGCAGTGAGCCAAGATTGCACCACTGCATTCCAGCCTGGATGACAGAGCGAGACTCCATCTCAAAAAAATAATAATAAAAACAAATAAACATTTGCAGAGATAGAGTCTTGCTACGTTTCCCAGGCTGGTCTTTGAGTTCCTGGCCTCAAGCATTCCTCCTGACTTGGCCTCCCAAAGTCCTGGGATTACAGCTGTGAACCACTATGCCTAGCCCATTTTCTTAATACAGTATATTGTGCGAAGACCAGTGTCCTTAAGGACTGCAATAATTTAGGAAAAGTCCAGGTGCCATTTTTGTCCTTTCTACTCTAACTCTACATTTTCTGAGCTTGGATTTTGAATACAACATTACTTTCCAGGAGTGTGTTCCAAACTGGGGAGGGATTCCTGGATTCTTACTTCAAAGATTTCTAAATTAGACCAAGGCATTTCTGGAGACCCCTTAGTATAAAATAAACCTATTTTTCCTCTTTATTAATCTTTCAATCCTTATCCTCAAACTTTTTATAGCTTTTGATACATTTGCTGATGCTATTTTTAAACTCCTTGTGTTGGCACTTTTATGCCAATTATGATTCCTCTACTCTCTTAAAACTGCTTTTCTAACTCCTTCACCAGTTCCTCTTCTTCCTCTTGCCCCCAGTTGTGGGAATTTCTCCAAATTCAATCCTAACCTTTGGTAAAGCAATCTGTAATTCTCTATTCCATGACCTTCCCTGTCACCAGTATTATGAAGAATGAGTCTTTCCCTGTTTAGGGCACCCATAATGCTAATAGCCTCATACTGTATTCTACTTAATTGTTCACAGGTTTGTCTTTCTGTGTGAATTGTAAGCTTTTTGAGGGTAGGGATTTTGTTTTGTTCTTTTTTTATACCTAAAAAGTCCATAAAATAGTAAGTTAGTAAATAACTGAATGAATTATCTTTTAGTAATACCTTATACATAGAACTCATTACCTCTTCATTAATTTGTAGAGCTTGTGCACCTTTATAAAAATGACTCCCAACACTTACCTCCATATCTTGCCCCATTTTAACTCCTACTCCTCTAGCAGATAAGCCACACATATATCCAACATTGTAACTCTACGCCTAATTTCTCCTCTGACCTTCTATTTTCTAAGCCTTCACCTTGAATGTCACTTTACTTTCTGGCATGTGAACCAAGTGATTACCAACAGATTCCTGGATCTCATGTCAAAGATTCCTTTGATGTGAGAATCTGAACATTTATTTATATCAATAGATTTACAATTTTAGTCCATTTTGAGAGTTATAGTATCTCTTGTTACATATTGTTGCATTGAATTATAGATATATTCATAGGAGACTTTAAATGCCCTTAGGCTTTGAGTTTGAGCTGTTACATAGATAGCTGCATGGCTTTTTCTGAAATCCACAAAGTAATTACTATTCAAAGTGCATACTAATAAATCAATGAAGCTGCCATATTATTTGGGAAGTAGTCAATCAAAGGCTAAATTCAATGTTATGATAACTTTTAGGCAGTAGTTCTTTAGACTTCTGTATTTAATTGAACAGAAAAAATGTAAAAAAAAAAGGGGAGGAGATTGATAGGACATCATGAATAAAACAACTACTATCTACTGTCACTATCATTTAACAAAAGACATTTTAACACCAGAAAAGGGAAGAGATCCAGTGTAGGGCTCTACCCTTTAAGTTAAATAAATTGTTTTATTATAGATCTTTATGTTGTATTTATTTTTCTTATTTTGTCACATATGATGGAACTTTTGTCATGAATCAGAACTGGCCTGTGGTCCAGCCTTTGAGAACTACTGCTCTGGACTAAGTAGATTGCTATTTAGATTAACATGATGCCCCCAGATTGTAAAGGACTGACAGTTGCCCCCCCATGTTCAATCTAATATGTGGTAGATTGTATTTTCCAGGATGGCCACATCTCCCTTCCCACGTGCTCTTCTTACAATATGGTCATGACATTCCTCGCATAGAGAGATGTGTCTCTGTTCTTTCCTCTTGAATCTGGGCAGGCTCATCACTACAGTGGAAGTGATTCTATGTGATTTCTGAGGCTAGATCATAAAAGGTGATGAGGCCTCTGCCTAACTAGGGGAAATGCTTTCTCTTGAGATGCTCACTCTTGACCAGCCTATAGAGAGAGCCACAGGGAGGAACTGAGGCCCCAGCCCACAGCCTTGGTTGAGCTCCAGCCTGCAGTCATCCCCAACTTGCCAGCCATATGAATGAGCCATCTTTGAAGCAGATCCTCCAGTCAAGCCAGCCCAGCTGATGCTGTATGGAGTGGAGACAAGCCTTCTGTGCTGAGCCATGCAAAAAATTGCAGATTTGTGAACGAAATAAATGATTGTTATTGTTTTAAGCTACTCAGTTTTGTGTTTGTTACTTAACAATATATAATTCACAAATTGTATAACTTGGAAGTGAGAAATTGACATAACAAAACCTAAAATACGTGGCATTGTCTTTGGGACTAGATGGTAGAGGACAGAAAGGCTTGGAGGAAGGTGTGAGTGAAAGCTACAGGCCTTCACGTACAATATTAGCAGAAGCCCTAGGGCCTTCTAGGAGGCTATTGGTGAGTTTATAGTAAAGAGAGGAAAATGTTATTGGAAGCTGGAGAAACCCTTGTTAGGAGATGGTGGGTAAGTTTGGCCACATTTTGTCTAAGGAACGAACTCGATGACCCTGCTAAGGATATTTCCAGACTGAGTGTGGCTTCTACTAAATGAGAGGAGAGAGAGAAACTGAGAAGGAACATTTCAGCTTTCAAATAAATTTTAGGATTTAGAAGATATAGAAAAGAGCCAGTGCTCACTGGCTTTGAAAATAAAATTGCTTTTCAATCCTATCCTTTCTAGATGGCAAAAAGTTCTCCACCTAAGGAATGGTTTCTGGGAAAAGATAAAATCCATGGTGGAATTATAAAGTCATTTGTTAAGAATTCAGAAATATCTAAGGTAGTGCCTCATAGAACCTTTCAGACTTTAGGTGGGCTTTCTCCATGCAGCTGGGAAGGTGGCCTCCAGCTGCTCTGAGGGGTCATCATCACAACTATACCTAAGTGGAGAGAGAACAGCTGTCTCCCAATAATGAAACCTCCCTACCTAGGGAACCATCTAATTGGTGTTGTCTGAGTCCATGCCCACTCCTGAACCAATTATAATGTTAGGAGGATGGGAAACTGACTAACCCCCCTATGTTTTGTGTCTGTCTCAATTAAATAGTATTGTCTCTTTTCAGAAGATGGAGTTGGGAGAAAACACTGGGCAGCCTCTCAGCACTGAACTCCCCAAACTGACCAGAATCTGCTTCAGCTGGATTTATTAAAAATGGTGAAATATAACTTTATTTATTTATTTTTTTTAAAAAAAGCTCCATGAGAAAGGATAAAAAATTTGATCACCTCTATATTTTAGTTATGTGTTTTCTTTAGCTTTCAGAACTATGTGTAAGCTAACTGACTTTATGGATTTCCTCCAAGTTTTCCTGAAGTATGAGGATTTTTCTAAAGGCCATGGGGAATCTGAACTTCGAAACTTAAATTCAACCTACAGAAGTCTTAGCTGCGGGCTTAGGTGAACCGAGTGAGCCTGAGGGGACAGCAGTAGGATAGGAACTAGGCAGAACCTGGAAGGGCATTACTCAAACTGAGTACTGCTGAGATCAGTTTGACTAAGGAGAGAGTCAAACTTAATTTTGAGAGGAATCAAGGTGACAGCCAGTATAGATAAGGTGAAGATCAGAATGGGAGGGTAGTGAACTTGGTAATGAGGTGAGTTAAGTAAAGGCAAAAGAGGGAAGAGTAAGGAATGGGTCTCTTAGGAGAGGGCCTGTGAATAAGACAATTATTTTTTAACATAGTCCTTGGCATTATAGTAGGGATAAGCTCAGTGGCTTAAAAGAACCACATCAGTTTGTACAAAAAAGGAAGTCATAAAGAATATTTTAGGAGCTAGTATGTGGGCACCAATGTTGCTTGTCACAGTCATAGAGCTGTTGATTAGAATTGTGTTTAGTCTGAAGTAGGAATTGAGACTCACTTGCCAGAGGTTTCTTGATATATAGTGAAGGTGTAATCTTACTGCTGTGATGTTCTCCTTGGTGCCCTTAGGAAGATGATGTGCAGCAACCTTGATGAGTGTGGTATAGGAATGAGAGAGTATAATTTGTCACAAAACAACTCTTCCTTGAAAGTAACCCACCAATTGATGATTATTGTTCATTTGTTTAATATTTATACTGTATTTGTTTTTAGTAATTATATTTGAGGCAAGAAGTATATAAGTTAGGCATCATGGAATTTGGGATGCATTTGTCCTCCCATGAAGAATGGGTAACATTGTTTCTTCAAATTAAGGACTGGAAACCAATGATGGATAGGAGTTAGGAAAATGGGAGTGAGAAACATTGAAAAGGAAGGAGAGGTAGAAAAATAAAATGAAACAGTATGGCTGAAAAAGAATTAGAGAGGAGACAAGACTGTTTTGAAGAGGGTTAGGGCTGAGCTAGATGGTGTTGGCATAAGAAACATAGAGTAAATATTAAAAATATAGAAGGAGATTCTGTCTACATTAATATCTTTGACCATTTCAGCTATTATGTTGTTTTAGGACAATCAAAGATGGGAGAGACTGAACAGAGTGAGTTCAGGAAAGGTCTTTATTAAAAGGTGATCACCTGGCTCAGTAGGACTAGCGTCCAGGAAAGTCTGAGCCCTGGATAAAGAAAGCAGCCACCTTTTAAGCAGTCAGTGGCCAGGAGCTACATGATGCAGGAAGCATACTCACAGAAGTGAGAACAAAGGCAGTTGATCGGTCTTTTACATTTATCTATACTACATGTTCCACATCCCTGGGAAACCATGTTTCTGTTTTAACCTTGTAAGGTGAAACAGGAACTCCCTGAGCCTCAAGGAATGTGAAACTAGCAAGTACAGATAAAGCTTGCTGAGCACAGAAGGAAAAACAGGCTGTTAGTATTCTTCTCTAACTTAGACTACGGGGGAGCTACACTACACTTAGCTTTTGAAGGGAAAAGTAAAAAATTGTTGGTTGTCTTTGATTATACTTGTAAAACTCATGAATTCATTCTACAATGTCAGCAAAAAAAAAAAAAAAAAATCAGTTAAAACAGTTGTGGGTACCTACATAACTTGAGTGTTAAAAAATGAAAGCTTCCCCAGAACTAGATCACTTGGCTTCTTCTGGATTGGGGGTGGGGATAATGTAGGCAGCCAATCAGAATGAAAGCAGGCTGGCAAGAAACCAATGAGAAGTAGGCATGGAAATGGATTTTGGTGTGATATCAGTTGGTAGTACTGTCCCTGGCAAACAGACGCATAACTGTGCATTGTTTTTTGGGAATTTGAGAGCCTTCATCTCAATTTCAACTTTAAAGCAGCTTAATCTTTAAAGAACATATCGCTGATCTGGGTAATTTGTAGAACTTAATTTGAGGGTCATTACACATGAGGATAGCAGGAGTTGAAGATGCCAGGGACCTGAAGGGCTACTGGCGGGACAGGTGAAGTGATTTGAAGATGTAGCATTTTGAATCTCTTTCTGGCCCATCCTCTGCTTCACACCAGAATCACTGTGACCTGTAGACCTGCAAAACAAAGGACCAAAGATAAGCCTTAAATATTATTGGAGATACTTGAGGAACCTCTAGGATTTTTAGATTAAGGCTAGCTGCAAGGAAAAATAAAACAGAACAAATCTTTCTCAGGACCACTGCATAGATTTGCACAGGTTACATCCTACACAGAGCACCAGCTGAGGTAGGATACTGGGGCTGAAATCCAGCCTGGTAGTCACATGCCAAGCCATGTGCCTTGTTGACAGGCTTCATTGCTCTGAGGAAGGGGGCCTTTTTCTAATTCACTCAAAGGCATCGTATGATCAAACCTCAACCTTGGTCTTTTCCTTTATTTTTAGGTTATTCACCCTTATCCTCACTCCCAACCTTAACTGGTGTGACTCAACTTTGACTTTGTTTTCCATTTGCCATCTTTTATTGGAAGGGTGCTGAGAGAAGAAAAAGATATATTAGGGCTGGAGTGGTAAAATGGAATTCCAGAATGATTTATACCCACAGAGAAGGGGGAGCATAACATTTATCCTTGCTTCTTCCCCCTCAAATAGTTCAGCCCATCAAATATTTTTGGACAGCCTATCTGGTGCCACATACTATGTGCACAGCCTTAAGGAAAGTTCGGGCCCTGGCCTTTGAGAAACTCACTGTCCAATGGGGAAAGCAAGCACATTACTATATCATTACAATGGTAAGTGCACCTATCAATGCACCCCCTCTCCCATATACATGTAACAGTACAGGGAGTAAACACTAACACTGCTGTTAGTGTTCCTATAAAATGATCTTGTAGCAAGAGGTAGGACAAGAGGTATTAATGTGTGCCCTGTGACAAGAAGAGACATATCAGATCTGAGTGTGGCACAATCTTAGGTAGAAAGGGTATGGATAAATTGGGTCTTGCTAGGTCTCATGTTCTTTTTGCATGCTATACAGGTTAGCGTGCAGAAGTGAAAGTGTCAATAATAACCAAACCACTCCATCAAGTTAGGTCTGGGGAAAAGCAGCAGCAAAAATGAGTTCTTACTTCTGGGCACAAAATGAAAGTAACAGACCTGATTTACTCTGCGGGCAGCCAGCTGACTACCTTGTTGAAGAGAAACATTTCACAGCGCTTGTATGTTTCATTGTTGTTTTGGGAGGTAGGTGGTTGTTTTTGAAACTCATCTTTTCCTCTGCCCTGTGAACCTTTTGTCAATGCAGAAAGCCATCACAACTACATAACATCAAAAGAAGGGGCCCATTGAAACGATAAGACATGAGTCAATCTTGCTTCATTTAATTATAAGTAGTGTCTATTCTGTATTCCTGTGTTCAGTAACATTTGCTGAGCATGGTAGTGTGGTAGACATGTAAGAAGAATAACTTAACTTCAAGAAGCCCTCTCATGGGAGAGATTGGCAAACACATAATTACTATGCAATGTGTTAAGTATAACTATAAAGGTGTGGTCAAGATTCTCTGCTCACAAGGAGGAGGAAGAGCTGTATACTGCCTGCCTGGCCAGACCTAACCTGACAAAAATATCTGAGATGAGGGGAGGACAATGGGAGCAAACACACAAATAGAGCCCAGGCATACAATTCATGATTTACATAACTGATGTCATTCATTTTGTCCATTTTATTATGGCTTTTGGTGTGATCTCTCTTCAGGGAAGATAAATAACCCATCCCAACCCCAAGAAGAAAATTAGGAAAGGCTTCACAAATAAGGACCTCTTAAACAGTGATTAAGAATTCAACAGGTATAGAGAATGATATTCATACAGATCAAGTAACATATACAACACACAGATGCTTTAGTCCACAATTCAACACTAGGGATTAGGAAAAAGGAAAAATAGCTGCTTTAAAATCCTTTCTGGAACTAGGAATACTATACAGAAACAAATATGTATAAACTCCTTCAATTTAACCCATTGTATCAAGGAGTGAAATTGCTTTCTTTGGGAATCTTTAATATACTCACTAATGACCTTGGTCCCTTTTGATATCACAAGGTGCTGATGACCATGGACTAGCTCTATATCCTTTATAGAGACAAATGCTCCAGTAGTAAAGAGCATTGCAGAAAGAGTGTAAAAAACATATCTGTATCTGGTCTTACCTGTAAGAAGTACAGATGCTCCTTGATTATCAGGTTGTGTCCTAATAAACCCATCATAAGTTAAAAATATTGTAAGTTGAAATGCATTTAATACAATTAACCTACTGAACATCATAACTGAGCCTAGCCTACCTTAAAAGCTTTCATAACACTTACATTCACCTACAGTCAGGGAAAATCATCTAACACAAAGTCTATTTTATAATAAAGTGTTGACTATCTCATGTAATTTTGTAAATATTGTACTAAACGTGAAAAACAGAATAGTTATATGAGTACTCAAAGTACAGTTTCTACCAAATGTGTATCACTTTTGCACCATCCCAAAGTAAGTCAAGCCACATCGTTAAATATTAATTGAATACAGAAGGTCTCGACTTACTTTGGGATGGTGCAAAAGTGATACACATTTGGTAGAAACTGTACTTCGAGTACTCATACAACTATTCTGTTTTTCACATTTAGGGCTTTTGAAGATGTGTTTAAAGAATTCTGAAGTCATTGTTTTGACGATTCTTTCTCTATCAGGATTTGTGATAGGACAGATGGCCTACAGTTCTGTTGAGGTACTGTATGTACAATAAATTAGAGAATAAATTAAAGGAAAAAATGCCAAAAATAAAGTCCACTCCCATCTCATCCCTAAATGCATGGAATGTTTTTTCTTATGGGAACAGCTACTCAAAAAATTATATCTGGTATTAAAAAATTTGGAAAATAAAAACCACACAGTAAAGGACACATCAATTAGGGAAACTTCAAAAAAGCAGTAATAAGAGGAAAATGTGGCCAGGTGCGGCAGCTGACACTTGTTATCCCAGCACTTTGGGAGGCTGAGGTGGGTGGATCACTTGAGGCCAGGAGTTTGAGACCAGCCTGGCCAACATGGCGAAATCCCATCTCTACTAAAAATACAAAAATTAGCTAGAAGGGGTGGCCCATGCCTGTAATCCTAGTGACTTAGGAGGCTGAGGCATGAGAATCTCTTGAACGGAGGAGACGGAGGTTGCAGTGAGCTGACATCATACCACTACACTCCAGCCTGGGCATCAGAGCAAGACTGTCAAAAAGAAAAAGAAAAAAAAACAAGGAAAAAACAAGGAAAGAAAGCAAGGAAAGACTATCCTGGCTAACACGGTGAAACCCTGTCTCTACTAAAAAATACAAAAAATTAGCCAGGTGTGGTGGTGGGCGCCTGTAGTCCCAGCTACTCGGGAGGCTGAGGCAGGAGAATGGCGTGAACCCAGGAGACGGAGCTTGCAGTGAGCCAAGATCGCACCACTGCACTCCGGCCTGGGCGACAGAGCAAGACTCCGTCTCAAAAAAAAAAAAAAAGCAAGGAAAATGTGTTTGCGTTCTTGGGCTCATCATCTGCTTCTGGAGTCTTGCTCTGGCTTCCTTCCCCTGCACATATGGCTTCTTCCCTGCTGTTGCCTTATAAAAGGTCTGCTTATAGGCTGAGGCAGGAGAATGGCGTGAACCCGGGAGGCGGAGCTTGCAGTGAGCTGAGATCTCGCCACTGCACTCCAGCCTGGGTGACAGAGTGAGACTCTGTCTCAAAAAACAAAAAAAAAAGGGCCTGCTTATAAAAGACCTGCTTATAAAAGGCAGCAGTTATGTTCATCATGAGGCATGGTCACTGCCAGATTCAATGTAAAACATGCTTCATAGTTTCATGTAATATATACCGTAGATACAAGAAAACATTCATTCATTTATTAACCTGGTATTAACTTCTGATTTCAACTGCATAGCAGTGTGATCGATAATAATTTGCCTCCACTCATTCCTTTATTTTTTAAAAATGGAGATAGTGCTTGTACCCATCTAGGATTGTAAACGCTTCTTCCTAATTTTCTGAAATACCACCCCACTACTAGCTGACATCTTCAGAGTGTTTACTAAGTGCCAGGCTCTCTTTTAAGTGCTTTGTATTTATTAATTTATTAGCTTATTAACCCTTGAGTTAATTTATTCACTCTCACAGCAACCCATTGAAAGCAGATACTCTATTTCCATTTTACAGATGAGCAAACTGAGGTATAGGGAGGTGAAGTAATGAAAGTTAAACTATTGATTGGGAGAAAATAAACTTTTTAGGAGGGAATATTTATAGCACTTCAATCATTATTGTTGTATTTTCCATTAATCTGTGTACAACCTTCATGATTTATGTCTTATGTATACAATCTACTATTTGCTATGAATTATTTTTCTCTACTGACTCACTTAAAGATTTAAAAATCCTAAGCCAATGTTTGTGAAACAAGTACCTGTTTAAGATTCTTTCCCTCATCTAAAGCAAATTGAAATAAACATCTAACAGTCAAATTAAAAAATACTTACCTGTGAATCACCAAAAATATTTTCTGATATCACCAATAGTAGGGATACCACTTTTGGAAATACTGATTGCACACCACAAGCAGTGTTTGTGTAGCCCAAAACCAATAAATTCTCTGGTGAATAGAGGTCTATATAGGTAACCTATCTGGATGGCTAGATAAGAAATCTACCACAGGACCCTTAGGACTGCCCTTGTAGATACTCTCTCATTAGCTGTAAACTGAAAGATTCTAAAATTTATATTGATTGACATAGCATCAACCTAATTTCTAATACTTGGAAATGGTAGCAAACTAATTTCTTGTTTGCCTTTGTTACTTTAGGTGCACCAAATTGTCTACCCTCTTCTAAGAACATCAAGTTTTTCACTTTATTCTTACTTTTCACCTTTAATTATATTTATGGTTGCTTTGGATGTAGAATTTTATGCACTCAAGAAAATATTTTGGCAGGTAAGAACACATTTAAAACAAAGTACGATCAATTCTTGCTTATGCATGTTGATAGAGAATATGGCTGCTGATATAGATGATTAATAATTCACAAAATCTCATATTTGATTTGTTTTGCCCTCTACATTCTATAGAGCTACTAACTAAAAAGAATTGAAGGGAGAGGAAGGGATTTAGTATTTGCTGAGTGACCATTGTGACTAGGCATTCTCAGTGTAAATATCAGAGTAAGTATCATTTCCATTTTGCATATGAGCAAACTGAAGCTTAGAGGTCACAAACAAGGATAATAAATGTCGCCTTTCGGCCGGAACCGCCATCTTCCAGTAATTCACCAAAATGACAAACACAAAGGGAAAGAGGAGAGGCACCTGATATATGTTCTCTAGGCCTTTTAGAAAACATGGAGTTGTTCCTTTGGCCACGTATATGCGAATCTGTAAGAAAGGTGATATTGTAGACATCAAGGGAATGGGTACTGTTCAAAAAGGAATGCCCCACAAGTGTTACCATGGCAGAACTGGAAGAGTCTACAATATTACCCAGCATGCTGTTGGCATTGTTGTAAACAAACAAGTTAAGGGCAAGATTCTTGCCAAGAGAATTAATGTGCGTATTGAGCACATTAAGCACTCTAAGAGCCGAGATAGCTTCCTGAAACGCGTGAAGGAAAATCATCAGAAAAAGAAAGAAGCCAAAGAGAAAGGTACCTGGGTTCAACTAAAGCGCCAGCCTGCTCCACCCAGAGAAGCACACTTTGTGAGAAACAATGGGAAGGAGCCTGAGCTGCTGGAACCTATTCCCTATGAATTCATGGCATAATAGGTGTTAAAAAAAATAAATAAATAAAGGACCTCTGGGCTGTAAAAAAAAAAAAAAAAAAAAAGGATAATAAATGTCAGAATCTGGATTCTAGTCCCACATCTGACTTAATCTCAACTGTTTCTGTAGATTTGCCCATTTTCCCTGCAAAGATTGTTACTTGTGATTTCTCTCTTTTTTTCTTAATCATGCCTGTTGTACTGTTTTATTTCTTTTTTCAGAGAACATTTTATTTTGGTTTTATTCTGTTCTTTCTAACATCTTGAATTAATATTTGATTCATTTTTAGCTTTTTTTGTTTTCTGTGTGCATTTCAGGTTTTAAATTTTCTTTTTAGTGGTATGCCACATGTTTCGGTTTTTAGTGTACTCATCACCATCCAGTTCTACATTTTCTTATACTTTTTGACCCATTAATTATTTACAAATTGTTTTGAATTTTCCAAATATGGTGTTTTATTATTATTTCTCTTATCACACTGTGATCAGAGAATGTGTTTGATATATCAATTCTTTGATTTGGGAAGATTTGCTTTGTAGGCTTGTACATGTTTTTTTAAAATGTTGTGCTATAAAAATGTATGTTCTCTAATTATTGAGCATAGGGGTCTAAATTTGTTCAGTAGATTGTTTTATTATGAAGTTCAATCTTCTATGTTTTTCCCAATATTATTTTTCAGTTCAATTTAACAAGTTTCCACTATCACTGTGGATTTATCAATTTCTCCTTGCAATTATGTCAGTTTTTACTTTATACAAATAGAGGTTGTTATTGTCTACAAGTATTGCTATTTTTCCCAGTTAATTTTTTTCTTATGATTTAGTTACCTTTTATCCCAAATAATGCTTTTTGCCTTAAATCAATTTTATCTGTAAAACTGACTATAGTTACATCAGCTTTATTTTGGTATTTGCCTGCTACAATTTTTCCATCCTTTCGTTTTCAACATTTTGGTATCTTTTTAACAGTATACAGTTGGATTTTTTTTTTATTTTATACAGGTTGATAATTTCTGCTTCTTTTAAAAAACTAGTCCATTAGTATTTATTGTAATTAAAAATAGATTTAGAAGAGAAAAGATTTGAACAGATTTGAGACACCAAGGAAGATATATGGATGGAATAAAAGCACTTGGAAAGACGCTCAACATCCTAAGTCATTAGAGAAATACATACTAAAACCACAATGAGATACCACTATGTACCTATTGGAATAGCAACAACAAACCTGTTAATGCCAAGTGCTGGTGAAGGTATGAAGGCAATGAACCTTGCATACATTGTTGGTGAGAATGCAAAATGGTACAACCACTTTGGGAAACAGTTTGGGAGTTTCTTATAAAGTTCAATATATACTTGCCACATGACTCACCAATCTCACTCCTATGTATTTACCCAAGAGACATGAAAACTTATGTTTACAAAACCTCTATATGAATCTGTATAGCAGCTTTATTTATAATCTCAAATGTCTGGAAACAAACATTCTTCAACTGGTGAATGAATAAACAAATTGTGGAACATCTTACAGTGAAATACTACTCAGCAATAAAAAAGGAATGGAGTATCGATAGGCACAACAAGGAAGAATTTAAAATGCATTGTGCTAAGAGAAATAAGCCAGCCTCCAAGGGGTACATACAAATTATAAAATTACATTCATAGACCTTCTAAAAATGGCAAAACTATAGGTCTGGAGAACATCATTGGTTGCTAGGGAATGGGGATGGGGAAAAGAATTGACTACAAAGATACAGCATGAGGAAATTTTTGGGAGTGATGTATCTGTTTTGTTTCTTAGTTGCGGTGTGATTACATAACTGTATGTATTTATCAAAACGCATATAACTGTACACCAAGAGTAGATTTTACTGTTTATAAATTGAAAATAAAGTTTTTAAAAGAAATATATTTTGACTTTTTCTCACATATTATTTCATCCTTTTATTTACCATGCTTTTTCTCATTCTTCCTTTTCTCAATTAATTGAATTCAGTTTTCTTTAACCCCTTTGTTCCTTCTACTAATTTAAAAATTTTATGTTCTATTTTTTGGTGGCAGGCATTTCTGGTTGCTTATCCGATATGCAGTCTCCCTCTCTTTCTCATTAACAGAAACTTAAAATTTTTCGTTTGGTATGGCAATAGGCCTATGTAAAATATCATATTTCCAAGCATCCCTAACAACTTTGGTACCCTAAGAAGATAGTTTGGCCAATAAAAAGTGTACAAAAGTTTGCTGAATAGGCTTCTAGAAAGCCCTTAATAAGGGGGTCAAGTCAGCTGGCATGTGCTTTTTGCTCTTTGCTTTACTTCTCTTTCTGCCTGGAGCCCTCCAGTGGGCTAGAATGAGTATCCATCTTGAGATTGTGAAGTGGTGAACATGAGAACAGGCACTACATATGATTGAACATAAAGAGAAAAAAAGAGCCTGGGTCCTTAAGAGCACTGGGAGTCAACATGCTAACATAAGGCTGTTTATTCTGGATTTAGGATTACCTGAGGTACAGTGGCTCATGCCTGTAATCCCAGCACTTTGGGAGGCCAAGGCAAGCAGATCATGAGGTCAGGTTTAGTAGAAACCCCGTTTCTACTAAAAATACAAAAAATTAGCCAGGCATGGTGGCATGCACCTGTAATCCCAGCTACTCGGGAGGCTGAGGCAGCAGAATCACTTGAACCTGGGAGACAGAGGTTGCAGTGAGCCAAGATTGCGCCATTGCACTCCAGCCTGGGCAACAGAGCGAGACTCTGTCTCAAAAACAAAAAACAAAACAACCAAAATCTCCATTTATTGACACTGTAAGTGCTCTTTTCTGTTAAATGCAGTCAAAATTGCTATATTCCTAAATACAATTCTCTTACTGGTTTCATACCTTTTAAAAATCTTAAATTTTAATAATTACATTTGATTTAACAAGTCTAAAGTTAAATATCTCTACCTTCCTCCAAATAATGCAGGAACTTCAGAATACTTTAATTATCCTTTCTCATCTTATATTTTATTACATTATTGACCTAATACTACCATCCCTGAAATTAGTCATTATCATTATTATTGCGATTGTAATGTTTTAGGTACCAGTGCTTCTCTACACTCATCTACATGCTTATCAATTTCCATTTCTTTGCTCACTGCTCCTTCTTGCATCCAACTCCATCCTTCTGGATTCAGCTTTGCTCTAGCAGCTTTTTAAAAATTGTATTTTTAAATTGACTAATAATTGTACATAGTTATGGAATACATAGTGATCTTTCAATATATATAATGTATAATGATCAGATCAGGGTAATTAGCATATTTATCATCTGAAACATTATTTCTTCATGTAGGGAACATTCAATGTCTTCATTCTAGCTATGTGAAACTATATAATATATTGCTGTTAACTATAGTCATCCTGCAGTGTTATAGAACACTAGAACTTACTCCTATCTAGCTGTGATTTTGTGTCCTTTTCATTAAAGGTCTGTGAGTAGTCATCTTTTTTCATTTAGTGGTCTTTGTTTCTCTGAAAATGTATCTGTTTTGTCTCAATTTGAATAATACCTGAGCCTAATTGTTGCTTTTGAGACAACTGCTATCAATCTAATTGTCATTCTTCTGTAAGTACCTGTCTTTTCTTTCTTTTCAGATTGTCTCTTTTTCTTTGGTGTTCTGTACAGTAGTTACCTTTTATCCACCATTTCACTTTCCATGGTTTCAGTTATCCAAGGTTTCAGTTACTTGTGGTCAACTATGGTTTGAAAATATTAAATGTGGTCTCTAAGAACTTGCTTTATGAATCTAGGTGCTCCTGTGTTGGGTACATATATATTCAGGATAGTTAGGTCTTCTTGTTGAATTGAACCCTTTACCATTATATAATGCCCTTCTTTGTCTTTTTTGATCTTTGTTGGCTTAAAGTCTGTTTTGTCTAAAATTAGGGTAACAGCCCCTGCATTTTTCTGATTTCCATTTGCATGGTAGATTTTCCTCCATTACTTTATTTTGAGTCTATGGGTGTCATTCCATGCGAGATAGGTTTCTTGAAGACAGCATACCATTGGGTCTTGGTTTTTAATCTAGCTTGTCACTCTGTGCCTTTTAAATAGGGCATTTAGTCCATTTACATTGAAGGTTATTATTATTATTTTATTGTTATTTTGAGACAGAGTCTCATTCCACTGCCCAGGCTAGAGTGCAGTGGCACAATCTCAGTTCACTGCAACCTCCACCTCCCAGGTTCAAATGATTCTCCTGCCTCAGCCTCCTGAGTAGCTGGGATTACAGGAGCACACCACCACGCCTGGCTAATTTTTTGTATTTTTAGTAGAGATGGGGTTTTACCATGTTGGCCAGGCTGGTCTCAAACTCCTGACCTCATGATCCACCTGCCTCGGCTTCCCAAAGTGCTGGGATTACAGGCATGAGCCACCGTTCCAGGCCAAGGTTATTATTGATATGTGTGGATTTGATCCTGTCATTGTGTTGTTAACTGTTTATTATGCTGACTTGTTTGTGAGGTTGCTTTATAGTGTCACTGATCTGTGTACTTAAGTGTGTTTTTGTATATGCTGGTGACAGTCTTTCCTTTCCATATTTAGTGCTCCATTCAAGATCTCTTGTAAGGTGGGTCTGGTGGTAATGAACTCCCTCAGCATTCGCTTATCTGAAAAGGATCTTATTTTTCCTTTGCTTAGGAAGTTTAGTTTGGCTGGGTAGGAAATTCTTGCTTGAAGATTTTTTTCTTTAAGAATGTTGAATACAGGCTCCTGATCTCTACTGTCTTGTAGGGTTTGTGCTGAGAGGTCCACTGTTAGCCTGATGGGGTTCCCTTTGTAGATGAGGCATCCAAATAGGAAGAGAGGAAGTCAAACCATCCCTCTTTGCAGAAACATTATTCTATCTCTAGAAAACCCCATAATCTCAGCCCCAAATCTCCTTCAGCTGGTAAATAACTTCAGCAAAGTTGCAGGATATGAAATCAATGTATAAAATCATTAGCACTGCAATACACCAAAAACAGCCAAGCTGAGAGCCAAATTAGGAATGCAGTCTCATTCACGATTGACACAAAAGACTAAAATATCTAGAATACAGCTTACCAGGGAGGTGAAAGATCTCTACAGTGAGAACTACAAAACACTGCTAAAAGTAATCAGAGAAGACACAAACAAATGGAAAAACATTCCATGCTCATGGATAGAAAGAATCAGTATCATTAAAACGGCCATACTACCCAAAGCAATTTACAGATTCAATGCTATTTCTATCAAACTGCCAAAGATGTTCTTCACAGAACTAGAAAAAAACTATTTTAAAAAGAAAATGTGGCACATACACACCATGGAATACTATGCAGCCATAAAAAATGATGAGTTCATGTCCTTTCTAGGGACATGGATGAAACTGGAAATCGTCATTCTCAGTAAACTATTACAAGGACAAAAACCCAAACACCGCATGTTCTCACTCATAGGTGGGAATTGAACAATGAGAACACATGGACACAGGAAGGAGAACATCACACTCCGGGGACTGTTGTGGGGTGGGGGGAGGGGGGAGGGATAGCATTGGGAGATGTACCTAATGCTAAATGACGAGCTAATGGGTGCAGCACACCAACATGGCACATGGATACATATGTAACAAACCTGTACACTGTGCACATGTACCCTAAAACTTAAAGTATAACAATAATAAAGGAAAAAAAATTCATGTGGAACCAAAAAAGACCCCAAATAGCCAAATCAATCCTAAGCAAAAATAACAAAGCTGGAGGCATCACATTATCCAACTTCAAACTGTACTACAGGACTACAGTAATCCAAACAGCATGGTACAAAAACAGACACATAGACCAATGGAACAGAATACAGAGCCCAGAAATAAGGCTGCACACCTAAAACCATCTGATCTTCAACAAAGCTGATAAAAACAAACAGTGGATAAAGGACTCCCTAGTCAATGAATTGTGCTTGGATAGCTGGCTAGCCATATGCAGAAGGTTGAAATTGGACCCCTTTCTTACATCATATACAAAAATCAACTTAAGATGGATTAAAGATTTAAACATAAAACCTAAAACTATAAAAACCATGGAAGATAAGCTAGGAAATACCATTCTGGATGTAGGAACAAGCAAAGATTTCATAATGAAAGATGCCAAAGGCAATTGCAACAAAAGCAAAAATTAACAAATAGGATTTAATTAAACTTAAGAGCTTATGCACAGCAAAAGAAACTATCAACAGAGGAAACAGCCTATAGAATAGGATAAAATATTTGCAAACTATGCATGTGACAAAGGTCTAATATCTAGCATCTATAAGGAATTTAGACAAATTTACAAGAAAACAACTCCATTAAAAAGTGGGCAAAGGATAAAAACAGACACCCTTCAAAGGAAGACATACTTGGAGCCAATGAGCATATGAAAAAAAGCTCAACATCACTGATAATAGAGATATGCAAATCAAAACCACAATGAGATACTATCTCACACCAGTCAGAATGACTGTTATTAAAAAGTCAAAAAATAACAGATACTGTCGAGGTTCCAGAAAAAAGGGAATACTTATACAATCTTGGTGGGAGTGTAAATTAGTTCAACCACTGTGGAAAGCAGTGTGGCAATTCCTCAAAGAGCTAAAAATAGAACTACCATTCAACCCATCAATCCCATTACGGGGTATATACCCAAAGGACTATAAATCATTCTGCCATAAAGACACACGCACATGAATATTCATTGCAGCACTAGTCACAATAGCAAAAATATGGAATCAACTTAAATGCCCATCAATGCCAGATTGTATAAAGAAAATGTACATATTTGCCATGGAATACTGTGCAGCCATAAAAAAGAATGAGATCATGTCTTTTGCGGGAACATGGATGGAGCTGGAAACTATTATCCTTACCAAACTAATGCAGTAACAGAAAACCAAATACTGCATGCTCTCACTTATAAGTGGAAGCTAAATGGTGAGAACTCATGGACACAAAGAGGGGAAAACAGACACTGCGGCCTACTTGAGGGTTCAGAAAAAATAACTATTTTATACTAGGCTTAGCACCTGGGTGATGAAAAAATCTGCACAACAAACCCCCATGACACAAGTTTACCTATATAACAAACCGACACATGTACCCCTGAACCTAAAATAAAAGAAAGAAAATATTAAATGAAAAATTCCAGAAAAATTCATGAGTTTTAAATTGTGTGCCTTTCTGAGTAGTGTGATAAAATCTTGTGCCATTTTACTCTGTCTTGCCCAGGAAGTGAATCATCCCTTTGGCCAGCATATCCACTATGTATACATTATCTCCTGCCTATTAGTCACTTAGTAGCCATCTCCGTTATCAGAGAGAACATACAGTATCACAGTGCTTGTGTTCATATAACCCTTATTTTACTTTATAATAGCTCCAAAGTGCAAGAGTAGTGATGCTGTCATATGATTATACTTGTTCTATTTGATTATTAGTTATTGTTGTTAATCTTTTACTGTGCCTAATTTATAAATTAAACATTATCATAGATATATATGTATTTTAAAAAACCATAGTATATATAGGGTTGGGTACTATCTGTGGTTTTAGGCATCCACTGGGGTCTTGGAGCATATCCCTTGCAAATAAAGGAGGACTATTTTAGTTTCACTGTGATGTTTCTGGGTGTTAGTATCTTTTTATTTATACATATTAAGACTTCTTATGGTTACTAAATCTGAGAATTAATATATTTCATCAATTCTAGCCACATTTTGGCTATTATCTTTTAAATATTTTCTATACTGTTATTTCTTTTTTTTTTTTTTTGAGATGGAGTCTCACTCTGTTGCCCAAGCTGGAGTGCCATGGCACAATCTCAGCTCACTGTGACCTCTGCTTCCTGGGTTCAAGCAATTCTTCTGCCTCAGCTTCCTGAGCAGCTGGGATTACAGGCATCCGCCACCACACCTGGCTAATTTTTGCATTTTTGGTAGAGACAGGGTTTCGCCATGTTGGCCAGGCTGGTCTGGAACTCCTAACCTCAGAAGATCTGCTCGCCTGGGCCCCCCAGAGTGCTGGGATTATAGGAGTGAGCTGCCACACCAGGCTTGTTATTTCATTCTTAAATTCCCATTAGTTGTAGATTTTCCATCATATTCTCCATGATTTTAAATTCTCTGTCTTTTATCTTTTGGTGCTGTATTGTATGTAATTTCCTCAAATTTAGCTTCCCATTTACTACTTTATCTTTAACAATATCTAACCTACTGCTAGGCTTAATTGAATCATAAACATTTTTAACCTTTATTCTTTTCCAATATACACATTTAATGTTATAAGTTTCCCTTTAAGCACTGCTTTAATTGCATCCCTCTAGTTTTGATGCCTTATTTTCTTTATGATTCAGCAAAAATATTTAAAAACTTGGACAAAATGGGAAATTCCTAAAAATATGTAATTTGCCAAAATTTACACTAGAAATTCTTTTTATTTATTTATATATCTATTTTTGTTTTTAGACAGAGTCTAGCTCTGTCACCTAGGATGGAGTACAGTGGCATGATTACCCCTCACTCCAGCCTCGACCTCCTGGGCTCAAGTGATCCTCCCATCTCAGCTTCTGGAATAGCTGGGACTACAGGCACATGCCACCATGCCTGGCTAATTTTTTCTTATTTTTAGTAAAGGTGAGGTCTTGCTCTCTTGTCCAGGCTGCTTTCTAGGTTTCTGGCCTCAAGCAATCCTCCTGCCTCAATCTTCCGAAGTGTTGGGATTACAGGCATGAGCCACCATGGCTGGCCTACTCTAGAATTTAAAAAGACCCAAATAGTCCCATAATCATTAAAAATTGAATTGGCAAATAAAAATGTTCCAAAACAAAATGAGACCCAAACTATTTTAAATGTAAGTTATGTGAACCAGTATGAAAGATAACTCCAATCTTATGTCTTACAGACTAGTAAAAGAGGAAATCCTCCCACATTTATTTTATTTTTAGAGACAGAGTCTTGCTCTGTTGCCCAGGTTGGAGTGCAATGGTAATATCATGGCTCATTGCAACCTCAAACTCCTGTGCTTAAGCAATCCTCCCACCTCAGTTTCCTGAGTAGCTGGTACTACAGGTGTGCACCACCATGCTCAGCTAATTTTTAAATTTTTTTTTTTTGTAGAGGTGGGAGTCTCACTATGTTTCCCAGGCTGGTCTTAAACTACTGAACTCAAGATACCCTCCTGCCTTGCCTCCTAAAGTGCTGGGATTATGGGCATGAGCCACTGCACCTGGCCTCCTCCCTTACTTATTTTATAAGCCTTGTTTAACCTTAACACCAAAACTATACAGGAATATTAAGAGGAAGAAAAATCATAAGTCAATGTCACCCACAAACATAGAACAATTCTACACAAAATTTTGGCACAAATATATCTAGTAACATATAAATAATAAAAACATGATCAAGTTGTGTTTATTTCAGAATAAGGTTAATTTAACATTTAAAAAATTGCTTAATGTAATTCATGCTCTTAAGAGATTTAATCACGAGGTCAGGAGATCGAGACCATCTTGGCTAACACGGTGAAACCTCGTTTCTACTAAAAATACAAAAAATTAGCCGGGCGTGTTGGCGAGTGCCTGTAGTCCCAGCTACTCAGGAGGCTGAGGCAGGAGAATGGCGTGAACCCAGGAGGCGGAGCTTGCAGTGAGCTGAGATCGTCCCAGTGCACTCCAGCCTGGGGGACACAGCGAGACTCCATCTCAAAAAAAAAAAAAAAAAAAAAAAAGATTTAAGAAGAAAAACCATATGACATTACAGTAGATAAAGAAAGAAAAGGACCTAATGGTCAAATTGTGAAAACCTCACAGAAAGTAAAACAAAAGACAGAGATGGAAAATAAGAAAAGGGTTGAATAACAAAACTATTTTTTTTCCTGAGGATAATTTTGAAAAATAAATACTTCTTATACTTGGGCATAAACAATGTGTGCATAGAAATTACAAAACTCTGTAAATCACTTAATCTCAAGCATTTCATGGCCTCCCCTTTCTCTATTGCAGAACTACTTATTTTACAACTAATAAAATGTAAATGGGGGGATTTTCTGTGACTATTTTAGAGTCTTGGTATATAAATTTGTGTCATGTACCAGACACAATATGTCAGTAACAATTTACTTTCCAGACTAATCAGGATATGTTTTATATAGAAGCAGGAGAAATTTGCATTCTGTTTTAAGAACCTTTCAATATTGAGAACTATTGAACTAGAATAACAACAAGAAAGATAGTTGAGTCAGTCTTTTTAATAATAAGGTAGAATCTTGCTTATTTGAAAGGGGCAGTTTCTTTGTGGCAGATGGTTAAACTAGAATACCTTTTAAAGTTATCTTCCAGGGTAATTGTGTAACATTTACAACCAAGATCTGACTCTTAGGATATAAGTAAATGCCATCATGCCATCTTTAGATGTTAAGTCTAATACTGTGTTATGAATTGGTTCACAGGTCTTGTTAACTGGATTAATTAGCTTTTCTACAGCAAGCATCATAATTGGATATATCGTTATAAAATTCAATAAAGATTCATGGGATTTGCAATCTTGCCTACTCTTCAGCATCACCCTTGGCATTATAGATCCTCTTCGTTCTGTGAATTCACTAAAAACTATTGGTATGTCACATTTATTTCTCTCTCATATCTTGAAAATACAAGGGTACATTATTTTCTTTTGATTATATTTTTCTTGCATGAATTGTGCACCCAGAAGAATAAGAATCTGTGCTTTTTTTTTTCACCTTGAGAGGTAGAGCACTGATTGACTTTAAGGAGACAGTGCAAATAAGACAACCACCAAGGAGATGAGATAAATCGTGCCAATTATAATCTCCAAGGAAGTTTTTCAATTTTTTCAAAGAAAATGTAACCTTCTAGAAGGTGATAAAAATTGGCATTCTTATTCTGTTCCAGTGAATTCTTAGCCACGAGGTAGATATTCTAAGTTGGTGAGTTTGTTTACCAATAAGGGAAAACATTGAAGATCCCTAACGAGACTATTCCAAGGCCTTGCTACCTCTTGTTAGAACTGCCTCCATTTGGAATAGCTAAGGTTTGGCAGGTGGTGGAGGGGGTTACAGTTTATCTTCAAGAAAAGGGGTAAGGATATAGTTTGGCACTCAAATGTATTACTCAATAAAAGCTTATTCCCAAGAGGATTTGGAGTCCTGCACTATTTCCCATATTATTTGGTAAGGTGGAAGATGATTTCACTCTGAAATGTCCCCCTATTTCAGGATTTTTTTTCTTTGTTCCTTCTAAAAATAACAACAAAAATGGGAGACACGTGCAGGATGTGCAGATTTGTTACACAGGTATATGTGTGCCATGGTGGTTTGCTGCACCTATTGACCTGTACTCTAAGCTCGCTCCCCTCACCACCACCCCCCAACAGGCCCCGGTGTGTGTTGTTCCCCTCCCTGTGTCCATATGTTTTCATTGTTCAACTCCCACTTATGAGTGAGAACATGTGGTGTTTGGTTTTCTGTTCCTGTGTTAGTTTGCTGAGGATGATGGCTTCAAGCTTCAGCCATGTCCCTGCAAAGGACATGATCTCATTCCTTTTTATGGCTGCATAGTGTTCCATGGTGTATATGTACCACATTTGCTTTATCCAGTCTATCATGGATGGGCATTTGGGTTGGTTCCATGTCTTTGGTATTGTAAATAGTGCTATAATAAACATAACGTGTGTATGTGTCTTTATAGTAGAATGATTTATATTCCTTTGGGTATATGCCCAGTAATGGGATTGCTGGGTCAAATGATCAGGTTTTATTAACACAGCAGTATCAACATGAATGGCTAGATGCTATGGTTTCTGTTTTTGACTCAGAAATATTTTCCTAACCAATTTTAAAGTATCAGTTGTATTTAGTGGAAATATACTACCTTATGATTGGAGTGAGAAACCTCCAACCTTTCCAGCATGTGATATTCTTGTTTTCATACTCCTAGCTGGGAAAACATAGGGTTTTAGGAACTTTTGGAGGTTCTGTTCTAAATTGTTACAAGGTAGATACATTTCTCAAAGACTCTGATCCTGTTCTCTTTTTTCTCTTTGCTCCTGTAAGTACAATTTTTTTTCTGTCTTTCCTTACCTGTCTTATTCTTTCAACCATTTGTATTTACCTCTTGTTTCATTACCTCATTTTTCTTCCTGCTGTCCTTTCTGCACTCTCTTGACTATAAATGGTTATAATAAACTATAAATGTTATTTATTGCAGTTTCAACATTCAATTTTTTTTTTCAAAAAAAGGAGTACAGTAGAAAGTCTTCTTTTTATTTTTTTATTTTTTGAGACAGAGTTTCGCTCTATACCCCAGGCTGGAGTGCAGTGGCACGATCTTGGCTCATGGCAACCTCCGCCCCCTGGGTTTAAGCGATTCTCCTGCCTCAGCCTTCTGAGTAGCTGGGATTACAGCCATGTGCTGCTACGCCTGGATAATTTTTGTATTTTTTAGTAGAGGGGGGTTTGCCATGTTGGCCAGGCTGATCTCGAACTCCTGACCTCAGATGATCCACCCACCTCGGCCTCCCAAAGTGCTGAGATTACAGGCATGAGCCACTGCACCCAGCTGAAAGTCTTCTATTTCTTTAAGACAAAACCAGTGAAGGTATTGGGTTGCCTCTTAATTTTTATATTTTTTTATGTCAACAACACTCAGGAGGTTAGAGGGATTCTGGATCCAGTAGCATTGTCTCCTGATAAGACAAATTTGACTTATTTTTATGGGGAAAGTCACTCTCACTTGTTTTGGGTGTTGGCTGCGCCATCATATTGTCCCTTTGTGTGAATTAGATAAATGGCTCTTTCTTCAAAACAGTTTTCTTTTATTTAAGAGTCATAATACATTATTTTTTCAAGGAAAAACTATTTTTTGCCAAATGCCTAAAATTATAATATACAGAACTACAATTTCTATAATGTTAATAGTGTTTCTTTTGATGAGTTGCCCATCTGCATTGTAAACCTGTACAACCTAAATCTAAAGTGGACTGGCCCAGTCAAAAATGTAGTAGACGTTCATATGTAAGTTAAAAGGAAATTGTCTATCCATTACCTGTTTTAAAAGAGTATAAGGGCTTAAATAACTTTTATTTTAAAGCAAATCTGGAAGAGGATCTTGTAAATATATAAAATATAGAGTGTTAGTATGATCTCAATTGAGTAAAAAGAACCACATGCTTAGAAAAGGACTTCAACTTTAAAATGGTTATATCTGGGTCATCATAGAATTATAGAAGATTTGTTTTATTCTTTTCTTTTCCAAATTTTACAATGAATATAATTCATTGTGGACTAATATAAATTAGGTCCACATTAAGCCAAAAGAGAAGGTGGAGAGAGCTTGAAGATGTAGCAATAGAAACTGTCTAAAATGAAACACAGAGAGAAAAGGACTAGAAAACATTGAACTGAGCATCAGTGTGAGCTGTGGACAACTTCGAATGACCTAATGTATGAATCCTCAAAAGAAAAGAGAGGGAGGAACAAAAAATTTGAAGAAATCCTGGACAAAAAGTTTCTAAATTTGATAATAATGAAAGCTAGAGATTCAACAAGCTCAATAAACTGTAAGCCCAAGAAATATAAAGAAGACTACACAAAAGCACATAAAAAGCAAATTCCTTAAAACCAATGATAAAGAGAAAATTTTAAAAGCAGCCAGAGACAAAAGTCACATTGTATTTAGAGGAATAAAAATAATGACAACAGACTTAGAATTCTACACTCAGTGAAAATATCTTTTGGAAGAGAAGGTAAAATGAAGACTTTCTTAAACATACAAAAACTGAAAGAATTTATCATCAGCAGGCCTGCACTACAAAATTGTTAAAAGTCTTCTAGGCAGAAAGAAAATGATGTTAGATGGAAATTTGGCTGTGGAATTTTATCTACTCAAGCCTCTGGAAATCACAACCAATCTATTTTTGGTTTCTATGTATCTGTCTATCATGGACATTTCATATAAATCAAATCATACAATATGTGGCTTTTGTGTCTGGCTTCTTTCACTTAGTATAATGTTTTCAAGGTTCAGGTTTTAATATGTATCAGTAAGTACTTCATTCCTTTTTGTAGAGGAATAATATTCCATTGTAGGGATATATCACATATATTTATTCATATATCAGCTGATAGACATTGAGTTGTTTCCACCTTTTAGCTCTTATGAACAATACTATCATGAATATTTATGTACAAATCTTTGTGTGGACATATATTTTCAATTACCTTGGGTATGTATCTAGGAGTAGAATTGCTGGGTCGTATTTTGTACTTATTTCTAAAATGAGGTTATTTTGGAATCTGATTCAGGTTTATTCAAACTAAATGTGGTATCTTGAGAAGTATTTGTCTCATTCTGAAACTCAAGTATGGTTGAGACAATGAACAATACAAGCAGTGCTATCGCCATGTTTCTTTGCCATTGTGAATACAGGAGGCACAATATAGAAATTTAAAAATGGTGATTGTGATTGTCTTACAGACCCATCCCAGTCATAGTTGCCTTGTTTTTTCTCTTTTTTCTTTTTCTGTTCTTTCTTTTCTGTTTCTGCTTCCTGTGCAAGAACGTTATTTTCATGTGGCATATTGAGTTATATTTTGTATTTCCTTTTTCAGGCATTTCTAAAATATACATTGATCTCATTAGAGGAGAATCATTGATCATTTGTAGCATCGCATCAATTTTTTTTGGAAATTTTCGGGGCAACAGAATCCACTTTTCTATTTTTAGAGGTATGAGCATTTTTTGTCTGTATATTTTCTAAAATCATTCTCATTAAAATTAAGATACATTCAAATGTTTAACTTTGCTGCCTTCTCTATACTTTACTTTTGGGCTGATTACAATGATATATGAAGTAACAAGAAAAAAATCATAGTTGACCATCTGCATCCACGGATTCAAACAACTGCAGATCAAAAATATTCAGAAAAACTCAATAAAAATAACAATACAACAATAAAAATGCAAATTAAAATGCAATACAGTATAGCTATTTACGTAGAGTATTTACATTGTATTAAGTATTACAAGTAACCTAGAGACGATTTAAAGTACACAGAAGTATGTGCTGTAGGTTATATGCAAATAATATGCTATTTTATATCTAAGGTTTTGTGAATCTGCAGATTTTGGTATCCAAAGGGGTTCCTGGAACCAATGCATGTGTGTTCTTGGACATTAAGAGGGAAAGAACATTTAAAAAGTGCTTTAGTTTTTCTCAATATGCATAAATGCATGTGTGCACACATATAGTGTCACAATAGACACATATAGTGTCAGCTCGCTCAGATTTACTTCTTTCCTGGATCAATCTGGATCTCAGTGACTGAGTGCTAAGAATTGGCTTGGTTCTGGATTTGGGTCTGAGAGTGAAAGCAGAACATTGTATGCAGGACTGGAGAATCCAGTCCTAGAAGTGACAAGAGCCAGATTCCTTCAGCTAAAGCCCACTGGGATATGAAGCTGTTGCCTTGCTAGGTTTCCAGATGTGTTACTAGTAGAAATGAAAAGGTGAAAAAATCACAGTATGAAGGGGGAAAATATGTTTTTCTGATATACTTTTGTGATAGTCACAAGAGGAGGAAGATACTAAAAGGAAAAATAAATATTAATGAATAAAGAGGAGTTTCCAGTGCTTCTCAATGAGGGAGCTACCGGGCATTGGGGTGGGACAATTTTTGTCATTTAGGACTACCTTGATAGCTACCCACTGACTGCCACTAGTGCCCCCAGTTATTGCGACTAATGAAAATTTCTTATCTTCATTTTCCAATGTCTCCTGGGCCGGGGGCAGGGTCATAAACTAACTGCAGGTTAGCAGTGACCCTGGGCCTAGTTAGCTTGGTCTTGACATAGTTTATCTAAAAATTTTTAATTTAGATTTTTTTTTTGTTTAGACATTCACTTTAAACCCATTTGTCACAAGTTTTTCACATTTATTGTCCTTGCCTTTCTCCTGAGGACATTTGAATCTTCCATCACTAGATAAGCAAACCTTAAGCTGCAGACTGTAAGGGAAGGTTATTCTGAGAGAGGCTTTTTACCAGACTTTCACGAGACACTCCTATTTGCTGAAAAATAAGGTCCCCACTCAAAATCTCACAAGCAAACCAAAGTGCAAAGACCCAAGTGCCATCAGTGAAAGAGACAAAAGTTATAGCTGAAGTTTTTATTTCTTATTTTTTCTTTCTTTCTTTTTTTTTAGATTTACATGTAGGCATTGAACTCAGCTTGGACATTTTGGGAAGCATAATATTTGGATATTGGTGTGCAAAAATCATTCAGTGTATATTGGCTGATGTTTTTAGCAATATGCTGACTAATATCATTCTCTGCTTTTCAATGGTGTACATGACTTTCTATATTGGTAAGGCAGAAATAAATACAAAAATTACTGTCCTTAAAGTAAGCTTTATTTTTTCCTGATCTTGAATCCAGTTGCTCTTCCTCCTTTTTGTGGCCCCACTGTGTGTCCTGTCATCTTACTTATCTCTAGCTCTTTCCTGGTCTTTCTTAATAAGCTTTTTATTTCAACTCCATGTCCAATTTCCTTGCACTGTTCTCTGTGGTTACTCTCTTATTCTTTTTGGATTCTTCATTTGACTTTGTATATAGTCGCTGGCATTCCCCAGGCAGAGGAATCAACACTGAGCTCATTTCTGCTCTAACCCTGAGAACAAACCATCTGCAAACTGAGAAGGCTAGGAGAGATGCTCCTGAGGCTTTTCTAGATCAACAGCCTTTAATTCAATGGATACCAAATTGAGAAGACTATAGAAATGGCAGCCCTTACTTCGGCTAAGAGTCAGGAAAGGAGAGGTATATTTATTGTTGAAAGAGAAGCAGGAGAGTGAAATAATCACAGGAGTAAGAGTGCTCAGCATTGGCTGACCTTCAGCTAGTTTAGTCCAGTGAAATGGAGATTTAAGTGTTTACTGGCCTGACTGAGGTGCCCGGTCCCTAAGAGACATAGTAACTGTGGCCAAACTGTCAAATTCCACTTTTGCTCTCATCTCACACAGTGAAGCAACTTCAGTTCTTGAAAGACCTCAGGTATCAAGAGGTTAATTACTTCTCTTTCACCTCCAGTTACCTAAAAGCGCTGCTTCTTCTGCAGATTAATTGCCACCTGAGGGTTTCTCACTGCCCTGAATCAGTAAAATTATAGAAAGCATTCACTGAAGGCTCATTTCCTTCAAATTTCTTCATTTTTCCCCTCTCCTGTGCTGCTTTTTATAGATTCCTTAAATGTTTGAAGAAAAAAATTTAGTCTATTTTTCTACTAGACTGAGTTCCTTGAGGTGGAGGCTCTTAGTCATCTTTTTATTTGTTCTCTTTTCTGTGTTTGGAGCTTGCCACATGCCTGATAGTAATTTGACACATGTTGGTTGAATAAACTGCTACTAGTCCTCGAAGAGCTTTGGAGTTAGGCAGACTTGAGTTCAAATTTCAGCTCTGCAATTTATTAGCTTGATGACCCTGGAAAATTACTTAATCTCTCTACGGTTCACTTTCCTTATCTTTAAAAGTGGTATGATAGGCTGGGCGCAGTGGCTCACGCCTGTAATCCCAGCACTTTGGGAGGCTGAGGCAGGCGGATCACTTGAGGCCAGGAGTTTGAGACCAGCCTGGCCAATATAGTGAAACCCTGTCTCTACTAAAAGTTCAAAAAATTAGCCAGGTGTGCTGGTGCACGCCTGTAATTCCAGCCACTGGGGAGGCTAAGGCACAAGAATCCCTTGTACCCGGGAGGCGGAGGTTGCAGTGAGCCAAGATCACGCCATTGCACTTCAGCCTGGGCAAGAGTGAGACTCTGTCTCAAAAAAAAAAAAAACAAAAGTGTTATATCACCTAATGTATTAAGGGTATTGCAGGCATTAATGAGATAATCTGTCATGTGACTCACTCCTGCTGGTGTGCTGATAGCTCTTGCTGGCTTGCCAGAGCTGATTATCCTCCTGTCTTTCAAACTCTGTTCAAGTGACATTATGTTGAGAGCTCGAAATTGGCCACAGTGAGAGTCTTTACACCACAGAAATTGGAAGACACTGCAACACTACAACTCAGGGTTCCCTCTACTGCTCCAACCTTGAACTGGGTTTTAAAAAGATTTTTTCTCTTACTGCTTGTATAATTGCAGAAAAGAGCTGGCTTTAAACATTTACCAGCACATCACTGGGCTCAAGGTAGGGCAGTCAATAAATATGAGTTCCTATTCCCTTTTCCTTCTAAAAAATGGAGATGCTTCCAGTCAATGTGTGGCATCATCCTAACCAGAGGTGTATGAATTGAGGGCAGGCAGGTAGGATGGGGTTCCCTAGAGTCTTTTAGCATTATTGCCACATTGGAAGACTCCCATTTCTGACATACAACTTTTCAAGTTGGAATAGGGTTGTTTGGTTAAGCAGTATGAATTCCTTATGCTCATTCGGGTATGCGGCCAAAAAGCTGATCAATTCAGCTCAATCCCAATTCAATTCAAATCAAATGTTTACCAAAAATATATTTAAGCATTATGAAGTCTGATTATTTTGTGCTAACTAAATGGCATCATAAGACTTTGAAGCTGATTTCTGTGAAGGAGTATAAGTCACATAGCTGTGGAGTAAAAGATCCTTAAACAATTGAGACACTTGTGATTTAGACTTTAGGAGGTGGAGATCGTAGAGAACTGAGCCAGGACCTTGGTTCTAGTTTCAGGTCTACCCTCAGTTCCTTCACCTGTAAAATGGGGAGACTGAGTTAGGCAGTGATGGGGTGGTAAATTGGCTCTCTGGGAAGAGAAAAAGCCCCGATTTGCAGTGCTTGTCAATTTTCATGGGATAAATGTATCTACCGTGGCTGATTTCAAGGATGGCTTTGGTTAGCAACCTGCTCACAAAGTTACTAAAAAATTAACAATTAACTTTCCTGAGCAGGTACCAGGTCTCTAAGAATCAGCCTTAAAGAGAATGATGATTTTCTCTAGAAATTATGCCTTTGAGATTGTAGCTGTCACCAGCAGAGAGGAAAGATCTGTATTTTGGTTGCATTTGTTCAGGTAAGACTTACTGCAGAGTGTGGATGAATGATAGAAGGTAGGAATTTAGCATTAACCACTCAGGCTTAAATACATCCCAGAGTCAGCACTTGTGTGTGCTATATATACTGATTTCAGCCAATAATTCTTCGTAGCTTCAAGGCAGCGCTGTGCCGCTGCTCAGAATGAAAGCTTGCTAGGTAGCCTCCTGTTTTACGTTGAATTGTGTCCCCCCAAAAGACGTTGAAGTCCTACATTCCAGTACCTGTAAAGGTGACTTTATTTAGAAAGAGGACCTTTGTAGATGACCAAGTTAAGATGCGTCATTAGGGTGGGTCCTAATCCAGTATGACTGTATCCTTATAGAAAGGGGAAATTTGGACACAGCGACAGACACACATAGAGGGAAGATTATGTGAAGACACAGGGAGAATACCAGCTATAAGCCAAGGAATGCCTGAAACTACCAGAAGCTAGGAGAGAGGCCTGGGACAGAATCTCCATCACAGTCCTCAGAAGGAACCAACCCTGCTGATCTTAGACTTCTAGCTCCGGAACTGTGAGACAATGCATTTCTGTGGTTTAAGCCCCTCAGTTTGTGCTATTCAATTATGGCAGTCCCAGGAAACCAATACACCTCCCTCCTCTATTACACTTTCCTCTGTCAAGAATTAAAAAACAACTTCAGGCAGTCCTTTACTCATACTTAGTAAGTTCCTGAAAGCAAAGTCAGAAAAAGGCAGTGTTATAAAGAGATGTTCCGTAGCCAGAAAGCGAAAATGTAGATAAAATTCTCACTTATACATTCTCTAATGTTACATTTCTTTCATGTTGTTTAATTTTGTTCTCTTCCCTGACTAATAAACATACCATCAATTGGCTTAAGTCCAAAAAGCATCTGATTGAGGTGGGAGAGTCACCTCTTTTAGTGTTGATGTATAATTTATGAAAGAACATGGGTTTTATAAAAGTGTAGGCTAGAGGCATTCCAAGAGGGATTCCTCCATCCTAGCAAGGAGGAATATTTTATCAAGTGACAGTGTTTAGAATTTTGTGGGGGATGGAGATAATAAAAAGTAGAAGGAGTTTTTGTCATCTTTATAATTGTTTTAAAAGTCTACAAACAATGCATCCCCTTGTTGCCTGTAACTGGGGCTTGTCACTTCCACTGTCCCTTCTTTATAAAATACTAATTATAGAGAATTGGAAATTGAAAGATAGTTTCCCTGTCATCACAGTTTACGGCACTCCTGGTTTTATTGTCATTGGTTATTTAAAGTAAATTCAGTTAAATAAGTAGATAAAAAGAAGTCTAAAGTGAACTTAAGGGATTAGATAAACCAAAAGAATAGTAAACTCCTCTTTAAATTAATAAACAATATTAATTTACTAAGCAATAAAGTAGATAAAAACAATTAACAGCATGATAGTATTATCACTTATTCATTGTTTTAAAAGTGTGGCAAGCATTTTCATGTTTTCTAATTTAATTTTCACAACTGTATGAGTCATAACTATTTTGCGCCTATTTTATAGTTACAGGGCCACTAATGGAGGAAGGTGAGGTCACGTTCCAAAAGCAACCAGCTCTGCTTTGCCCCAAAGCTCTTCCAATCCTATCTTTCATATTCTTTGTCTTCCTTTCTGTCTGACGGTTTTAATGTGCTATTTGAAGACTCTGCAGCGTAAGACTGCAGAGTATTTATGGTATTCAAATATCCTTCAGGTTGGTTTTCCTACCTCAGACTATTAACACATTTACACATTTGTTTAGAGCCCAACAAATTACAAGTTTAATTAGGGAGGTCTATAGCTACAAAAGAAAAGCAGGTGTAAGGAACTGGAGTCATCAGAAGCACAACTCCCGGGACATGTAGTGCAGTATTTCTGAGATGCTTAAAGGACACCTTGAGGGCTGTTGAACTTATTTTCCATTAGCCGTATCCTCAGTGATGGTCTCCAGCAGGACTTGGCAAACTGCGACTCTTGGGCCAAATCTGCCTGTTAGCTAAAAATGGTTTTTACATTTAAAAATGGCACAAAAGAAGAATATTTTGTGGCATATGAAAATTATGTGAAATTCGGACTTCAGTATCTATAAACCAAGTTTTACTGGACACATCTGTTTATATATTATCTGTGGTTGCTTTTGTACTACAACAGCTGAGTTGAGCCATTGTAACAGAGGCTGTATGCATCACAAACACTAAATATTTACTGTGTGGCCCTTTATAGAAAAAGTTTGCTAGCCCCAGGTTTACTGGATTAGGTCAATCCCCTGAAGCAACTTTCTAAGAACTACTACTTCTCTTAAGATTCCCACCAATTCTTTATTCAAGATAAAGTATCTTAGTATGCAGATATGAATACATTGCATTTGATTCATTTGTTTTTTTTTTTTTCTCCCTAGTGGAATTTTTAGGAATGTCAGGCACTCTTGCCTTAGCCGCTGTAGGACTGAATTTAGATTCTTTAACTTTTAAACCGAAGATCGAATTCGTAATTACTAAGTAAGTTTCCTATCGTGCCCTTCGATGGATCTCATAGCAGTTTAGTGCATAAGGGGTCTCGCCTTCATGGACACTAGTAAAACTCTTTTTCCATAACCTTTCTTTATCTTGAAAATTTTATTTTTGCTATCAGTTATATTGGAAAAGAATTTAAGGTGCCAACAGTTACCAGCATTAATTGATACTCCTGTTATTAATAAAGTATCAGTGGCTCAGAAACCATGGTGTTTTTTGTACGTAACCTGACAAAAATTTACTTTGAACCATGGAGATTTAAAGATACATTTTTTCTTTGTTTCCTTCATAATATACCTAAATAACAGTATATTAATGTGGGAAGAGCTGGAAAAGAAGAGTAGCAGAAAGATGTAACATCAACAAAACTCTTACCTACACTTTACTCCTGGTAATAAATGCCATATGGACATCTCTGGATAGAGGGAAAATCATTTGCCTGTCTGTGCAGAGAAATAAGTTAGCCTTTCTCTGAAAGACTATGATAAATTAGAGAATTGGTTCAGAATTATCGAATACCAAGTCATCATCTAATGTAGAAATTCCCACATCAGATGAAAACAAATGTCGAAATGAGAAAAATAAGCCATAATCCTGAGTTTTCCCATGAAAATTAATTTATTTAATGTAAGGACTATGCATTACTGTGAAATTATGTCCATTCTACTTTTTTGTTGTTTATAATGTCCTCTCTTTTATGACATTCCAATGATAGAAGATGATATTTTCTTTTCTACTTGGCAAAATGAAAAAACACGGGCAGCCAGGCACAGTGGCTCACTCCTGTAATCCCAGCACTTTGGGAGACCGAGGCAGGCGGATCACGAGGTCAGGAGATCGAGACCATCCTGGCTAGCATGGTGAAACCCCATCTCTCTAAAAATACAGAAAAAATTAGCCAGGCATGGTGGCAGGCTCCTGTAGTCCCAGCTACTTGGGAGGCTGAGGCAGGAGAATGGCGTGAACCCGAGAGGTGGAGCTTGCAGTGAGCCGAGTTCTCACCATTGCACTCCAGCCTGAGTGACAGAGTGAGACTCTGTCTCAAAAAATAGAAACAAACAAACAAA
The DNA here is from genome assembly GCF_009828535.3 of Hylobates moloch. Classification (NCBI taxonomy): domain Eukaryota; kingdom Metazoa; phylum Chordata; class Mammalia; order Primates; family Hylobatidae; genus Hylobates; species Hylobates moloch. Next base: position 60,244,843 of record NW_026652283.1, read on the forward strand.
CAACAACAACAACAAAAAACATGGGCACCTAAAACTATTCCAGTTTTGTGTGTATGTGAATGAAACATTACTGTGTTTTTAAATCCAGAAGCTTGGGAATAACCAGTTCACAGAACATCTACTTGGTGTAATGCTCAATTTAGATGGTTTCCTGAGCTCAGTGCTACTGTCTGTTGACATCATTATAAATTACTTTCTGTTCACTCAATTGTTTATTTTTTCACCCATTTGACCAATCCTTTCTTAATGTCTGGTGTGGTCTGGATGTTGCATCTTAGGTCTGGGGCTAAGAAAATAAGTCCCTTCTCAGAGGTACTCATGTTAAGTGGCAGACATGTTTATATAAGAAAGTAACAATCTGTGTGAATAATTACGTATTTATTCAGGTTCTACTATATACATAATGCATTTTTTAGGTCCTGTGGAGAGATTTGAAAAAAAATTTCTTTTGAGACAGGATCTTGCTTTGCCTTCCAGGCTGAGGGGCAATGGCACTATCAAAGCTCACTATGGCCTCCATCACCAGGGCTCAAGTGATCCTCCCACCTCAGCCTGTCAAGTAGCTGGGACTACAGGCATGCACCAGGATACCCGGCTAATTTTTTGTATTTTTTGTAGAGATGGGGTTTCACCATGTTTCCCAGGCTGGTCTTGAACTCCTGGGCTCAAGCAATCTGCCCTCCTCAGCCTCCCAAAGTGTCGGGATTACATGCATGAGCCACTGTGCCCACATTACATTTTTTTTTAAGTATTTAACTCAGGCCGGGTGCGGTGGCTCACGCCTGTAATCCCAGCACTTTGGGAGGCCAAAGCGGGGGGATCACGAGGTCAGGAGATCAAGACCATCCTGGCTAACATGGTGAAACCTGTCTCTACTAAAAATACAAAAAATTAGCCAGGTGTGGTGGCGGGTGCCTGTAGTCCCAGCTACTCGGGAGTCTGAGGCAGGAGAATGGCGTGAACCTGGGAGGTGGAGCTTGCAGTGAGCTGAGATTGCGCCACTTGCACTCCAGCCTGGGTGACAGAGCAAGACTCTGTCTCAAAAAAAAAAAAAAAAAAAAAGTATTTAACTCAGTCAGTTATTCCATGACTTCTGAATTTTTTGAAAACTATGCACTGGGATTTGAGGTCCCCCCACTCAAACTCTTCCCCAGTAGGTGTTCAGAATCAATTGAATTAAGAGATAGAAATCACTTGGAGAACCAGACTATCTCCTTGATTGGGGTAATGCTGTGTGTATCAAAGAACATGGTTTATGTCTGCAGCGAAAATGAGGCTTCCTTATGCTTCTTTCCGAGCATAAATTTTGAGATTCACCTGTAAGGAAAATGGTTTGTGGGGCAGATGCACTTACCCAGTCAGCTGAAAGGGAAAGTCTCCAGAGGGAGAATCTAGAGGGGGCAGGCCTTGAGATCTGCTTGTGGAAGTCACACTTGGGTCTGACCCAGGCGTGCTACCACATGGAACCATACAGAACAGAACATGTACTCTACTGAGGCCTCAGCCCCCTGCCCTAACCCACCTGCTCTGGTCTACTCAGCAAGAATCTCTGGGGGTGGTTCTGTCAATTTTTAGAATTCAATCTGGGTGATTCTAATGCTTTCTTCTGCTTAAAAACTACGTTAGTGCAGACAGTCAGCACCGTAGGAATTCAGAGCAGGACCACCTCCACCTAGGGTGCTTAAGATGCTTTCATGGACAACATGGGATTAGAGTTAGCCTTACAAGACTTTTAGGAATTCAGTAGACAGGAAAGCAGACAGGAGAGACTTTCAAAGTAAATAGAAGAGTACATGTGAGTCACAGAGGGAGAGGTTGTGCAGAGAGCATTGAGATGATCCTGTTAGCTATTGCAAAGTCAAAGTTACCGAGGTACCTCCTAGTAGCAACTACAACTCCGGGTTTAGCAGTAGCAGGCCCAACAGTTGACATGCTCCCACTGAATCCCAGAGAAATTGATAAATCATCAGCTGGGGGAGGTCCTCATTTTTCTGCTTTGCTGTTATTATTCTACTGTGAGAAGCAGCCCATGGGTATTGGTGTGATGAAGGTAATGAAAAATATGGAACTGGGTGCTTTTAGATCCAACAAAATTCTTTTAAATATTGACTATAACAGAGATGAAGGCAACGGCCTCTGCTAAGACAGCATGGTAGATATAAGATACATGCTTTTATGTGAAAAGGAAAATATATTTTTAAGATGATTGCTTAAAATGTCATTTCTATTTCATTCATCCTAGGTTCTTAAGAATTTTTTCATCTGTATACGAACATTTAATATATGCTTTCTTTGGCATTGTGATTGGATGTGGAGAACTCAGCCATTATGAATTTTACACTATAACTTTCATATTCATTTTATTTACAACAGTGAATTTGGTAAGGTAAGAATAATATTTTAAAGTTTGTTTACTGAACTTAGATTCTCAAGGCCAGAATTAGAATTAGGAAGCAGTGGCATACAGCAAAAAGGGCTCTGGACATGGAGCCAGGAAACCTGCATTGTTATCAAGGCCTTGACAATAGCTTGCTGTGCAACTTGGGGTAAGTGTTTATTTTTCAAGATTTTATCCATAAAATGAGAGGGATCGGCACCACCCATAAGCTAGACAGAAATGCAAATTAATGGACCCATCTTGACCTACTGAATCAAATCTCTAAATATGAGATCCAGGAAATAGTTTTAACATGCTCTTCAGGTGGTTTGTATGCATGTTAAAGTTGAGCATCACTGGACCAGATTAATTGCTCTTAACATTTTTGTTGAATTTCATCATAATTTATTATCGTCAATAGCTATGAGAAAGCCACTATCATGCTATGTACCAATAGCTGTGATAATGCACTTACCATGTACTGTATGCCATTGATATGAATATCACCTTGTGATGTATGTGTTATTGCATCACTTCACAGACGAAGCCCAGAGAATGTAAAAACCTGCCTAGAGTCACTCAACTCATAAGTGCAAATTTGGGATTTAAACCTAACTCCATGAGCATCCTTATTCTAGAATGCCATTGCCCACTGATGGTAGTTGTGTCTTCCATAAGAATTTATGAAAATGTCTCCAAAAACACTGTCATTTTCACTCAGGATGGTGGACAAGGTAGCTTGTCTTATAGTATGTTCCCATGGAAACTTGAGTCTGCTGACTCAAGGCACTGCATGCAACTCAGATAGTCACTCTCACACAGAAGGCTGTGTACACAGCCCTGGTTGCCACCCCTATCCCCCACCTCATCAGAGTGGGGCCTAAATTGGTACCTGCCTGCTGTTCCCATGCAGCTGTGAAATCAGTAACCATCTTATCATCTTTTCTCTGGCTCTCTGTCTGGACTATTAAAAAACAGTTTTTAAGTTAGTCATTGCTCCCTAGTATAATTTAGGTATTTATGTTTATTTCTGGATCCAAATTCCATCTCCCACACTTGTTAGCTTTGTGACTATGTAACTATATGACTTTGGGTCATTACTTAATCTAAGTTTCAATTACTTATCTGTAGACTGGGCATAATAATAGATCATCTCAGAGGGTTGCTGTGAGGATTCAATGAGGTAATGCAAGTACAAGAATTTAGCACCATGCCTGGCACATAGTAAATGCTCAGCAAAGTGAGTTTTTGCCATGATTGTGGCTATCCTTATTTTCTCAGGATAAGACACAACTTTTGAATCTTCAAAATAATGAAAGGATTCCCCAAAGAAATTATCAGTAGGTTTTAAAACAAAACATTATTAATAAAATTAAAACATGAAAACAAACCACCACTGTATTTGTTAATTCTTTCAGCAGATATTTATCAAGCACCTACTAAATGTCAGGCATTGTTCCAGGCACTTAGGACACCTCAGTGGACAAAATAGTCTGAAAACATGAAAATTTCTGCCATCATGGAGTTTACAATGTAATTGGGGTTTTCAGAAAAAAAGCCAAAATCATGTTAAATAAAGAATATAATATATTAGAAAATAATAAAGACTATGAAAATAAATAAAGCGTGGTGAGGAAGTTGGATGTGCCAGCACTAGATGGCAAGCTGCAATTCAAACCCAGTGGGCAGGGTAGGCCTCAATGAGAAAGTGACATTTGAATAAAGATATGAAAGAGGTGAGGGAGCCAGGCAGATGGGGGGAAAGACTCATAATTTTATATGCCCTAAGGGAGGGGCCGGCCTGGTATGTGCAATAAACAGCAGGGAGGCCTTGGTCACTGAAACAGAGAGAGGGGAGAGCAGGAGATGAGGATAGAGAGGTAAGTATGAAAAAAAGTAAGAGAAAGAACCCACATATGAATGCCTTTGTGAGTTAAGAAAACACCTGGGAGGATGTACCTCAGCCCCTTAAGAGTGGTTACTTTCCTCTGGGGAATGGGATTTGTGAAGGGGAATAAAGTCAGGGCATTTTAGCTTTTAAATTTTTTACTGAGGATGGAGCAAGATGGCAGATGAATAGAAGGCTCCACTGATCATCCCTCTCACCCCCGTGCAGGAACACCACATTTTAACAACTATCTGCACACAAAAAAGCACCGTCATAAGAACCAAAAATCAAGTGAGTGATCACAGTACCTACTTTAAAATTCACATTGCAGAAAGAGGCACAAAAGAGGGTAGGAAAAACAGTCATGGATTGCTGACACCACCCCTCACCAGTCCTCCCCACCACAAAGCAGCTGTGTGGTGCAGAGAGAGAATCTGTGCACTTGGGGAAGGGAGACCACAGCAACTGCGGGAATTTGCATTGAACGTAGTGCTGCCCTGTGACAGTGGAAGGCAAAACTGTGCTGAACTCAGCCAGCATCTGCTCACAGAGGGAACATTTAGACCAGCCCTAGCCAGAGGGGAAGTGCCCATTCCAGTGGTAGGAACTTGAGTTTCTCGGCAAGCTTGCTACCATGGGCTAAAGTGCTCTGGGATACTAAGTGAACTTGGAAGGCAGTCTAGGATATAAGGACTGCAATTCTTAGGCAAGTCCTGATGCTGTGCTGGTCTCAGAGCCAGTGGACTGGGGTAGTGCGTGACCTAGTGAGACAGCAGACAGGGTGGCTTAGGGAGTATTTGTGCCACCCCTCCCACAACCTCAAGCAGCGCAGCTCAGAACAATGAAAGTGACTCCTTCCTTCTGCTTGAGGAGAGGAGAGTGAAGAGTAAAGAGAACTTTGTCCTGCATCTTGGATACCAGCTCAACCACAGTAGAATAGGGCACTGGGCAGAGTTGTGAGGCCCCCAATTCAGGTTCTAGTTCCCGGACGACATTTCTAGACAAACCCTGGGTCAGAAGAGAAACTGCTATCTTGAAGGGAAGGACCCAGTCCTGGCAGGATTCATCACCTGCTGACTAAAGAGCCCTTGGGCCTTGAGTAAATAACAGCAATACACAGGTGGTATGCTGTGGGCGTTGGGTGAGACTCAGATATGCTGGCTTCAGGTACCAGCTTGGCCACAGTGGGGTAGACACCAAGTAGGCTTTTGGGGTCCCAAGTCCAGGCCTAGGCATTCTTGAACTTGCCCTGGGCCAGAGGGGAGACCTCTGCCCTGAAGGGTGAGTCCCAGGCCTGGCAGCATTCATTACAAGCTGGCTTGAAGAGCCCTTGGGCCTTAAGTGAACATGAGTGGTGGTGTGGCAGAACTCCCTGGGGACTGGTGGTAGTGGTGGCCATAGGGAGAGGCTTTCCTGCCTGTGGAAAAAGGAGGAAAGAGCGGGAAGAACTTTGTCTTATGGTTTGAATACAGCTTAATCACAATAGAATAGAACACCAGGCAGATTTCTAAGGCTTTTCACACTATTTTTTATTTTTTATTTCTTTTTGGGACAGGGTCTTGCTGTGTTGCCCAGGCTGGTCTTGAACTCCTGGGCTCAAGCGATTCTCCTGAATTGCTTGAGAAGAAAGAATTAGTCAGCTTGAAGACAGACTATTCAAGAATACACAGTCAGAGGACGCAAAAGAAAAAAGAATAAAAAAGAATGAGGCACACCTACTAGGAAATAACCTCAAAAGGGCAAGTCTAAGTGTTATTGGCCTTAAAGAGGAGGTAGAGAAAGAAATAGGGGTAGAAAGTTTATTCAAAGTGGTAATATCAGAGAACTTCCCAAACCAAGAGAAAGATATCAATATTCAAGTACAAGAAAGTTGTAGAACGCCGAGCAGATTTAACCCAACGAAGGCTACCTCAAGGCATTTAATAATCAAACTTCCAAAGATCACAGATAAAGAAAGGACCCTAAAAGCAGAAAAGAAACAACTTACAATGAAGCACCAATCAAGCAGAAATTCTAGAGTAAAAAATGCAAGTGACATACTGAGGAATGCATTAGAGTCTGTTAATAGCAGAATTAATCAAGCAGAAGAAAGAATTAGTGAGCCTGAAGACAGGCTATTTGAAAATATGCAGTCAGAGGAGACAAAAGGCAAAAGTCTGGCAGCAGACTTTTCGGTGGAAACCTTACAGACTAGGAGAGAGTGGCATGACATATTTAAAGTGCTGAAGGAAAATAACTTTTACCCAAGAATAGTATATCTGCGAAAATATCCTTTAAACATGAAGGAGAAATGAAGACTTTCCCAAACAAACAAAAGCTGAGGGATTTCATCAACATCAGACCTGTCCTAGAAGAAATGCTAAAGGGAGTTTTTCAATCTGAAAGAAAAGGATGTTAATGAGCAATAAGAAATCATCAGAAGATATAAAACTCCCTGGTAATAGTAGGTACACACAAAAACATAGAATACTATGACACTGTAATTTGGTGGGTAAACTACTCATACGTTGAATAGAAAGACTAAAAGATGAACCTATCAAACATGATAATTTCAACAAATTTTCAGGACATAGACTTACTGGTAATAGTGGGTACATGGAAAATCATAGACTATTATAACACTGTATGGCAATTCCTCCAAGAGCTAAAAGAGGAACTGCCATTTGGCCCAGCAATCTCATTATTGAGTATATACCCAGAGGAATATAAATCATTTTACTATAAAGACACATGAACGTGAATGTTCCTTGCAGCGCTATTCACAATAGCAAAGGCATGGAATCAACCTAAATGCTCATCAATGCCAGATTGGATAAAGAAAATGTAATACATATACACCATGGAATACCATGCAGCCATAAAAAAGACTGAGATCATGTCTTTTGTGGAACATGGATAGAGTTGGAGGTTATTATCCTTAGCAAACTAACACAGGAACAGAAAACCAAACACTACATGTTATCACTTACAAGTGGAGGCTAAATGATAGGAACTTACAAATACAAAGAAGGAAACAACAGACACTGAGATCTACTTGAGGTGGGAGGATGGGAGGAGGGAGAGGAGCAGAAAAAATAACTATTAGGTACTGGGCTTAGTACCTTCATGATGAAATAATAGGTATAACAAAACCTTGTGACACGTGTTTACCTATGTAACAAACCTTCACGTGTACTCCCAAACCTAAAATAAAAGATTTAAAAAAACGCTGTAATTGTGGTGTGTAAACTACTCCTAAGTAGAAATGCAAAATGACAAACTACATTTGTCGTAGTTGTAATTACTTCAACAACTTTTCAAGACATAGACAGTACATACAATAAGACATAAAGAAACAACAAAAAGTTAAATAGTAGGGGGGTAAAGCCAAAGTGTATCGTTTTTTATCAGTCTTCTTTTTGCTTATTTCTTCATTTATGCAATTAGTGTTAAGTGTCATCAATTTTAAATGATGGGTTATAAGATAGTATTTACCAGCCTCATGGTAACCTTAAATTAAAAAATACAATAGATACACAAAAAATTAAAAGCAGGAAATTAAATCATACTGCCAGTGAAAATTACCTTCATTGAAAGGGCTGGAAGGAAAGAAGAAAGAGAAGGCCACAAAACAACCAGAAAGCAAATAACAAAATTGTAGCAGTAAGTCCTTACTTATCAATAATAACATTGAATATAAATGGACTAAACTCTCCAATCAAAAGAAGGAGTGGCTGAATTAATAATAAAAAAACAAGACCCAGTGATCTGTTGTCTCCAAGAAAAACACTTCACCTATAAAGATACATATAGACTGACAATAAAGGGATGGAAAAGGACATTCCATGCCAGTGGAAACCAAAAAAGAGCAAGAGTAGCTATACTTACATCAGACAAAATACATTTCAAGACAAAAACTGTAAGAAGAGACAAAGAAGGTCATTATATAATGATAAAGGAGTCAATTCAGCAAGATGGTATGACAGTTTTAAATGTATATGCACCCAACACTGGAGCATCCAGATGAAACAAATATTATTAGTGCCAAAGAGAGAGAAACCTCAATGCAATAATAACTGAGACTTCAACACCCCACTTTTGGCATTGGACAGATCTTCCAGACAAAAATATTAACAAAGAAATATTAGACTTAATTTGCACCATGGAACAAATAGACCTTATAGATATTTACAGAATATTTTGTCCAAGAGCTGCAGAATACACATTTTTCTCCTCAGCACATGGATCATTCTGAAGGACAGACCATATGTTAGGTCATAAAACAAGTCTTAAAATGTTCAAAAAAGCTGAAATAATATCAAGCATTTTCCAGAATAAAACAAGAAATCAATAACAAGAAGAATTTTGCAAACTATACAACACAGGTAAATTAAACAAAATGCTCCTGAATGAAAGTGCATCAATAAAGAAATTAAGAAGGAAATTGAAAAATTTCTTGAAACACATGATAATAGAAACATAACATACCAAAACTTATGGGATGCAGCAAAAGCAGTACTAAGAGGGAAATTTATAGCTACATGTGCCTACATCAAAAAAGAAAAAAAAACTCCAAACAAATAGCCTAATGGTACATCTTAAAGAACTAGAAAAGGAAGAGCAAACCAAACTTAAAATTGGTAGATGAAAATAAATAATACATATTAGAGCACAAATAAATGAAATTGAAATGAAAAAAATAGAAAATATAAATGAAACAAAAGTTGGTTTTTTGAAAAGATAAACAAAAATGACAAACCTTTACCTAGACTAAGAAAAAAAGAGAGAAGATCCAAATAAATAGAATCAGAGATGAAAAGTGAGAAATTATGATTGATATCACAGAAATTCAAAGGATCATTACTGGTTACCATGAGCAACTATATGCCAATAAATTGGAAAACCTAGCAGAAATGGACAAATTCCTAGACACATACCACCTACCCTAACTGAATCATGAAGAGATCCAAAACCTGAACAGACCAATAACAAGTAATGAGATCAAAACTGTAATAAAAAGTCCCCCAGCAAAGATAAGCCCTGATCTGATGGCTTCTACCATGCTGAATTCTACCAAACATTTAAAGAAGAACTAATACCCATTCTACTCAAATTATTCTGAAAAATAGAGGAGGAGGAAATACTTCCAAACTTGTTCTAAGAAGTCAGTATTACCCTGATACCAACACCAGACAAAGACACATCAAAAAAAGAAAACTTCAGGTCAATATCTCTCACGAATATTGATGCAAAAATCCTCAACAAAATGTAAGCAAACATAACTCAACAATGCATTAAAAAGATCGTTCATCATGATCATCCCTGGGACTTATCCCAGGGATGCAGGGATCGTTCAACATATGCAAATCAATCTATGTAATACATCATATCAACAGAATGAAGGACAAAAACCATGTAATCATTTCAATTGATGATGAAAAAGCATTTGATAAAATTCAGCGTGCCTTCATGATAAAAACATGCCTTCATGATAAAAAAAGACATTCCACGTTCATGAATTGGATCAATATTGTTAAAATGTCCATACTATCTAAAATGATCTACAGATTCAATGCAACCTTTATTAAAATACCAATTATGTTCTTCACAGAAATAAGAAAAATAATTCTAAAATTTATGTGGCAACACAAAAGACCCAGAATAACCAGATAACCTGAGCAAAAAAAGCAAAACTGGAGGAATCACATTACTTGACTTCAAATTATACTGCAGAGCTATAGTAATGAACACAGCATGGGAATGGCATAAAAACAGACACATAGACCAATGGAACAGAAAAGAGAACCCAGAAATAAATCCATATGTCTACAGTGAACTTTTTTTTTGACAAAGGTGACAAGAATGTAAATTGGAGAAAGAATAGTCTCTTCAATAAATGGTGCTGGGAAAACTGGATATCCATAAGCGAAAGAATGAAACTAGGCGCCTAACTCTCACCCTATGCAAAAATCAAATCAAAATGGATTAAATATGTAAATCTAAGACCTGAACCTATGAAACTACTGCAAGAAAACATTGGGGAAACCCTCTAGGACACTGGTCTGGGCATAGATTTCTTGAGTAATAACCCACAAGCTCAGGCAAAGAAAAAATGGACAAATGAGATAACATAAAGTTAAGCTTCTGTATAGTAAAGGAAACAATCAACAAATTGAAGAGACAACCCACAGAATGGGAGGAAACCACCCATCTGTGCAGTGGTGCATGCCTGTAATCCCAGCTACTTGGGAGGCCGAGGCAGGAGAATCGCTTGAACCTGGGAGGCAGAGGTTGCAGTGAGCCGAGATGGCACCACTGCACTCCAGCCTGGGCGACAGAGTGAGACTTTGTCTCAAAAAAAAAAAAAAAAAAAAAAAAGAAAAGAAAAAAAGAAAAAAGAAAACTACCTGGCCGGGTGCGGTGGCTCATGCCTGTAATCCCAGCACTTTGGGAGGCTGAGGCGGGCGGACCATGAGGTCAGGAAATCGAGACCATCCTGGCTAACAGGGTAAAACCCCGTCTCTACTAAAAATATAAAAAATTAGCTGGGCGTGGTGGCAGGCGCCTGTAGTTCCAGCTACTCGGGAGGCTGAGGCAGGAGAATGGCGTGAACCCGGGAGGCAGAGCTTGCAGTGAGCTGAGATCACGCCACTGCACTCCAGCCTGGGCGACAGAGCAAGACTCTGTCTCAAAAAAAAAAACAAAAAAACAAAAAAACAACTACCCATCCGACGAGAGTTTCATAACCAGAATATATAAGGAGCTCAAACAAGTCAATAGGAAAACATCTAAAAATCTGATTAAAAAATGGGCAAAAGATCTGAGTAGACATTTCTCTAAAGAAGACTACAGATGGCAAACAGGTATCTGAAAATGTGCCCAACATCATTGATCATCAGGGAAATGCAACTCAAAACTACAATAAAATATCATCTGATCCCAGTTAAAATGGCTTTTATCCAAAAGACAGGAAATAACAAACGATGGTGAGGATGTGGAGAAAAGGGAACTCACATACACTGTTGGTGGGAATGTAGATTAGTACAACCACTACAAAGAATATTTTGGAGGTTCCTCAAAAAACTAAACACAGAGTTATATCATTCAGCAATCACACTGCTGCATATATACTCCAAATAAAGGAAATCAGTATATCAAAGAAGTATCTGCACTCCCATGTTTATTGCAGCACTATTCGCAATAACCAAGATTTGGAAGCGACCTAAGTGTCCATTAACAGATGAATGGGTAAAGAAAATGTGGTACATATACACAATGGAATACTATTCAGCCATAAAAAAGAATGAGATCCTGTCATTTGCAACAATATGGAAAGAACCAGAGGTCATTATGTTAAGTGAAATAAGCTAGGCACAGAAAGACAAATTTCACATGTTTTCACTTATTTGTGGGATGTAAAAATTAAAACAATTGAACTCATGGAAGTAGAGAGTAGAGGGATGGTTACCAGAGGCTGGGAAGGGTAGTAGGGGGATAAGGGGGGAAAGTGAGGATGGTTAACAGGTACGAAAAATAGAAAGAATGAGTCAAACCTAGTATTTGATGGCACAACAGGGTGACTGTAGTTGATAATAATTTAATTGTACAATTAAAAATAACTAAGAGAGTCTAAATGGATTGTCTATAACACAAAGGATAAATGCTTAAGGGCATAGATAACCCATTTAGCATGATGTCATTATTACGCATTGCATGCCCTGTATCAAATATCTCACGTACCCCATAAATACACACACCTACTCTGTACCCACAAAAATTAAAAATTAAAAATTTTTGATATGCTTTTTTACTATTTGAGATTTTTTTCAGTATTCATGTATTGTTTTATCATTTAAAACCAAGATAAAGTAACTAGATTGGCCTTCTCAAAAGCTGGGTTGAGGGAGCATTAAAAAAAAATTATGAAGGATATGACAAGTTCATAAAAGAAGAAATATGAATGGCTAAAACATTTTTAAGTTTCAAACTCACTAGAAATTTTTTAAAATAAAAGGAAAAGTAGTAAAATCAGTGGTTCCTAAAAACCATGCGTTCAGCCCTGTGAGACTGTGATAAAGACCCTGTGGAACACTGGCCCTGCCTCCCTCATCAGACAGCTCAAAGGACCCTCTTCTGCTTGCTGTCTTCACTCCAAACACATGTGACAAAGTTCCTCAGATACTTGTTCCTTCAGGTCCTTCCAAGGCTGTCCTCTGGCTGTCCTTCATCCTGGCCCCCAGTGCCTTCAGATTACAGGACAAACGATCCTTACTTAGGGAAAGCCTCTCTGCTTCTTGTCCCTGCCATCCACCTCCACCAGGGGAGGCACCGCTCTCCCACACTCTTTCTCACTGTGTAGTTCTCCTTTTAGCACTCCCTGCAAGTATTATAGAACACTTACTTGTATAGTTAATGATTTAATGTTTGTTTCCACAGTGAAATGTAATCCCTGGGGGAAGGGATCAGCTCTCTTGATCTCTACAACATTCTTAGATTCTGGAATAAAATTTTTATATATATTTGTTGAATGACTAAATAACTGTAAGAATCTTATAAATGTTTGTATTCCACTTCTAAGAATGTGATTTAAAATGTGGAGTGGATAATGTGCTCATCAAATTATATATGCTAAATATGTGCAGATTTCTGTATACCAATGAAGCTGTTAAATTATTTTAAAAATCTGGATGATGATTTATTCAAAGTGTTTTCATTGTAGTTGTATTCATAGAGATGAAAAATTAGAAAGAATCCAAAGGTCCTGAGGGGTGTGAATTATGGACAAGAAAATCTTGTACTTTCCTTTTATAAAATCACTTACCCTTGATGTGTATATTTTTAAGATTAATAGAAAATTGTTCCTAATCTGTTAATAAGCTCCACTATGTATAAAATGTTTAAAGAATATTTAAAATTAATAATCTTTGAAGGTAGACTGAAAGCTACAATTTGTGAGATTGCTTGCATTTATGATAATCAGAAAAATAAACATTATGAAACGCATTAGAAGATATTTTTAAAAATCCAGACCTCAGGATTTCACTTTGACGAGGTACAAAATTAGAAAAAAAAGTATAATTGATTTCCACCTTGACAGATATTAATTTGGCCTTTTTGATGTTGCAGTCAACACCTCTAGGGAGCTCTGAATGTTTTTAAATAGTCATTGGGCACAGGGGCTAGTTTCTGACTTGAACGATGACCTTAATGAATTTTTTTCCTATAGAGTTGTAATGGGCATATAACTTAATTCCTATTTTAATGGTGCCCAGATTTTTAGTACTCAAAAAAATGAAATTTTATTTCTAGAACTGGCTTTACTGTATAGCTGTGAGCTGGATCCTGGTGGATTGTTTACATACAATCAGGTAAATTCATTCCAATCTAGTGACTTCCCAGGTCAGTTCAGGATTGTTGGATTAGTTACAGTCGTGTGTGTGTGTGTGTGTGTGTGTGTGTGTGTCTTATTCTTATGTGATTGGTCAGTCCTTGGGGGAATGGGTGGGAGTGGCTGATCTTTTTCATGTGTGATTGGCCACTGGTGGTGGCAATGGAAGGGACCAGTGATCTTCATTTTATCTGGTCAAGCTTGTTCTGGGACCAGTTGCTGATGTCCTTGAAGTCTGTCACCTGGACAGGGGCTCTAGTCAGGACTCTGTTGTATCTAAGTCCCTCAGGTTAGTCATACTCCTGAGAGATTGTCAGACTTCCCATCCATACCCCATTAATCAGCAGGACCCCACATTTCTATGACAAGTTTCCCCCAATGTGAAGAGCTGGAACTAAGGGTAGAACAGAGACACTGTCTCCTATCAACTCTTTAGTCTGAGGTCAGAGGATGCTGATTCAGCTAATTCTACTTCCAGGTCTTGGTTGTACAGCTGTGCGAACTTGCCTTAAAAAATAAGTAATCTTTCAGCTTAGAAGCCAAACAATGTGGTACATTTTTTCCACTGGTTTCTGGTGACATCCCTCACCCCCACCTCCATCCCAGGCAAACAGCAACCCCACGTCTCCTTCTCTAAAAAGGAGTGACCGTGTGAATACAATAGGACTTGCTGTTTGAAGTATCAAGGTTCACAGAGATGCATAAAACACAGTACCTGTCCTCAAGAAGTTTATATTCTAGTTGGAGGGATAAAATAAATATATAAATAACTGTAATATAAGGAAAGATAAGCTTCATATGGGAGGCTTAAGAAATGTGTTATGGGGCCGGGCATGGTGGCTCACACATGTAATCCCAGCAATTTGGGAGGCCAAGGTGGGTGGATCATGTGAGGTCAAGAGTTCAAGACAAGCCTGGCCAACATGGTGAAACCCTGTTTCTACTAAAATACAAAGATTGGCTGGGCGTGGTCTCACATGCCTGTAATCCCAGCTACTCAGGAGGCTGAGGCAGGAGAACCGCTTGAACCTGGGAGACAGAGGTTGCAGTGAGCTAAGATCACTCCACTGCACTCCAGCCTGGGTGATAGAGTGAGACTCTGTCTAAAAAAAACAATAAAAATAAAAAATAAAAAAGAAAGAAAGAAAAAAAGGAACAGGAAACGTGTTATGGGGCTTCATAGCTAGCTGCGGGGTTCTGTGCAAAGCCTGCTCTGTGCTAGATTTACAAATTCAAAGGAGTCATAGGTTGGGTTTCCTGGAAGCAGATTCTGAGAGGGAGGGTTGGGACAGTTGTTGGCAGAAGGTTTACTGGGCAAGTGTGGAAGGCAGAATTGGGCAAGGGGAGAAGCTGACCCACAGCACAGTTTCATCCAAGGCTCCCCTGAGCTTTGGGAAACTGTGGAGCTGGAAGAGCCCTTCAGAGTCATCCCACACTGAGACAAGGGAACAGGCCTTTGTATCTCTGCATAATGCAGTCATTGGCCAAGGGCTATCCCTTGAGAGGCAACAACTTTGAGTAGGGCAGGTCCCTGTGGCCCAGAGCAATGTGCAGTGAGAGGCAGAGCCATGCAGGCCCACTTAAATCCTCAAATTCCTACCAGTTGGGGGATGGGCTGTCAGCCCTGAAGAGGATGTCTAAGTGGAACACCACAATATCCGCTATAAAAGGAGTGGTGTTCCTGCAATATATTAAAGTGTTTTCTTTTTCATATTACACTTCTTTATGTATGACCTTCTTTCTATTCAGCTAAAAAAGGATTAAGATTTTATGATGAAACTCCAAAATAAAGAGTTTATATATATAGCTCCTGATTTCTGAATATTTTTGAGACCCCACAATGAGACAACAGTTCTGAAAGCCAGGCTTTGCTGAAGAAGACTTTGTTAAATTCTGAAAATATCCTTTTTTCATATCAAGAGACAAGCTTGATAGATCCGGATTATATAATTTTATTTTATGCCATGGTGAAGATGATGGAGGATATGACAAACAGGAAGGGGACGTAGAACATTGCTGATTATAGAGGGGGTTGAGATTAGGGTGAGGACACTGCTCCACCCCTATCATATCCCCACCTATACCTCCTGTTTGGAACTCTGAGAAAATATAGCCTCCTAGAGTGACATGGGCCTAAGGCTACTGAGTAGAAATGGTGGGTTGACCTGTGTAAGTAGACAGTAGGCCCAAGATAGTACTGTTGATCCTTCCTTAATCTGTTTCTGGCGTGGAAGGAATCTGAAGTTCTTTCTTCCTCTGTAGTGAATTCAGAAGATATTTGGTGAGTTTGCCAGAAGGGTCACCAAAGTGACCCCATGTTGGAGGGCTGCATGGGAGACCACTCAAACCTAGGGTCAAATGGGAGTGGCAGCAGACCTCAAGGGATCTGCAGTGCTGGGTGGTGGTGGTGGTGATTTAGCTGGCAGAGGAGACAGGTCATCTGAGCAATTACCATGCATTGGCCTTGCTGAAAAAAAATAGACCAAGAATACTTCCCAGTAGATGTCTCAAGAACAGGGACCAAAGGCCAAACACAAGTAACACAAAACACCTAAATCAATAGATGTCCCCTGCAACACTTTCTCTGATGCCATGAGTTATGTGAATTTCCTTCTACACCCAGACCCTGTCTTGGGAAGGCAGGGCAGGGGGAGCATCTTGGAAAACAGGAGAAACTGCTCTTTATAGGGAACTTTGAATTGACTATTTGTATAGGCAAGACCAAATTATACCCAAAGAATCTTTAAACTAGAAAAGACTAAATTATTCCATTTGAAAGTTAACATTTCGTTCTGCCATGAGAGCTCAAGTGTAAGCTGAGATTGGTCATAAAGAAAGAAACATGGCTTTAGTACAATGTTTGACTCAGGTACACATCCATTATCTCATTTCATCTTTATAACAACACTAGGAGATAAGAATTATCATCTCCAATTATTTATCTCTGTTATTTTCCACACTTTGAAGAAATCAACCCCCAGAAAAGCAAAGGACCTTTTCCAAGGTCAAATGGCTAGTGAGTGCCAGAGATCTTGTTGAACTGATGGTTCCATGTCACTAGAGGAAAGGCTTTAATGGAAGGAATTATCCTTAAGTTGGCCCTCGAAGTGTGTGTGGGTTTTCTGTAAAGACTAGAGAAAAATATTTCAGAGAGGATGAGCCAAGATAAAGAAATGGGAATACACGAACATAGTAAGCATTGCTGACTGAATATTTTGTATGGATACATATGTATCATATATAGTCATAATTATGTATTGATAATGTATTGAGTGCTGACCACATGCAAAGCATCATTCTAAGCCCTGAGTATTGCCTCATTTAATTGAATTACCACAATAATCTTTTGAGGCAAATACCATTGTTATTATCTTCATTTTACAGATGAAGAAGCTGAGACACAGAGAGATTAACTTGCTTACGTAGTTATGCAGTTAGTAAAAGGCAAGCCTAGATTTAACACAGGTAGGCTGACTTCAGAGTATTTGCTATTCTGCCTCCCTGTTTTTGATATCAGGAAATGACATAAGTTGTTTCTATTTTGTTTGGACTCTGATATTTTAGGGAAAGGTTATTTAGTAAGGCTGAAAAGGTTGGTAAGAGTCACGTTGCAAAAGGCTTGAATGCAAGGCAGAGGAGTTTGCCCAAATAATTATATACATTATAGGTGGTAATTATAGATTTTCTGTTTCTCAATGACAGGAATTCTCTAAACTGACTTGTGCAATTATAATTGATCAACTGATACACAATTTTTTTTGAGGCTAAGAACACATCAGATTTCACTTTTGCTGAAATTTCATTTGTTCTAAATCATTTGAAGTACGGTATTGATATTCTCTCAGTGCCAGTCCCTTAATGATAGATTTTAAATTTTGGCACAGTGTCCTATAGAAAAGTAATCTGGAGAGCAAGAAGGCACAAATTAAAATTATTTGTGTGACATTTAGCGTATGATTATTGTGGGAGCTCAATAAACATTTGTTTTTTATTATTTATTAAGTTTATTAATGTGTCCAAAATAATTTTACATTTAAGTCATGATCTGCACATCCCCCCATTATAATTTTTGAATCCAGTCATGTATGGCTTTTCAGGGAGTAGATGAGCTTGTCAGCATTCTTAGAAGAGGTTTCCCTGTGAGAATTTACTACCCAATTCCAAACAGTATACAGTAGTGTTGATGATAATTCCTTATATTTGTTTAGAAGTTCTAGTATTATTTTTCAAGACTTAAGTGTTATGTGCAAACTTTAAATAGTAGATTTGGTTAGTCCCAGAAAATTGGAAGGACTTAACAATAAATTGCATTGTTTTTTTCTTTCCTGAAAATTTTTATATTAAATTTAGTATTTAGTACATGCTTTCAACTATGAATAACATTAATAAACAAGGTGTGATTTATTTTTAATGTTTCTCTCTCCACAGGTTGCTTACTATTTTGTTAGTGAGCCCTATTTTGATGCATTCAAGTTATGAATATAATTGGCGATGGGGAGTTGTAATCATGTGGTCTGGAATTAAAGGAGTTTTTAATTTACTCTGGGCTCCTGATGTTTATAATCTCGCTGAACGAAAAGTGGAAGTACCGCAAATGGTAGGAAAGATCATGTCTCATGATTATTCATATTTATCATTTTTACTTGTCTTGCCCACTTGTCAGAACTCAGTAATAAAGTTAACCAGCTTTGAATTAGATTTTTAAAATGCATTCTTTTAAGTAGAAAGGAACAGAGCAGAACGTTATTTATGTTGAGAATGTGAAAGGGACCAATAGTCATGGAGTAGTTATGGATGTGGTATTAGATAAACTTGAGCTCTGATCTGGACTCCACCATTCACAGGCTGGGTGATCTTGAGGAAGTTCCCCAGCCTTGCTGAGCTTCAATTTTCAGTTGAGAATTGAGATGATGCTCAACAAAATACCAGACACTTAATAAATGCTCAATAAATGTTATTGAACACACACATGCTATTTTCTTTTCTTTTATTTTTTTGAGACAAGATTTCACTCTGTCACCCAGGCTGGAGTGCAGTGGTGCGATCTTGGCTCACTGCAACCTCCGTCTCCCAGGTTTAAGCAATTCTCATGCCTCAGCCTCCCAAGTAGCTGGGATTACAGGCGTGCACAAACACATCTGGATTATTATTATTATTATTTGTTATTTTTAGTAGAGACAGGGTTTCGCCATGTTGGCCAGGCTGGTCTTGAACTCCTGGCCTCAGGTGATCCGCCTGTCTCGGCCTCCACTCAAAGTGCTGGGATTACAGACGTGAGCCACCAGGCCCGGGTACAAATGCAATTTTTCAATAGCTGTCAGAAAGCATGAAAAAACGATACTCTTGTCAAGAGCATTCTAATCCTTATAGTTCTTAGAACAAAAACTGAAATGCTAGTTAAGTATGCCAAGATAAAAAAGATTTTATACATTTTTAAATTAAGGATCTAGTTAGGTTTATGTCTTTAGGGCTAATTTTAAAAAATTTATTTCTCGAAAAATTCTGGGCAAAGACTCCATTATCTGTAGCACAAAACAAAACTTGGTTTCCTTTCCACTCTTTCTTAAAGCCGTTCCCCATGGGTTAGCTGGTAGATTTCTGGGGAATCTGGTGGTGGCTGCATCTGACATTCCAGGCAAGATTCAAAGAGCCCAGTGCATCTGCTCGCCGTGCACCTTGTCATTTGTGACAGCACTATGAGCTAGCTAGAGAAGTTTCCAGAAGCTGCTAGAAATCTTCAGGATCAGCTTCTCATTACCTCCTAATCAGATGAACCCCAGATCTGTTTCTGGGAGGGGGAAAACTGCTTGAATGATATGAGCTCAAGAGCACTGACTCACCTACCAAGGAATCTGGAGGTAGATGTACAGAGTTTGTTGCTATTGTCTAATTTCCATCCTAGAACTTCTCTTTACTATTTTGCTGCTGCCCCGAAGGCCCAAGGGGTACAGTATTTATTTAATACCTTCTTTTTGGGAGCAACTATTGACCTCTCCATCTTGCATGTGGAGAAATCCAATCAAAGAGAGTAGCCTTCTGTATGTAGCATGAGAGGGAAAGACCTCAGGTGCCCTAACTCCCCAAACAGGAAGTGCTATTTTTGATGGAGTATCATATTCCTATTCCTCACCACATTTTTTTCTGAGGATTTATATCTGTGGGCCTGATCTAGGCATGAATTTTGAGTTCAAATAATCAGTGGTTTTGCAAAGACTTTGGTTCTTTCCATGCTCCAAAAGAAAAGTAAAATAATCAACATTACAGCTCCTCTGATTTTCTTTTATGCAAAGAATTGGCCTAAAACCAAGTCAATGAGAAGTTAACTAGCACCTGGGCATCATTTTACAGTGTTTCTTAATTCTGTCTGGTGTTAAGAATCCCACCCTAGACCTACAGAATCACAACCCACAGTGGGAGTCAGTATGTTTAACAAGCATTTCAGGTGATTGTTGTTATTAGTCAAGTGTGAGAGACACTGGAGGAGAAATTACTATTAATTCCTCTTTTCAGTGAAGGATGCTGTGGCTCTGAGTGGTGGTTAAATTAACTGCCCCCCAATCGCATGGCTAAGAAATGGCAAAGTCATGGCCTACAAATGTTATCTTTCTCCTTCCGCACAGCACCTCTCCAGGCCCCACCACAGCTCCTGCCTTCTCCTTCAGAGCCTCTGGTACAGCCGTAGCAAATGCTGGTGGCAGGCACACATCCCTCTGCTGCCCACGGTCACCACCACCTGTGGTTGCTGGGCTTTCTCCCCACCCTGCAGGTTCCACAGCCATGCCTGAGATGGCTACCACCGTGCTGTCTTTGCATGACTGCTGCCAGGAGTGGCAACTGGGGAGAGCTCCTCCCTCAGTGTCCTTAGCATAGAATCTCCAGTCTATTGTTTTCCTCGTTCAGATTGAAAATTAATGTCTGCCCCAGTGTAGTATGTTCAGGCAATGTCCACAAAACTGCCTTTTTGCCTTAACTGACTTATCAGAAACAGGATTTTAAAATGTGGATTAAGATATTAATAGAATTTTGTTAGTGGCTAATTGAACAATGATTGCTTTTGGAGTACTTATTTAATGTTTTGGTTCTAACTATTTATGTGCTTTGTTTTTAGTTTATACTCTATGTACAAGTAATATCATTATTGACAATGGGAATAAATTCATACGTGATGACTCAGTCAGCCAGGAAGTTAGGTAAAGTATGTGTCTCATTCATGAATTAGCTGGGGAGAATAATACAAACAGGTTATTGTTGGGTGTCATGGGGACATTTCTCATGAAGCTGTAGGAATTGGTTTAGAAATTATTCATTTTTCATTTTTTCATATATTTAGATACTGTATTCTTGGGATATTGGTTCAGCCAGTTTAACAAAAGCGAAATGAACAGAGGCTTAAACAAGACAGAAGGGTTTTTTTTCCCTCCACCAAGAAGTCCAGAAATGTGAGATGGTTCTACTCTACAAAGTTGTTTAGAAATCCAAGTTCCTTTCCTTTAATTGCTTTTCCATGCCCTAGGGTGCTGCTCTTGTCCACAGGGTAGAAGCCTGCTCACTATCACCATGTCTACAATCCAACCAACTAGAAAGGGGAAATGGTGGGGGACGGGTGTGTGGCAATGGAGGGTAAGCAGCCTCCCTCTCTATATATCATTATCACTCACATTCCATTGGCCAGAACTTAGTCACGTGGACACACATGGGCAAGGGAAGCTGGGAAATATCATCTTTCTGGGCTGGCGATATGATCAGCGAAAACTTGGAGATTCTATTGGCAGAAGGAAGAAGAAGAGAATGGATGTTGGGAGATAACAGCAGGCTCTGCCACAGTTGGTTATTTCTAAAAGGAATCTCAGGCCATTTATAATAAAATGCATAAATATAATAAAATAACAAATAGACACGTTCGGTAGAGAAATCCAGGATAAGATACTTGGTGGCAATAGGTTCAAGGGGAGAGGGGAAAACTGGGGTGAGATTAGGCAAAGTCTTATAGTAGAACGTTAGTATAGTTCAATATGCCATGGCCTGATCCTCAGCTTTGCTGCTACAGAGACCCGATTTTGTCTGGGTATTTAAAATTGATCAGACTACTGGAGGTTTACAA
This sequence comes from Hylobates moloch, assembly GCF_009828535.3. Classification (NCBI taxonomy): domain Eukaryota; kingdom Metazoa; phylum Chordata; class Mammalia; order Primates; family Hylobatidae; genus Hylobates; species Hylobates moloch. The sequence goes on from NW_026652283.1 coordinate 60,266,576, forward strand.
GTCAGGCATAACTTGGAGATATTGCAGGTTCAATTCCAGACCATGTGACAAAGCAAATAATGCAATAAGTATCACAATAAAGCAAGTCATACAAATTATATGGTTTCCCAGTGCATATAAAAATTGTGTTTACACTATACTGTAGTCAATTATAATGCAAAAGCACAGTGTCTAAGAAAACTATTTACATACCTTAATGAAAAAATGCTTCCTTGCTAAAAAAAATGCCAACAATCATCTGAACCTTCAGCAATTCATAATCTTTTTGCTGGTGCAGGGTTGATAGCTGCTGACTGATCAGATCAGGGTGGTGGTTGCTGAAGATTGGGCAGCTGTGGCAATTTCTTTAAGACAACAGTGAAGTTTGGCACATCAACTGACTCTTTCTTTCATGAAAGATTTCTCTGTAGCATGCGGCGCTGTTTGATAGCATTTTACATAGAGTAGACCTTCTTTCAAAATTGGAATCAATCTTCTCAAAACCTGTTGCCACTGCTTTAGCAACTAAGTTTATAAAATATTCTAAATCCTTTGCTGTCCTTTCAACAATGTTCACAGCATCTTCACCAGGAGTAGATGCCATATCAAGAAAGCACTTCGTTTACTCATCCATAAGAAGCAACTCCTCATCCATGCAAGTTTTATCCTGAGATTGCAGCAATTCAGTCACATCTTCCGGCTCTACTTCTAATTCTAGTTCCCTTGCTATTTCCACCACATCTGCAGTTACTTCCTCCACTGAAGTCTTGAACCCCTCAAAGTCATCTATGAAGGTTAAAATCAACTTCTTCCTGACTCCTATTAATGTTGATATTTTGACCTCCTGCTACGAATTATGAATGCTCTTAATGGCACCTAGAATGGTGAATTCTATCCATGAGGTTTTTTGTTGATTTTCCCTACATCCATCAGAGGAATCACTATCTATGACAGCTATAGCCTTACAAAATGTGCTTATTAAATAATAAGGCTTGAAAGTCAAAATGACTCCTTGATACTTGGGCTGCAGAATGGATGTTGTGCTAGCAGGCAGGGAAACAACATTCAACTCCTTGTCCATCTCCATCAGAGCTCTTGCATGACTAAGTGTATTGTCAATGAGTAGTAATATTTTGAAAGGAATCTTTTTTTTTCTGAGCAGTAGGTATCAATAGTGAGCTTAAAATATTTAGTAAACCATGCTGTAAAGAGATATGCTGTCATCCAGGCTTTGTTTTTTCATTTTTAGACCTCAGACAGAATACATTTAGCTTAATTCTTAAGAGTCTTAGGATTTTCAGAATGGTAAGTAAAAATTGGCTTCGGCTTAAAGTCACAAGCTGCATTAGCCCCTAAGAAGAGTTAGTCTGTCCTTTGAAGCTTTGAAGCTAGGCATTGGCTTTTCCTTTTTAGTAATGAAAGTCATCCATAGCATTCTCTTCCAATATAAGGCTGTTTATCTACATTGAAAATCTGCTGAATCTACATTGAAATCTACATTGAAAATCACCTTCATCAGTTATCTTAGCTAGATCTTCTGGATAACTTGCTGCAGCTTCTACATCAGCACTTGCTGCTTCACTTTGCACTTTTATGTAATGGAGATGACTTCTTTCCTTTAACCTCATGAACCAATCTCTGCTAGCTCCTAACTTTTCTTCTTCAGCTTCCTCACCTCTCTTCACCTTCACAGAACTGAAGAGACTTAGGGACTTTCTCCAGATTAGATTTTGGCTAAAGGGAATACTGTGTTGGTTTGATTTTCTCTTCAGACCACTCAATCTTTCTCCATATCAGCAATAAGGCTGTTTTGCCTTCTTATCATTTGTGTGTTCACTGGAGTAGCACTTTTAATTTCTTTCAAGAGATTTTTCTTTCCACTCACAACTTGGCTGACTAGTGCAAAAGGCCTAGTGCTTGGCTTATCTCGGCTTTCAACCTGTCTTCCTCACTAAATTCAATCATTTCTAGTTTCTAATTTAAAGTGAGAGATGTATGACTCTTCCTTTCACTTGAACACTTAGAAGCCATTGTAGGGTTATTAATTGGCCTAATTTCAATATTGCGTGTCTCAGGGAATAGCGAGGTCCAAGAAGAGAGTGAGAGAGAAATGGCCAGTCTGAGGGGCAGTCAGAACACACACTTACTGATTGTTGCCCTATGTGGGTGTGGTTTGTGGTGCCCCAACACAGTTACATTAGTAATATCAAAGATTACTGATCACATATCACCATCATGGATATAATAATAATGAAAAAGTTTGAAATATTGTGAGAATTACCAAAATGTAGACACACAGATACGAAGTGAGGACATACTGTTGGAAAAATGGTGCTGATAGACTTGCTAGATGCAGGGTTGCCGCAGACCTTCAATTTGTAAGAACTGCAATATCTGCAAAGCACAATAAGGTAAAGCAGAATGAGACAAGGCATGCCTGCACCACATTCACAGATTCATCAATAAACCAGAAGTCCGATTTACTAGTTTATAATGAGGATGAATTTCTATGTCTGAAATTTTTGTGACCATTATCACAGTATTCACCTCTGATACCAATTTTCTTGATAAACCAAATTGGTAATCAAAAGGTTTCTTGTAGAGCATGGAACTAATGAGGGCAAATGAAGGATAATGTTGAAGGAGAGTTGTTCTAAATGTGGAAGTAGCCTGATATATTCATCCTGTCCTACTCATAAGAGACAACACTGCTCTGCTTGGGTGTTTTCAGAAAGTCCTGCACATTCTTAGAACTGTGCCTCATAAACACTATTGCAGAACTTCCTGTGACAGCCCACCTCAAAGCAAAGGGCTCCAGTGTTTGAGTGCGGCTGGCACGTGGGGCAGATTTTAGGCAGCTCTCCTTTTTCCCCAGTTATGGACTTGCTCCCCTCCCCTCCCCTCCTCTTCCCTTCCCTTGCTTCTCTCTCTCTCTCTCTTTCAACAGCTCACTATCTTGCCCAGGGAGGTCTCAAATTCCTGGGCTCAGCCTCCAGAGTAGTTGGGCCTACAGGTGCTCACCACCCCACCAGGCTGTGTTTGTCCTTCTTCATTTAAAAAAAAAAAAAAAAATGATACAGGGCTGGGCGCGGTGGCTGACGCCTGTAATCTCAACACTTTGGAAGGCCGAGGCAGGTGGATCACAAGGTCAAGAGATCGAGACCATCCTGGCCAACATGGTGAAACCCCATCGCTATTAAAAATATAAAAATTAGCTGGGCATGGTGGCGCATGCCTGTAGTCCCAGCTACTTGGGAGGCTGAGGCAGGAGAATCACTTGAACCTGGGAGGTGGATGTTGCAGTGAGCCAAGATTGCACCACTGCACTCCAGCCTGGCAACAGAGTGAAACTCCTCAAAAAAAATAAAAATAAAAAAATAAAAAATAAATAAATAAAATAAAAAAATAAAAAAAAGATACAGGATCTCACTCTGTCACCCAGGCTGCAGTGCAGTGGCACGATTATGGCTCACTGCAGCCTTGACCTCCTGGACTCAAGTGATCCTCCTGCCTCAGCCTCCCAAATAGCTGGGAGTATAGGTTTGCACCACCACACCCAGCTCATTTTTATTTCTTTTTTAGTAGAGATAGGGTCTGGCTATATTGCCCTGGTTGGTCTTGAATTCCTGGGCTCAAGGGATTCTCCTGCCCTGGCATCCCAAAGTGTCGAGATTATAGTTGTGAGCCACCATGTCTGGTCTTGGTTTATTCTTATTTGCAGTGAAAAGGTGTGCTTGGATTGGCAAAAACTCATAAGGCAGCATGAGTGAAGTTAATTTGATGCCCGAAGTCTTGCTCACACTTTCCTTCCCACCAAATCCCTTTGACTGCCAGGGATCCTGACCCAGCTGACTCTCTTTTTTTAAGACAAAATATGTGGGTTTCTCTCATGCTTCCTTTCTTGTGATTCCTCCTACTCTGGTATTCAAAAGTGAGATCAGTGAGGGATTTTACTATCATGACAATGCTTTTTTTCTCTTGTTTCTTTTTTTCCCCTCTGTAAATTTTTGGTTGTATTAACCAAGCTTCAGAATTTCTTTTAACTCACTGTGGAATAAAGATTGTATAGCAAATACTTTATCTTTTCAGAGTCAATGTTCATCCTTTCTAGAAATATCATGTATTTAACAGGTGCTTGTCGGAGTTGAGTTTTATCAGTCAGAGTTTCAAACCAACTCCTTCCACCTGGTCTAATGCTTTTAAGAGTTCTCTCCTCATATTCTTCCAGGATTATCTTAAACACTGGGAGTGCATTCAGATGTACTGGTGCCACCAGGTAGCCCACATGCCCTCATACTTCCCCTGAGCAACTGGAAAGTGGCTGTTGCCCCATCATATGGGTGGGATCTAATTGGGCAAATGAATACATTTTCTCCTTGTGTGGTCTGAGCCATGGGAATTTTAAATCCAAGGCAGCAGGCAGTCAGATGCCTCTTTGCTCCAGGTTACAGTGAACTGATCCTGATGCTTGAGAGGGATATCCCTACAGACCTCTCTGAATCCCCAAACTTCAAATCACTCCATTGTATGCAGTGTCCCATAGAGAGTGAAATAAAGTTAAACTGAAACATTTAGAAGCCATTTAACCCTTGAAGAGACATTTCATATGCAATTATAAGGAGAGAACGGCTTTATTGAGATGGAATTGTGAGTAAGTAGGCTAAGCTTATTTACTTCTTTAATTCTTCTCTTTGGCAAGTGAGCCTTGTAGTTCATACCTCAAGAAAATACAAAATGCTACAAATTTTGAACATATTGATTCACTGGCCAGAAAACAGAGATGTTAAACTTGAGGGATCTCTACTGCACTGGTCTTTAAATGTTATTATGTACAGTATAAGAAACAATTAGAGAACTTGTTAAAATGCAAATTTTCAAGCCAATCTGATTCTGTAGGTATGGAGTGGAACCCAGGAATTTGCATAGTTTAATAGGCAGCCCTTCCACCTGTACCCTTTACACTTTGAGAAATATGGATTGGGTGCATTGAAGTAGTCATGTCTTTAGCTATAGGGAAAGCAAGGAAACTAATAAACATTTTTTAGCAGTTGAGTCAGATAAAGTTGAGCTATACAGCCAAAAAGAAACAAATAGTTGGGTAATCTTCTGGAAAGTTTTGTATGAAAAATTGTCCTTGCTCTAACCACTCTGGTTTGCAGGTGATCTCAAGATTTCACTACATGATCATGCAACATTTTTTGCTTTCCCTTGCAGTCCTCACTGTACTCTATTAAAGCCTTTGCTTTTGTCTTTGTCACAGGTTTGTGTGTTCTTTCCCTCCCAAGACAAATGGCCTTGCAAAATGCCACTCAGCACATACAGGAGATAGTACAGAACACAATAACTTTATTTAAAACAGAAAAAGTTTTGACAAATGTTAACTGGACCTTAGTAGAAGATAAAACGAGGATCGAATACATTCCCGTGAGTTGATACCTGGCAAAAAGTAGTTTTCCTTTCCTTCCCTTGGTCTGCCTCGCTTGCTTTAGTCTATTGTTAAAGACCTGATTCTGCTAATTAAATGTCAGAAAACTGAGGGGAGATAGTTACTGGCTTTGCTATTTTGGTGAAATGAGTTTGAATTCTGTCTCTAAAGAGAAGGTCTTGGTTATCCAGCTTTATTTGCCAAATACCAGGAGAATGGATGTTTTACAATCCGGCTGGTTGAGTACCAATCAATGGCCTCTGCCAAGATAATGTTTTTAATGGCTTAAGATACTGATAATTCTCTCCTGGTAGAAGTGTTATAAAAAGCAGAAAACTTGGGCTGATTTAGAGAGCAGTCAAGCATATAGGTAAGTTTAGAGAAGAATTTGGGATATAAATCTCCCCAAATGAATATTTACTTTAGCACAACTGAAGGCAACACTTCGTATATGAAAAAACATTACATAGCTCTTCATTCTAGCAATTCTGCTTTGAATTATTGGAATCTTTGTTGAGAGTAGCATTTGCCAGTTCCTAATCATTTTTACTTATTTTTAACTTTATCCCTTTATGTTTTAAAATGTCATCTGATACGGTTCAGTTTTCCCAAGTTTCACATAATGATATGAAGACAGAATCCACAGCAGATGAAGCTTTAATAGAAGAAGCCAGATTGCATGTAGCTGCAATACAAATGGTTGGTGCTGTTCACATACTGTTTTAAAATTTCTTTTCTTGCAATGTCTTTGATCCTTGCATATGATTTTCAGATGACTTGAAAACTTTTCTTTACCTTCTGATAGTCTATTGATTGTTAAAATTAATGTGTGTTTTGTTAAAGTTAAAAAATAAAAAATCTCCCTCTTCCTGAGGCTTGAAGTTTAAGTCACAAACCTTATTATCCTGTTTCTATGTCTGGCAAATTTTAGCAGTGACTTTTGAGGGCCCTTAGAATAATGTTTGGTGCTATTTACATACTAGATAATTAAACATTTTCAAATATTTAAAATTGCTTTTATAAATTTAACATATCTGAGTTCCATTTATACAAAATTCTCTCAAGTGCTAATTTAACTGTTAGAGATATAATAAGCTAAAATAAATCTGATGAATCAAAAATTCTCTTGAAATGTTGTAATACTAATATTTAAATGTTCCGTATAAATATAGGAAGATTACCTGGTAAAATCAAGTTTATACCAGCTTGTCAAATTGTACATTTTAAACTGGAATTATAATCAAATAGAACAAATTTCATTCAATATAAAATGTATATAAAATACTAATTGTGACCAGAATTCTTTTTTAGTTTTTTTAAAACTTATTGTCAATATTAAGAATTCCTAACATATGCAAAAGTAGATAGAATAGTGTAATAAATCCTCATGTACCCATTACCCAACCTTAAAAACCATCCACATGTGACCAATACCTGCTGCATCCTAACCCCCATCTTATGTATTAGTTTGAAACAAATCATACATCTGTAAATATTTCAGTATATATCTCTAAATTTTAAAGTATTTTTAAAAATATAAAATACTAACATTATACTTAAAAATGAACAATAATTCCTTAATAACATCAAATGTTGACTCAGCGGTAAGATTTCCAGTTGTCTCAGAAATGTGATAAATATTTATTTTTATAGTTTATGTTTTCAAATTGAACTCCAGTAAAGTCCACACATTGCAATGAACTGATATGTCCTTCAAATCTCTATTAACATAAAAATTCCTTCTTTTTGCTTTCATTTTTTCTGTTGAAGAATATATTTCTTCTTATTTATTTATTTATTTTATTTATTTTGAAACAAAGTCTGGCTCTGTCATCCAGGCTGGAGTGCAGTGGCGCGATCTTGACTCACTGCAACCTCCGCCTCCTGGGTTCAAGAGATTCTTGTGCCTCAGCCTCCCTAGTAGCTGGAATTATAAGTGCCTGCCACCATGCCCAGCCAATTTTTGTATTTTTAGTACAGACGGGGTTTTGGCACCATGCCCAGCTAATTTTTGTGTTTTTAGTAGAGATGGGGTTTTCTGGCCTCAAGTGATCTGCCCACCTCAGCCTCCCAAAGCACTGGGATTGCAGGTGTGAGCCACCGCTTCCAGCTTGAGGAACATATTTCTTCTTAACTTAAGAAATTATTTTTATTCTTTTAAACATTTCTATACTTAGTTTAACATATTCTCAGAATTTGAAAGGCTTTTGTCCACAGTAGAAAATTACGTATGGCCACAAATTCTTTGCAGAGCCTCCTATTAAAAAGTGGTATCTTTATCCTACCCCTTGAATTTGGGCTGTTCTTGTGATTTGTTTTGAGCATAAAATATGGCAAAAGTGGGTTTGTGAACGTTCTGGAGCCTAGGCATTGAGAAGATTTGTAGCTTCTATCTTTTTCCCACTCTGAATGCCACCCTGAGACTGCCGTGCAAAGAAGCTGACCTAGCCTCTGAAGAATGAGAAGCCACCTAGAGGAAAACTGAGGCAAAAAGGCCAGTACCTAACTTCCAGACTTGTGAATGAGGCTGCCTCAATTCAAGGGGTGGGGCAATAGACTCAACCTCTTAATAGTAAGACATGCACAGAATTTGTGGCCATATTTACTGTTCCACAGTTTGCCCACTGGCCACAATATTTCTACCCCTCCTACATGTAAAACAGACTCACCCTTTTCCAAGTACCCAAAAAGCTACATCCTATTTGCTACCAGACTCAAAGTCCAGTATCATGATCTGCAATCCAGGCGAGAGGCTCCTTGGTTGCCTCTCCTGAAGTGTGACTCTTCTTGATCTAGAGACCTGTGAACTAAAAAGAAAAGTTATCTGCCCCCCAGACACCCAATATTCAGTGATGATCAACAGACACTACTGTTTAAGAGGGGGAAGAATGGGATGGCCTGAGAAATTACTGGTCCATGGCAATTCTGAAATCCATCTGGGCACACATACCAATTCTCCCCATTCTTTCCGTTTCCATAGGAAATAATCCATGCTTGTAGCCAAGTGGCTTTCTCAGTTTGATTTCTGCCTGTAGAAAACTGGGAGGTTTATATTCACTTAGAACTGTCTCTGTCCCTTTTTGTCCAATCTAGCACAATTACCATAAAAATTGTTTGTTTTCAATGACTCTGGTTTAGTCGGCCCCACTTCACGGTTTCTTTTCAGGTAGACTGTTGACCGTATCAGATAATGCAGATATGAGTCTGAGGAGGCCTTTAGTCTTGTTGAGAAGGTAGATGAAGTACCACCTTGAATCTTTGGGTGGTCTTAACAAAGGGCCTTCAGCCACACCCTTGATTTGATTTGGAAGTGGAGGCCATATTTTACTGGCAGCACCCTGGATTTGGTCTTTTTTTTTAAATTATACTTTAAGTTCTAGGGTACATGTGCACAATGTGCAGGTTTGTTACATATTCACACATGTGCCGTGTTGGTTTGCTGCACCCATTAAGTCATCATTTACATTAGGTATTTCTCCTAATGCTATCCCTCCCCCATCTCCCTACCCCATGAAGGCCCTGGTGTGTGATGTTCCCCGCCCTGTGTCCAAGTGTTCTCATTGTTCAATTCCCACTGATAAGTGAGAACATGTGGTGTTTGGTTTTTTGTCCTTGTGATAGTTTGCTCAGAATTATGGTTTTCATCTTCATCCATGTCCCTACAAAGGACATTAACTCATCCTTTTTTATGGCTGCATAGTATTCCATGGTGTATATGTGCCACATTTTCTTAATCCAGTCTATCACTGATGGATATTTGGGTTGGTTCCAAGTCTTTGCTATTGTGAATAATGCCTCAATAAACAGAGTTTGCATGTATCTTTATAGTAGCATGATTTATAATCCTTTGGGTATATACCTAGTAATTGGATTGCTGGATCAAATGGTATTTCTAGTTCTAGATCCTTGAGGAATCACCACACTGTCTTCTGCAATGGTTGAACTAGTTTACACTCCCACCAACAGTGTAAGAGCATTCCTAATTCTCCACATCCTCTCCAGCACCTGTTGTTTCCTGACTTTTTAATGATCACCATTCTAACTGGTGTGAGATGGTATCTCATTGTGGTTTTGATTTGCATTTTTCTGATGACCAGTGATGATGAGCATTTTTTCATGTGTCTGTTGGCTGCATAAATGTCTTCTTTAGAGAAGTGTCTGTTCATATCCTTTGCCCACCTTTTGATGGGGTTGTTTGATTTTTTTCTTGTAAATTTGTTTAAGTTCTTTGTAGATTCTGGATATTAGCCCTTTGTCAGATGGGTAGATTGCAAAAACTTTCTCCCACTCTGTAGGTTGTCTATTCACTTTGATCGTAGTTTCTTTTGCTGTGCAGAAGCTCTTTAGTTTAATTAGATCCCATTTGTCAATTTTGGCTTTTGTTGCCATTGCTTTTGGTGTTTTGGTCATGAAGTCCTTGCCCATGCCTATGTCCTGAATGGTATTGCCTAGGTTTTCTTCTGGGGTTTTTATGGTTTTTAGGTCTAACATTTAAGTCTTTAATCCATCTTGAATTAATTTTTGTATAAGGTGTAAGGAAGGGATCCCGTTTCAGCTTTCTACATATGGCTAGCCAGTTTTCCCAGCACCATTTATTAAATAGGGAATCCTTTCCCCATTTCTTGCTTTTGTCAGGTTTGTCAAAGATCAGATGGTTGTAGATGTGTGGTGTTATTTCTGGGGCCTCTGTTCTGTTCCATTGGTCTATACTTCTGTTTTGGTACCAGTACCATGCTGCTTTTGTTACTGTAGCCTTGTAGTATACTTTGAAGTCAGGTAGTGTGATGCCTCCAGCTTTGTTTGTTTTGGTTAGGATTATCTTGGCAAGGCAGACTCTGTTTTGGTTCCATATGAACTTTAAAGTACTTTTTTCCAATTCTGTGAAGAAAGTCATTGGTAGGTTGATGGGGATGGCAATGAATCTATAAATTACCTTTGGCAGTATGGCCATTTTCACGATATTGATTCCTCCTATCCATGAGCATGGAATGTTCTTCCATTTGTTTCTGTCCTCTTTTATTTCATTGAGCAGTGGTTTTTCGTTCTCCTTGAAGAGGTCCTTCACATCCCTTGTAAGTTGGATTCCTAGGTATTTTATTTTCTTTGTAGCAATAGTGAATGGGAGTTCACTCATGATTTGGCTCTCTGTTTGTCTGTTATTGGTGTATAGGAATGCTTGTGATTTTTGCACACTGATTTTTTGTCCTGAGACTTTGCTGAAGTTGCTTATCAGCTTAAGGAGATCTGGGGTGAGATAATGGGGTTTTCTAAATATAAAATCATGTCATCTGCAAACAATTTGACTTCCTCTTTTCTTAATTGAATACCGCTTATTTCTTTCTTTTGCCTGATTGCCCTGGCCAGAACTTCCAACAGTATGTTGAATAGGAGTGGTGAGAGAGAGCATCCCTGTCTTGTGCCAGTTTTCAAAAGGAATGCTTCCAGTTTTTGCCCATTGAGTATGATACTGCTGTGGGTTTGTCATGAATAGCTTTTATTATTTTGAGATACATCCCATCAATACCAGGTTTATTGAGAGTTTTTAGCATGTAGGGCTGTTGAATTTTGTCAAAGGCCTTTTCTGCATCTATTGAGATAATCATGTGGTTTTTGTCTTTGGTTCTGTTTATGTGATGGATTACGTTTATTGGTTTGCATATGTTGAACCAGCCTTGCATTCCAGGAATGAAGCCACCTTGATCTTGGTGGATAAGCTGTTTGTTGTGCTGCTGGATTCGGTTTGCCAGTATTTTATTGAGGATTTTTGCATCGATGTTCATCAGGGATATTGGTCTAAAATTCTCTTTTTTTGTTGTGTCTCTTCCAGGCTTTGGTATCAGGATGACACTGGCCTCATAAAATGAATTAGGGAGGATTCCCTCTTTTTCTATTGATTGGAATAGTTTCAGAAGGAATGTTACCAGCTCCTCTTTGTACCTCTGGTAGAATTCGGCTGTGAATCTGTTTGGTCTTGGACTTTTCTTGGTTGGTAAGCTATTAATTTTTGCCTCAATTTCAGAGCCTGTTATTGGTCTATTCAGCCATTCAACTTCTTCCTGGTTTAGTTTTGGGAGGGTGTATGTGTCCAGGAATTTATCCGTTTCTTCTAGATTTTCTAGTTTATTTGCATAGAGGTGTTTATAGTATTCTCTGATGGTAGTTTGTATTTCTGTGGGATCAGTGCTGATATCCCCTTTATCATTTTTTATTGCATCTATGTGCTTCTTCTCTCTTTTCTTCTTTATTAGTCTTGCTAGCAGTCTATCAATTTTGTTGATCTTTTCAAAAAACCGGCTCCTGGATTCATTGATTTTTTGAAGGTTTTTTATGTCTCTATTTCCTTCAGTTCTGCTCTGATTTTAGTTATTTCTTGCCTTCTATTAGCTTTTGAATTTGTTTGCTCTTGCTTCTCTAGTTCTTTTAATTGTGATGTTAGGGTATCGATTTTAGATTTTTCCTGCTTTCTCTTGTGGGCACATAGTGCTATAAATTTTCCTCTACACACTGCTTTAAATGTGTCCCAGAGATTCTGGTATGTTGTGTCTTTGTTCTCATTGGTTTCAAAGAACATCTTTATTTCTGCCTTCATTTTGTTATTTAACCAGTAGTCATTCAGGAGCCGGTTGTTCAGTTTCCATGTAGTTGTGCAGTTTTGAGTGAGTTTCTTAATCCTGAGTTCTAATTTGATTGCACTGTGGTCTGAGAGACAGTTTGTTTTGATTTCTGTTCTTTTACATTTGCTAAGGAGTGTTTTACTTCCAACTATGTGGTCAATTTTGGAATAAGTGTGATGTGGTGCTGAGGAGAATGTATATTCTGTTGATTTGGGGTGGAGAGTTCTGTAGATGTCTATTAGGTCCACTTGGTGCAGAGCTGAGTTCAAGTCCTGGATATCCTTGTTAACCTTCTGTCTTGTTGATCTGTCTAATATTGACGGTGGGGTGTTAAAGTCTCCCATTATTATTGTGTGGGATTCTCAGTCTCATTGTAGGTCTCCAAGGACTTGCTTTATGAATCTGGGTGCTCCTGTATTGAGTGCATATATATTTAGGATAGTTAGTGCTTCTTGTTGAATTGATCCGTTTACCATTATGTAATAGCCTTCTTTGTCTCTTTTGATCTTTGTTGTTTTAAAGTCTGTTTTATCAGAGACGAGGATTGCAACCCCTACTTTTTTTTGCTTTCCATTTGGTTGGTAGATCTTCCTCCATCCCTTTATTTTGAGCGTATGTATGTTTCTACATGTGAGATGAGTCTCCTGAGTACAGCACACTGATGGGTCTTGACTATCCAATTTGCCAGTCTGTGTCTTTTAATTGGGGCATTTAGCCCATTTACATTTAAGGTTAATATTGTTATGTGTGAATTTGATCCTGTCATTATGATGTTAGCTGGTTATTTTGCCCTTTAGTTGATGCAGTTTCTTCTCATCATCGATGGTCTTTACAATTTGGCATGTTTTGGTCTTTACTCTTAGATCTTTGCCAGCTGTAGAAACCACAGACGAGAAACACGTTTAGTTTCCAACCTGGCAAATCACAGCTTCTATATTTTGTCTAAATTCTGCTTTAAGACTGAACTATTTCTCTTTGGTTTATCCCTGTCTCTGTCTTTCTCTACCTTATCATATGAAGCTAACAAAAAGCAGTACTTATAATATTCCTGGAATATTAGAAATCTAGAAATCCTCTTAGCAGATTCATGAGGTACATTTTTTGTCTTCCAAGTTGCCTCAGGTGACAGCCTGGCCAGTGGTACTACCTTTTGATAGCATGGCTGCCTCCCTCCAGCTTCCTGCTGCAGTTTCCCCACTGCTCTTCCAGCTTCCACTAACAGTCTTCTCACTGCCCCCCTGCCCTCTGCCCACCACCTAGTTCCAAGGCTAATGCAATATGTTTTAATTTCTGGAGGCTCTCCACAATCGATACTGATTTTTCCTGTTTTAGTCAGCTTCTGCTCTTTACCTAAGCAACCCAGAACTTGGTGGCTTAAAACAATGATTTATTATTTCTCATGGTTCTGTGTGTTGGCAATCTGGGTGATTCTATTGTTGGTCTCACTTTGGATCACTCTTATGCCTGTGGTCATTTCCTAGATCAGCTATGGTTGGAGGGTCCAGGATGTCCTCACTCTCAGGTTTGGCAGCTGATGCTAGTTGTCTTCCAGGGTGCTTTGTTTCTCCCCTCTATGGCCTATTCTCTATAGTTGGCTGGACTGGGCTTCTTCACAGCATGGTCTCTGGGTTCCAACAGGGTGAGAGGGGAAGCCACAAAGCCTCTTAAGTTCCAGGCTCTGGAGCCTGAATAATGTCACTTTTACCCCCATTTTATTAGTTAAAACAAATCACAAAGCCAGTCCAGAGTCAATGAGTAGAAAAGTAGATTACACCTCTTAATGGGGAAACAGCGATGCCAATTGCAAAGTGGGCATGGACACAGGGAGGCATGACACAGTGCTGTCATTGTTATAATGATCTACCACGTTTACTTTTTTAAACCAACAATCCCATGGAAGGACTTGCTGCATGCTATTTTTGAATAGCTTTCCTAAGAGTACCATCTACCCTGGCATTCTTCCTGTGTTTATGAACCCTTTCCTTTTCAGTCTCCTCTATGAACTCTTTTTAACCCTTTAATGTTGGTGCACCTCAGGACAATTAACTGTGTCCACTGTTCTTACTTTATAGTCTCTCCTTCTTTAGTCCCAGCTACGCTCATGATTTTAACACTATGCATAGATGCTCTACAAATCTATAATCTTCCTTCCATACCTTTCAACGCCAGCTCTTTAGACTCATGAATCCAGTGGTGGCTAGACAGCTTCTCCTTTCACTCTACCTCAAATCCATATTGAACTCATCCCAAGCCTACTGTTATATTCCAACTGTTAGTGAATTAGACCATTGGTTGCTGGAGTCAGTCCTCTTCCTCTATCCTTCTCCAAGCTCTATCAATCTTACCTTCTAAATATTTGTCAAATACACACCTTTCCATCCTTGTGAATATTAATTTAGGCCATCATAATCTCTTGTCCAGACGATAACTTTCAATTGGTCCCCTTTTCTCCAATATTTCCATTCTCAAGTTACAGTGACTTACTAAAAGACATGTGACTCTACCTCCTTCGTGCTTAAAACCCTAAATCACTCCTCAGTGCCTACATTTTCCATTGTGAGTTTCAAAGAACACTTGTTCCGTGGCATGCTAATAGAAACTGCATGAAAAAAGAAGTTTCCATGCTCAAATTAGTTTGGGAAATGGTGGCTTAAATAAAGTTAAATGGGTTTCTTTTAGAACTTCTTGTAGAACTCTTCAGGATTTTTAATATGCTGTTATACATTGAGATTCTCCAAGAGGGACTATTGAATGCAACATTTCCTTACCCTTTCCCCTGCCCTGCATAGTTTTTCAGGGATTGGGGTTGAAGGAGTATCTCACAGAATGTGCATATCACATTCCAAGAAAAGTTTACCTGTGAAATTAAGTCAAAGCACAATATACAAGGTATTTTAAAATCTGGCCTCTGACTGTTTCTCTAACTGATGCTCTGCCCCACAACTTGTTTTTTACTGCACTCAGCATACTGTTTCTCATCTCTGTACGTGCACTAGAGATGCCACCCTCTGCCTACCTCTTTCTTCACTCTGCTCGCCCCACCACCATTCTTCATCTGGATAATTGTACTTCTCCTTAAAACTCAATTGAGGTATCATGTCTTCCAAGAGAAACTCTCTCTGATCCCGTCTCTACATCAAGTTTGATTAACACCCTGTGCTGAATGTTATCCCCTTAATTTCCTGTTTTATCATATATGCATCTAACTTTTCCCCTGCCCCACTAGATTGTGAACCCCTTAAAGCCTTGGACTATACCTCCATTGCCCTAAAACAGGGCTTGGAATAGAGTAGGCATTTAATAAACATTTGTTTAAAGGGTGAATGAATAAATAAACAATCCATCATATTAGTAAATCATAATTTTCTTGATCCAGGCCTACTTCTTGATGCTGGGCCGGAAACACTACAAGTGTAAACACTGGAGGTAGGCCTCAGGACTGAGCTTCTGGGACATACTTTTCTTACAGTGGACATCCTACCAGGGCCATCACGGAGGCTTACACCGTGGGGAAATCCACTAAGTGCTCCAGTAGCCCTCAGAGTAGAGAGAGCCTGGCCATTGCCCCATACCGTTTGGAAGGCAGCTTCAGAATTTGCATATCCTTTATCAAAGCTGTTACTGGTGGATCATTTTTCTATCTTCTGGAAAAGGACCTAATGAGTGAATGAGAATTGTCTTGAGATATAAGTGGTGTGAATTCTCTCCTTTCCTGAAATGACTATCATCCCTCGAATTTTAAGACTTGAGAAAATATGTTAAATGCAGTAGTGGTTGGAGTCAACATTTCTAAACAATGGATAGGCAAAGTGTATGGTCAGTATGTGAGCAAATGTAGGCAGCAGCTCCAGGAGGTAACGCTAACCTCTGAATGTAATGTCAGTGTCATGTAGAAGCTATAATTTTTCTACTATTTTAGGGGGAGGATTGACACAACAATACAGCCTATCTTTTTCTTTTGATAGTTCTTTGTGGGGCTGAAATGATTAGTTACACTTAGAATTAATACTTTGCACTCTCTGTTCTGCTGTAGAAAGATGATGCTACTGATGTTATTTATATTACTGAAGTAAACTCTTTGAGTTGTATATATAATATGTGTATATATATATGTGTGTGTATATATATATATATATATATATTTTTTTTTTTTTTTTTTGAGACGGAGTCTTGCTCCGTTGCCCAGACTGGAGTGCAATGGCGTGATCTTGGCTCACCACAACCTCCGCCTCCTGTGTTCAAGTGATTCTCCTGCCTTAGCCTCCTGAGTAGCTGGGATTACAGGCATGCGCCATCATGCCCCGCTAATTTTGTATTTTTAGTAGAGATGGGGGGGTTTCACCATGTTGCCCAGACTGGTCTTGAACTCCTGGACTCAAGTGATCCCCCTGCCTCGGCCTCCCAAAGTGAGCTACCATGCCTGGCTGAGTGGTATACATTTCGATTTTCTAGAAAACTAAGACCCTTTTTATCTCTCATAACATTCAGGACTGTACTTTATAAAAATTAGTATTCTGTAAACATTTGCATTGAATGAAATTTATTTCCTACTACATAATTTTTTGTAATAGCATATTTTGATATATTGAGTTCAGTAATAATAGTGAAGGCTATGTAAGGGTTAAGAAGAATACATTCCATTTATGTTTTGATCTTTTGTAATCTTCATTTAATGTATGTTTAGAGTAGCTTTGAAGAGCAGCGTAACAATGGAATTCTTGAAATAGAGGCAGCCCGGATATTAATTGGTGCAGCAAAATGCTATTACTCCATCCAAGGAAAGTAAGTGTAACACTTCTTTAATTGATATTTCCAAAATTGAATGGCTATATGATGAAGAATAAATAAAATGAGAATTAAATGTCCAGATTGAGCAATCTATTATTTCACATATCTATATCTATCCATCTTCTGTCTGTCCATCTGTCTGTCCTTCCATCCATCTTTCCATCTACTTTTTATTTTATTGGTTTATTTTTTTCCCCCTAAAGTTTTATGACCTTGGTGACATTAGGGGAGTCTGGAGAAAGATTGGACTGTCGTGTAATTAGGTAAGACACTAGGGAATCCATGAAAGGGAACTTATATAACTTCAATTACTATTATAATTCTTTTGCCTGCATATTATCTTCACTTTAAATTACCAGACAGAGGTTTAGAAGCCTGGAGGCTGCCATTAGACTGCTCCCTGGGGTGGAGCAGACTCTGGAAGAATTGACCCAACTGCTGGTGCTGACAAGTGCAATTAAGTCTGGTGGGAAAAGCTCAGTATCTTAGAGATATAACAATATCTGGTTACAGTCCTGGCAAACATTAGATAATAGATGATCTAACACAAAGCTGTGGGGCAATAATAATAGGAGATCCTGGCTGGGTGATAGATAACATTTCAGCAGCCAGGTAATCTATTTGGAAGATCTTTACCAGTCCCTGGAATAAAGTTTGGGAAAGTTAGAGGCTTCAGGGCCTTGGAGAAGGTTGGGCCAGACCAGCATGACAAAGGAAAGCTTGATTCCAGACTCCAAAGAAATGGTCTAGGGAAGCTTTACTCATGTTCAACCTCTGGTCAGGAACAGAGGCAACAGGGGTCTCATGCTAAAACTACTCCTGTACCATGACCATGGATGGATAGGTGGATGGATGCAGAGGCATAAGACTGAGCTTATTTGGTGGGTCCATATTAAATTTATACTTAATACACCTTCCCCTTTTATATTAACCCAAAGTATAGCACTTGCTTTTTATTATAACACATATGTACATTTTTCTCTGTTAGATTCATGAGTATTTATGATGTTTCAACTTATATGAGAACTAGAAGCTGGCTTATAAAGTTTAAAACTGTTTTAACTTTCTTGGAATATCGTAAAGAAAAGATACATTTTATTCCACCTGAGTAAGTATTGTGAAGCTTTAATAGAAACATACTTGAAAATACTACCATTTCTACATTGTCAGAATAGCTTATCTCAATTTTCCTTATTTAAGAAAAACGATATTATGGTTTATTTTCACTGATTGAGTCGTGCTTGCTTCTCTTCTTCCATTCTGTTTTAGCAACTTCATTGACATCTCTATTAGAGAGTAGTCAGGAAGGGAAAAAGGATGGTCATATTTGGATCCTTCAAGTTTTAATTGCTGTGTCTGAGGGTTATAGTGTGTTGTGGGCTGCTTAATATTCTTCTGGATATAACATAGAGCAGGGGTGAGAAATAGCTAACTGGTAGACTAGATCTAGCTCTATTTAATTTCATCTGTTCTATTGTGTGATTCTGTTGATCCATAATTAGGAAAAACACAACATGGCCTTAATAATACCTGTAACCAATTTTCCAAAATATCACAAAACACAGATTTTACTTAACTGGGGTAGATATTTTACTTAGTTTTATAAATTGTGAGCTTACATACTTTTTAGAGCAGAGAGACATAATTTTTATACCCATAGAACATGCCAAAACAAGAACATACCAAGGGCGTTAATGCTGCTAAATTTTAAGTGGGCATTAACCTTTTATAACAAATTCTAGTAATTTTTTTTACTTTTTTCCATTTAATAAGTTTAAAGAGATATACAAAAAATCAAAAGTGTAGGACCTTGACATATATCCAAAGGATTTCTTTTTGTCATGCTCTACATTAGATGGAATGAAAAGTTTTAATAAATATATGTCATAGTAATTATTTAATATAATATTTTTCCCATTCTTGATTTTAAACAATCCAATGTGTAATTTGTTTTCCTCTAAATTTATTTTTTTTGTTGTTTTTATTTATGAGTCTTTGCATTGTTTCCAAGGTACTGTGGCCTTGAGTTTTAAAAATGCTTCCCATCCCTGATACGGACTTTTAAAAATCGTATTTTTTACCTTTCTTCATTATGATTTTTATGTATAGAAAATATGCTTTTGATTTTTGCTTACTATTATTTTATATTATGTATAGTCTTCAAATTAATTTTAATGATTTGTTTAAACAAATATTGAACTTCAGCTGCTAATTATACTTTTAAGTGATCTGACATTTTATTTGATCTCTTTTCAGGAGTAATACATTTCTGACTTTTATATTTCACATAGTATTTTCTGAAGAATTTGAATATACAGGACAGATTATAAATATGATATATATTTATCCTATGATAATACATCTGTGGCCAATGGCAAGAGATTTAAATGTGTCAGCACTGATATCAATAAACTACTATTTTATGTTTTTATATGTATTAGAATCAACATTGAAGGTACTGTTTAAAATAGAAATAGAATCTATAAAAAGAGCAATTCAGGTATTTTGAATCCATTTTGTCATATTATTGAAGTAAGTTGATACCAAGAGCCATTTGCTATGATAGTTGATGAGATCCTAGAATTTTAGTAAACTTTTTGAATTTTCCAAGTTTAATAGTGAAATTAATATGAGTCATGGTATTGGACATCAGTTGAGTATCATAAAAGTAGAGAGATTCTCAAGGATCAGGTAAAGGAGAATTGAAAATCCAGACATGGACGTTTCCCTCAAATATTTTGTGTAATGATGCAAGAAATAAATAAGTGAATAAGAATTGGTTTGCTAGGTCTTTGTCATAAAATGTGGGTTAATTATTAGTATAAATGTGTAAAAGGTGATTTATGAGCATTACTATTTCATACTTTATTATTAATAGTATTGCAATGAATCTGTTTATTGCTATTTTTAATGCTTGTTTTTGGCATTCCAGCTTTATTATAGAATATATATTTTAAATCAAATTATAAATGGTGAAGATTTAAAAGATTTTTTGGGGGGATTCCAAATGAATAACTTAAAGCTCAACTTTTGGAATATAACTCATTTGTAGTTAAGAACTTAGTTGTTAATTTTATAGATTTCTTCCCCCCAACATTACTGTATAGGTGCTATGAAATGACATTTGTTTTCTATACAGATAATAATTTTGAAAAGGAAGTATTTTCAACAACGTTGGAATACTTTGGAATTTTTTATCCTGGTTATTGGAATCATTGATATCTTTTGTGTATACTTTGTGAAATTGAGACCAGACAACTTGGCTCTTATTCAGCTTACAGTAATAATGGGATATTTAAGAATAATTAGGTTTCTTCCTCTCTTCAAGGTAAGATTTCACATTTTAGAATATTAAGATTTGCCAGGAGTGGTAGCTCACACCTGTAATCCCAGCACTTTGGGAGGCCTAGGTGGGTGGATTGCTTGAGTCCAGAAGTTTGAGACAACCTGGGCAACATAGCAAGACCCCATTGCTACAAAAAATTAATAAATTAGCTGGGCATGATGGTGTATGCCTGTGGTCCCAGCTACTTGGGAGGCTGAGGTGGGAGGATCGCTTGAGCCCAGGAGGTGAGGCTGCAGTGAGCTGAGATTGTGCCATTGCACTCCAGTCAGACAGAGTGCAATGATGGCTCTGGTGACAGAGCCAGACCCTGTCTCAAAAAATAATAATAATAATAAAATAAAATATTAAAATTCTTTTTTTACATTGTGTGTTAAGTGAGTAAGAAACCTCATTGTTTTGAAAGAAATGAGAGCAGGAGTTGTCTCTTCTGGAACACTCTCTCAATAGGTACCTGCATGGTTCCCTTTCTCATCACCTTCAAGCCATTGCTCAAATCTCACCTTGTCACAGAGGCCTCTCCTGACCAGCCTATGTCAACTGGCAACCCACCCTTCACACCCTCAATTTCTACCTCATCCTCCTGATTCCCCTCTACCTGCTCAACTTTAAATTTTCCCCACAGTACTTATCAGTGTTTTACTGTATATTGTATGTACTCTCCATGAGGTAGAGATCTTTGTTTTGGTCTTTCTTTTTACATTTTTGAATAGAAATGGTATCTCACTATATTGTCTAGGCTGGTCTAAAGCTCCTGGGCTCCAGCAATCCTCCTGTTTCAGCCTCCCAAAGTGCTGGGATTACAGGCATGAGCCACCAAACTCAGCCTGTTTTGGTCATTGATGTAACCTCTGCCTCCAGAACAGTGCCTGGCATATAGTAAGCACTTAATAAATATTTGTTGAGTGAATGAATGAAAATCTTGGTGCCAGTAGGAGCAGGGTAACCCAAAGACAAGTTCTTTAAGTTTCAGTAAAATTTGTTCATGTCTCCCAAACTGTACAGAAACAAAAATATTTCCTCCATAGCTCCACAGTCACGTAAGATACTACCTATGGAATTTAATTTTACTGTGGCCTTCAATTGCCTTAACAATTACTATGCCTTCATTCCGTGACTCTGGTTTTGATACTGAAGGCAGATTTTTATACTTTCAGTTTCAATTCTTAAACCTCCTTTCTCTCTTTCCAATGGAGTTGCATTACATAAGCTTTTAACTTCAGGGCTTTAAATGATTTCACTTGCCATGCCAGGTTTGTTGTTGTTTAATTCTTATTACATCAAGCAAATCTATTATATTAGTATTTATTGAAGTTAGATACAGAGATTTAACATTAAAAAAATTGCTATAAACTCTGATGGTAAAATGCACATATTAGACTCCTCCACCCAGTCCCCATTCTCCACAACATTTAATAGTTATCTTTAAGGCAGAATTGTTTGACTATCCAGCTTGTGCTTACAGATTTTCTTTTTTGTTCCTTCATTTATTCTACATTGGTGTAACCAAACTTTAGTGTTCATAAGAATTACCATTCAGAGTTACTGTACCTGGTTTAAAGGGTAATTTTGATTCAATGTGCTTTTTGCCTTATGAGCTGAGCCTGGAGCAAGGTGCTCATGTAAGGTGTAACTCCACCATCATGTAAACTACCCTAGAAATCAGGATGTGTTGTGTGAGGCAAAGACTTAAAATGGAAAGTAGAAGTTTCTTTAGGTAATCAGTATTTATATAGAGATCGTATGCAGGTAAATGTAAAATAATTATTTTAGAAGTAATACTTCGTGAAAAGTATTTAAAATGAAACAAAGATTTAAAAGTGTATTATTGTGGAAACTGTCACAGGGGAGTGACAGCTATCTGGGCTGGTGGCACGGCAGTAAAAGAATTTACCAAGACAGTTGTAGATAAAGAAAGGCATATTTATTTATTAGAGACAGTAGAAAAATACATTGCCAGGGAAACAACGGGCAGCCTGCAAGAAAGAAGCCAACTGCAGAGAAGCAAAGGCTTGCTAGAGATTTTATAGGGTAGTGTTTATGCTGTCTGTTGAAAAGGGCTTTGTGCTGTTAGTGCCATGGTTGCAGTGAGCTAACTTGCAGGAGTCTGGTGGTAGTTGGGCACAAGATTTTGAGTTATTTGTGCAGGCGGGCAATGCATCCTGGGCCATGAAGAAAGGCAGACTTGCAGCTTATCTGCTGCTTCTTTTTGGTTTCCCCTGATCCCACCAGCCTGACTCGTTTTGCCTAATTAGCGACTTTACAAAAACCAAATCCATTTAGAGTGTGGGCAGCAATGTTCTGAACTAGTCGTCCCTTCTGTCTAACATGCTCTGACAAATCTCAGTGAAGTATATTATCATGGTTTTTAATTGAACACTCACTATTTTCCAGGAACTGTTTAAAGCACTTTACATAAATTATCTGGTTTAATTAATAGAATAGCCTTGTGAGGTAGATTTCACCACTATGTAAAGTTAGGTGGCTCATAGCCAGTGTCAGCATAATGTGGCTTTCAAAAGAAACAAACCTGCATTGGAAAACGTGAAAAAATACTGGCGATCTTTAGGCGCCCTAAAGGATAGCTCAAGGAGTGTCAGTGCACTGTAGAGTGTAACTTTGAAAAAATCCTCTTGAAACATCTCTCCCTTTGCCCAAAGTTTCAAAGGCAAAATAGCAGCTTAAAAAAAAAATTCCCTTCTCTGCGCTTGTAATTCCTTCACTATGATACCATCTCCCAGTTCACTCTTTTTTTCTCCCTTGTTACCCAGTCCCTCGCCATCTGCCCCTGTGCTCTGACATGACTTTAACCCTGTGGGAAGCCCCCTGTCTGTGTGAGTGACTATGTGGATTTTGAGGAGTCCCTCTATTGGAATTCTGGTACTTAGATATTATTTCCTCATTTTACACATGAGGAAACTGAGTCCTCAAAGTCACTAAATAACTTGCTCAAGGTCACAGAGCTGGTGAATAGGAGAGCTTGCATTTGAATTTAGAGAGGTGTATATTTAAAATCCCATTCTCTTAAGTCATGACACTAGCCTGCCGTAGCTTATAATTGGAGAAGTATAGAACTAAGCAGGATCTTAGATACCCTAAGTTCTTTATTTTGCAAGTGAAGAAACTGAGGCACACAGAGATGATTTGTTCGGTGAGTAACTATGAGCCAGGTTAGGAGACCTGGTTAGGGGTTTTCTGAAATCTGGGGGTACAGAGAATGAGGGAAAAGGCAGTGCTAGAGACTTTCCCCTAAAGCAAGAGTCAATTATTCACTAAGCTTCACCTTCTTTAGAGAATGGGTCTTGACTTTTGTCAGCACAGAATCACCTGGCGGACTCGCTAAGACATCGACTACTAGGCCCCACCCAAGAGTGTCTGATTCCACAGGTCTCTAGTGAGACCTGAGATTTTGCATTCCTAACAAGTTTGTGGGCTCTGCTGTTGCTGGTCTGGAGATGACACTTTATGAATTTCTGCCTCAGAGGGTGCTTTTCCTCATCAAATGTACAGGCTTTTTTTTCTTCTTCTCATTATTCCAGATAATAGTACCAATACTGATAAGAATTGCAGATGTGCAGATCAAAAAGCGCCTCAGCTTGATGTATAGTATTACAAAAGGCTATATCAAAAGTCAAGAAGATGTCAAACTTCTAATAAAACAAATAGCTGTCTGTGAATCAATATATCAGGTGAGAAACAAGCACTGGTCATTTGGGGAGAAAAACCCCTTAGGTGTATTAACTTCTTTTAAGACGAGTTCTATGTATGTTTGATGAAACAGACAAATTCCAACAGTTGAAAGGGATTCAGTTGTTTATTATATCATATGAGGTGCCACAGAGAACAGTCTCTGATCATTACATTTCAGCTGTTATCATCAAACTCATTTATTATTTTCATAGCAGAAAACATATGATCTCTTTTCTGAGTGCAGAGTGTAGAGAAGAGATCTAGTATGTCTCTGTAACACTCTCTAAAAGACAGGGCACTTGGAAAGGTGTATGCAGGAGTTGAGACTTGAATAAGGCTTCAAAGAAAGGGTAAGTCTTAAGTGGAGAGGAAGAGAGGAAAAGAGAACAAAGATTTGACAGTGAAAAGTTGAAATCCTGGTACTGTGGGGTGGGTGAGTAGAAGTATTTATTTTTTATCATTTAAGACCCTCTTCATTTCCAGCCACTATGCAGTAAGTACTAGATGGGAGCCTAGAGGTGGAGTGAATCCCCTCCTAACCAGGCTCCCTCACACCAGTCTGTCTACTACCAGCGACTCGCAAAAGAGTGGGGAAAGTGGAACGTGACTGCTGTCTCATTCTCATGCTTCTTTGGGCCTGATAATGTAGAGGAGACTCACATTCTTTAGATAAAAATCTTCCTTATTTTTCACTCATAGCTGGCAACTCTGCTCTTTGCAGTGAGAATTTTTCAATTGATTTTCCAGGTTACAGATTTTTAAATTTCTAGTTGTGTTCATTCTTCTGTTCAACCCATCTATTAAACTTTTTAATTTTTTTGACAATTACTTTTTGATCTCCAAAAACTGTGGTTGCTTCCTTTTCATAACAACTGTTTGCTTTAAAAGAATTAATATAATATTATCTAGAATCTTCTTTTCATCTTAAAAGATTTTTTGCTTCCTGTGTTAATTCCGCTTCCTTGGGGTTCATTCTCCTATTCGTTGTGTTTGGTTTCTATATTTCATTCTGTTTTTGCCCCCAATGTTTGGTGATTTTGGTTATATTTTCACACGTGTCAATGAGGGGCTAAGGTGAACAATATCAACAGCTGAAAGGTGTTTTCTCAGCCCAAGTGACGTTCTGGATTTTTACCCGGAGATGGATTTAAATCCTGATTACTACAATGATTATGTGTGGATACATAAAACCATGGATGGCCTAGAGGTTATGTCTTCTGGTTACGGTGCCTATTTTTTGTGGTGACAGTTACGTTACCTCAGTCAAGAGAAGCTCTTATTGAAATCAGAGGAGGAAAAGAGGCTGTGAAGATACCTACATTTGTTGGATTGAACATCAATGTGTAACGAATTCTGTCCTGTTTCTTTACTTTGAAGAATGGAGAAGAAAATTAAAAGAACTACTCAAAGGCTGGATTGATCTGCATTAGAAAGAACACAGAGCTATTCATAGGAGAGATTTCAGCAGAAGGAGGAAGAGAGAAGAAAAACAAGAGCCAGTGGGGGGAGTTAAGAATGTATTTTCAGGAGTTTGGGAGAAGATGCAGAGATCTGAGGGCAGTTGCCTTGACGTGTCACAGGTGAAGTGAATCCCCTGTGACATTTTGAAAGAAGCACCAGTAAAGATTTAAATGGCCTTTTGAGATGTGTTTAGATGTCTAACTGGTGTTTATTCTGAAACTGACTTGGTTCTGGAAATTGGCCTGTGGCAGCTCACCTTAAGAAAAATAAACGTATGCCCAGGCTTTCATGATTATGCTCTCTTTGTAGGCAGGAGTCAGTTCCCATGCGCTTTTGTGCAAAGGCGTTCTAGAGTAGTCTTACAGGGTTGCTGTAAGTCTAGTTTGGTGTGAAGGGGGCCTAGCTGCTATCTTTGCACCTGTGCAAGCAGGGCTGGACTAGGATATGTTGGTGCCATGGACAGGCTAGTAATTTGGCACCTTCCCAATATTGATGCAATGTTATCAAGTAAGAAGAAATAATTTAATAAATATTACATACCTTATTCTTATATTCAAAATGAGGGATTCATTACATGTGATTTTTTTCTAAAGCAAAACAAAGAACAACAACAAAAAACCCACAAAAACTTAACTTTGCTTAAACTTTAGATAACGAAGCAGGTGTTCCCTATAAAGAGCACTATGCCATGCATTATTTGGGGCAGAGTTTCAGACATCTGTACCTGACAACCCTAAAGAACTGAGTTGTGTGATTCCAGGACTGTTGGTGTAGCCAAGTGCAAACTCCCCAGTGACTCAAAGCTGGAGGGTAAGCTTCAAGAGGAAAAGTGCCTGGGACATAGTGGGCATCCAACAAATACCTGTTGTATGATTGATTGAACAGAGATTGGTTAGCCCTGGAGTGCAGTGATTTCTTCAGTTATCTAAGGAGTTATTTGTTAGAAATATGAACTAATCGATATCGTATTTTCTCATTTTTCCACTTCTTTTTGTGCTCCTGATAGGCTGGCTTCCCAACTAGCTGCTCAGTTGGCTCACTCCCAAATCAGGCGCTATGAGAATTCTCCTTGGTGCACAGTGGAGTACATACTGATCTTTTCTGATAACTATTAGGCAAGGTAGTTATGCAAGCTACTGACTGTACTAGACTCATTGAGATTGATGTCTGAGCATGGGCAAAGCAGCAGAATTGTCCCAGAGGGAAGAAATGAGCCAATAGCTTTTCTAAAGCTAAGTGAAATGTCCTCTATCACACTTCCTTTTCTCTGAATTTAAAAGGAAAGCCAGGCTGGGTGTGGTGGCTCATGCCTGTAATCCCAGCACTTTGGGAGGCAGAGGTGAGTAGATCACCTGAGGTCAGGAGTTCAAGACCAGCCTAGCCAACATGGAGAAACCCCATCTCTACTAAAAATACAAAAATCAACTGAGTGTGGTTGCTCACACTTGTAATCCCAGCTACTTGGGAGGCTGAGGCACGAGAATAACTTGAACCTGGGAAGTGGAGGTTGCAGTGAGCTGAGATTGCACCACTGCACTCCAACCTCGGCAACAGAGCAAGACTCTGTCTCAAAAAATAAAAATAAAAGGAAAGCCAGAACTATACTTGGTATAATAAGTATACTTCTCAGGAATATAAGAAGAAATGCATGTTTTTCTTAATTTCTTACAGAAACTATATGAATAATAAGAAATACATGTTTTTCTTAATTTTTTACAGAAACTATGTGAAATTTTGGAAACCAACAAACAGGATGCTGTCAAAGAATTAGGTAGGTAGTTGAAGTATCTGAGTTCTTAAAGTCACACCTTATTGTCCTATAATTTAATAAAAGAAGAATAATTCATGCTTTCATTTACTTGCTCATTCATTTATGCATTCAACAAGCATTTATTAAACACAGCTAATGGGCCAGGTAAGGGAAAGCAAAGATGAGTAGATCGTGACCCTTAAACAGTGCAGAATCTTGTGGAGTGTATGAGCATATCAATAGATAATTGAAAAAGTTAGCAGAGTCCTGTTAGTTGTTATGGGAGTGTAGAGGAAAGAATGAAAGGAGTGTGGAAAGTGTATTAAGGTGGCAAGGTCAGAGTCCTCAAGGTTAGAAGAAAAAGACACGTGAAGGTTACCTTTGACAAAATGGTTTTGTTTCATTGTTTTGTTTTTTGCAAAGATACTCTGGAATGTAGGGCTGCAACGAATGTCATTTCCTGAGTATCTACAGTCACTCCACTTTATTTGAAGCACAGAGCAGGAGCCCAGGGATTTTATGCCAAGTTTTTTGGTCAACTTTCCTCATGTGGGGCTGTGGGCCAGGCTCTCAGTGTGTGCAAAAGCATCTGGTAGAGGGCCCGGCATATGGAAGGCCCTTAATAAATGGAAGTTATCAGAAAAGAAAATAAAGTAAAACCATTTCATATTCATGACCACATTGTAAGATGCCATATGGGGTTACACTTTCCAAATCAAAATGGAAAGAATGTGATCTAATGAATGAAAGTGTAAGTTTAGAGACAACAGATTAGAATATTTTGGCATTATCTCAGAAAACCCATGACCCATTGTTGCCATTTACATGTTGACAGATTTTTATTTCTGCGCTTTTACAGATTAGGGGTTAGGACAGCTGAATTATATTATGTTTTAGATCAGTATGGCATATTACAAAGTTTTCTCAGTTCGCTACTCTAAAAGGCAGTGCTTGTTTCCATGTGGTTACTGCAACTGATGACTGAATGCTTATCATGGCAGGAACTGCTAACTCTTTATGTACATTATCTCATTTAATCCTTATAATTACTCTATGAGGCAAATACTATTATTAGAGAGGTTAATTTGCCTGAGGCCCTATGGCTAGTAAGTAGTGAGCCAGGTTTCTAGCCCAGGTGTATTTGACACTAAAACCTATGCTTTTGATCATTGCTACCTTTCACTTTAGTGGTCAATTCATTTAGTTAAAAAAAAAAAGAGTGTGTACCTTCGATATGGCAAGCATTGTGTTCAATGTTGAATATGAAGATGAAACAGATGCAATTTTAACCTTGACTCACAGTCCAGTTCATGTCTTCTCAGGTTTACTAAAGGGGAAAGAATATGCTCCTTGATCTCAGAAAGACCCACCAGCCAAAGTCCAGGGGTACTTTCATTCTGTCATTTATTCGTCTAACCAACAAAAATTATACAATATGGAGGATGAGACAGAGAAGTAAAAATAGTAACATGATAATGTAATGACTTCCATAATAGAGATATGGAGGAGATGCCATGCGGATAAGAGAGAGAGAATGATTTTCTCTTAGCTAGTGGGGGAAGCCAGTTTCCAATTTTCTCATCCATAAAATAGAGTTGAAAATAACTCTTTTCCTACTGACCTCATGAGTTCTGCATGAAACTAGAATAAAAGAATATTGTGTAAATGCTTTGGAAATTATACAGTATTATACTAATATTAGTTATTGTGGTTATTGCACAGGACACTTACTGAATTTTATTTTCTTTGCTGTAGTACTCATAGAGCATGAGGGTCGTGATGTTGTCATTGCTTTGAAGACTAAACAGGCAATCCGGAATGTGATTGCTAAAGCTCTAGAAAATCTCACCTTCCTTTGTTCAAGAGGCATTATTGATAAGCATGAAGTCACTGAGATAAATAAGGTAATTTTGCTTGATTCTGTCTGCATAACACCCCAGCCTTCATGGTTACTTTAGCAGTGTGTAATAAGGAGGGAGACTGAAAAAAATTGTTTAACCACAGGTGTTAACTCTATAATCACCTTCAGCAAAGGACAACGAATGCCAGTGCAACCCGGTACACTCCATTTGTCAAAACTACTTGATTGCAAGTAACAGAAACCAACTTGAACTAAGTTTAGTAAAGAAATGGTTGGGGGATTTATCAAAAGGACGCAGAGTACTTTATAGAACCTACAATAGCCAGGATATGTGACAAGGCCTAAGGAAGGGATTTGAACAGAGATGGAGAAAACTTTCTAGATTCTCCATTTCCTATCAGCGTTGCCCTCTATGGCATCTTCCTTTGGCTCCCCCTATAGACTCACTAGATTTTTCTGCTTTTCCATCCACCGTGTCAATTGAATTATGAAGATGATAGGTTCAATCTGAGTTAATAAGTCAGTGAAAATAGTAATAAGGGGAGACTAGGGACAAAAATGGTTAGAGGAATTTAGATAGGATGAGAGAAGCTGTGAGTCAAACATCAAGGTTAAACTTGCCTAACAGTAGTTTATTTAGATTTCCTTAGTTTTTGCCTAGTGTCCATTTCCTGTTACAGGATCTGATCTGCATTATTTTGATTATTTGTTTTTAGGTACTTCTTAAAAAATTAAAAGCACTAAATAACTTTCCAAAGGCAATCCCACCCCCAACTCCTGACAAATACCTTCACAACATCATTTGGCTGGAAGGTAAAGATGTTCTCATTGACTTCTTCAAGGTAAAGTTTCCGTTTTCTATTCTGGCTCAGGTTTGATGATAATTATCCATTTTTTTCCACTCCCTAATGAAAGATTAACAGAAAAGCATATCACATACTGGCCAATTCAGGGAAAGCCAAAATGGAGGCCCAGGAAAGAGGAAGAATAGATCTCTTTTTGAGCCTAAAGGGCAAAGATAGTTTTTCACAATGGCTTATCCACTTATGAGTAGCTATATGTGTCTGACTATTAACAATCCTGTTCTATTTTATGTTGTAGAGTTCTGGACTTCTTGATGTACACTCTGGGAGAGACATTTTTTAGAGTAAGGGTCTCAAATTTAACTTACTGCACAGACCGGGCAGATAGTGTAAAAGTAAAGCCAGTTGGGCTTAGTGTAATAGGGAACAGTGAGAACTGAGGTGTATTCAAGTTCATGCTCTGTCAGCTGAGGGTTGCCACAGGACTTTGAACTCTTTCAACAAATATCTATTGACTATCTTCTACATGCCAGAGACTGTTCTAGGTTTTAGGATATGGCAGTAAACAAAACAGATGAAGTCCCTACTTTCATTTTTTAATTTTTATTTTATTTATTTTATTTTTTTTTTGAGATAGAGTCTCACTGTGCCGCCCAGGCTGGAGTGAAGTGGTGCGATCTCGGCTCACTGCAACCTCTGCCTCCCGGGTTCACGTGATCCTCCTGCCTCAGCCTCCCAAGTAGCTGGGATTACAGGCCTGCGCCACCATGCCCAACTAATTTTCGTATTTTCAGTAGAGACGGGGTTTCATCATGTTGGCCAGGCTGGTCTGGAACTCCTTACTTCAAGTGATCCACCCGCCTTGGCCTCCCAAAGTGCTGGGATTACAGGTGTGAGCCACTGTGCCTGGCCGAAGTCCCTACTTTCAAAAGCTTATAGTGTATGGATGGAGACAGACAATAAACATACCAAACACATAAATACATAGCCTATCAGATGGTAAACACACCAAACACATAAATACATAGCCTATCAGATGGTTGTTAAGTGCTAGAGAAAAATAGGGGAGAAAAGGTAATACAGAGCGGCCATGGAAGGCTGCTCTAATAAGGTGACATTTGAAGAGAGATGTGAAAGAAGTGAGGGAGCAAGCCAGCTAGTATCTTAGAGAAGAGCACTCCAGGCAAAGAGAGTAGTGGGTGCAAGGAGGCCCCGAAGCCGAGTGTGCCTGGTGTGTTCCAGGAGCAGCACAGAGGTCCCTGGCAGGAGCAGTGCTGGAGAGACATGAAGTCAGGGCAGTTGCAGAGGGCCTGAAGAACATCATGACTCTCAGGGTCCCTGGGCACTTCTGCCTCAGTAGGCCTCTTCCTCCATAAAAAAGTATTAAAAATTAGACTTTATGACTGTGTTAGTATAACAATGAATATATTAGTATGATATATTAAAACATTTTTCTCTATCTAAAACTAATTTTCCTCCAGATTCTAAAAAACATTAAAACATTGTTGTAAGTGTCTGAAAGTGTTGTAGATGCAGGCACTGCGCCTGCTGATGCCTAGTGGATGGCTCCACCCTGGTCTCCATCCCTCCCTGCCTGAGACATATACAATCTTTGCTATTACCCTAACTGCAGACGTTCGGTTTGCTTCTGGATTTTGCATATATGAATCTTCTGCCCTGGAGGTCTTCAACTCATGTTATCCAAGCTATCTGCTACTCCTCTTTCAAGTCTCAGCTTAGCTGTCCTGTCTGCTGTAAAGGCCTCACCGAATAACCAAGATAGGATCCTGTGGCTTTTCTGCTTTTTTTTTCTTAGACGGAGTCTTGCTCTGTCGCCCAGGCTGGAATGCAGTGGCGCGATCTCGGCTCACTGCAAGCTCTGCCTCCTGGGTTCAAGCCATTCTCCCACCCAGCCTGTAGCTGCGACTACAGGCGCCCGCCACCACGCCCGGCTAATTTTTTGTATTGTTAGTAGAGACAGGGTTTCACCGTGTTAGCCGGGATGGTCTCGATCTCCTGACCTCGTGATCCGCCCATCTCGGCCTCCCACAGAGCTGGGATTTCAGGCGTAAGCCACCGCGTCCGGCCTTTTCTGCATTTTTTTTTTTTTTTTTGCATAGCTCCCTGTCCCTGTCTTCTTTGTCATAATTATCCCATTTGATTGTAAATATCTACCCAACATAACTAAGAGTTTTTTCTGAAGGCAGGGGAATTGTTTAGCTTACCATTATAACCCAAGCCTCAAACGGGCTGAAAAAAGGTTTTCATTCATTAATGTGCATATTTAGTCCATAGTTATATCAGTTACTATGCTAGCTACTAATCACAAAGTCAAAGTTTGTTTGCCTGTTCCTTTATTTCTAAAAGTTGATGTGGTATGTTAGCACGTTATAGTTCAGTAATAAACCAAGAATATAATTTGTGTTTTTATGCTACTTGGAAACTATTTTAGCTTTAAAATCATATATATACACACACATATATAATATATATAATAAGATCATATATATATATAAAAAATATTTAGAAAAGTAGACTAGGAAGCTTTTGTGTTGACTCTCTTTTTCTTTTTTTTTTCCCACTCAGGAAAGAGCCAAACTTGCCTATTTTGACTCTGGAGATATCATTTGTAAAGGAGGTGAAATGCCACAAGGAATCTACTTAATTATTTCAGGAATGGCAATTGTAAGGGACTATTGATTTTTTTTTTTTTTTTTACTTAAAATGTATTTTGAAACATGTAATTGTAGAATAAGAATAAATTTAGATGCTGAAAATGTTTAAATTTTTAATGTGATGAAACCATTTCTACTCTGAGCATGACAGCTGAGAGATAAATATTCAACACCTGAAATGTGCTTCCCATTCTACAAAATGCTGTCATAGTCTTTACTTATTTCTTGCAGCAATCCTGGGAGGAAGCAGGATTTTTCAGAATGTTCAGACAAGGAAATCAATACTTGGCGTGGCTTAAATTACTCACCTAAAGGAAATAGGATGAGGATCAAAAATACGACTTTTAATCTGTCTAATGGGAGGCTTTTGTTGACCAGAGAGAGAGAGACAGAGAGAGAGAGAGAGGGAGAGAGATTTCAGTAGAGTGATGGGGACAAGAATCCTTTGTATCTGCATAACAGTAGTTTAGTAGCTGATTTCATGGGTGAGCCCCATTTTGTGAACCAAATAATTCCTAGATCCTAGATGATGGTCATAAAATGACAAATCCTTAATATGGGAAAAATAATACCCTTGGCTTTCTGGTTTTGAAACGGGTGTATTAGACCTTAAAATATCATGGAAATAAACTACTATAATAAATAGAATACTAACACAATATAACACTTATTTACTATCTGGCACTATTCTAAGCACTTTTCATTCATTCGTTCACTCATTTATTCAACAAAATATTTGCTTCATTACCACCATGTGGCAGGCACTGTTAATTCTAGGCATGGGATTGACAAAACAGACACAAATTCCTGCCTTCTTGGAGCCTAATTTCTAGTAGAGGGATAAAAGGAGATGGGACAATGAACAAAACAAATAAGTTTACAGTATGTTACAGATGATGGAGATATGAAGAGATTAGTTGTGATTTTTTAAAAGGTAGTTGAGAAAGGCAATATAGGCTGGGCATGATGGCTCACAGCTGTAATCCCACCACTTTTAGAGGGCTAGGTGGGTGGATCACATGAGGCAGGAGTTTGAGACCCACCTGGCCAACATGGCAAAACCCTGTCTCTACTAAAAATACAAAAATTAGCCAGGCATGGTGGCACATGTCTATAATCCCAGCTACTCAGGAGGCTGCGACAGGAGAATCCGAGATCCTGCCACTGCACTCCAGCCTGGGCGACAGTCTCACTCTGTCACTCAGTCTAGAGAGCAGTGACACCATCTCAGCTCACTGCAACCTCTGTCCCTCGGGTTCAAGCAATTCTCCTGCCTTAGCCTCCCAAGTAGCTGGGATTACAGGATTACAGGCACGCACCACCATGCCCATCTAATTTTTGTGTTTTTAGTAGAGACAGGGTTTCACTAGGCTGGTGTTGAACTCCTGACCTCAAGTGATCTGCCCGCCTTGGCCTCCCAAAGTGCTGGGATTACAGGTGTGAGCCACCAAACCCAGCCAACAACCCTATTTTTTATGTGAGAAAACTAATGAACAGAAAAAAAAAAATTCACTTGGCCCTAACTACACATACTCAGAGGCCAAAGATTACTTTGAACCCATGTAGTCTGTCTCCAGTATCCATGTGCTTAGCCATTATACTATAATCCCATTAGAATTCTAGGAAAAACACACTGCTGCCAGTATTTATGAAATACGGCAAGTCCAATACTTAAAAGCTGCAACTTGCTGTAACATGTTTCTTTGGGGATTTTCCTGCCATGACTGGACTAGCTAAGCCTTCTTAAACTGTAGTCCAATAATGTCTGGTCTGAAGAGGTTATATTAGTACTCTTTTGATACCATAACAAATTACCACAAATTTAGTGGCTTAAATATATTATCTCATGGCTCTGTAGGTCAGAAATCCAATGGGTCCTGCTGATTTCACTGCTTGGGTCTCAAGAAGCTGAAATCAAGATGTCAGTAGGGCTATGTTACCTTCTGGAAGCTCTAAGGGCAGAATCTGTTTCCAGGCTCTTTGAGGTTGTTGGAAGATCTAGTTATTCTTTATGGCCATTGAACAGAAGTCCCTGCTTCTTCAAGGCTGTCAGCTGGAGCCCACCTTGAGCTCCTAGAGCTTCTCTTTCATCCTTGCATGCAGGTCCTCACATCTCAGAGCAAGCAAAGGCATATGGAATCCTTCATACATCCCTCTCTGATGGAATCCCTTCTACTTGCAAGGGCTCATGTGATTACAGTCCCCCCAGTATTCCCGTCTGTTGTTTAATCAAATACTAATCTGGTACAGCTGTGAAGGGACTGTGTAGCTCTTTTTAAGGTCAGCTGATTAGTAGCCTTAACTCCATAAATCATCTTTTTAAGGTCAGCTGATTAGCAACCTTAATTCCATTACAAAGTCCCTTTGCTGCATTCCCTAGATTAGTATTTGGTTGAACAACAGACAGGAATCTTGGGGGGGCCTCCTTTAGAATGTTGCCCACCTCAAATGCCATCATCTTTTCTTTGTTTGCAAAAAGCAGAGGCATTCTTCATTGCTCAAAGATCCTTTGAATTGCATTCAAAATTACAGCCATTAAAAAAAAAAATTTGAACACCTCTGGAAGCATGAATGCCTTTAAAAGTCTGAATGCTAATTGCTGGGAGAGAATGACATTTTGCTTCTGTTTCCTGTGTCTTGAACAATAGCCTTCCTCTTTGATGTTTACAGCTAAACTTTCTGAAAAATTCTGTAATCCTTCTAATCCCAATTCTTTCAGCTTCCCCCTAAAATCTGATACTGCGCTTCTTTCTCCCGTTATGCCTACCAGTTATTTTCTTGAAGTAACTCAACCATCCCATGTTCATCCTAAAACCTTTTCCTGTTGATGTTGCATGGTAATTTTTCTTAAGCATTTTAAAAAGAGACAAGGCTTTCATTAACATCATGGCTTGGTTTGGAGGCATATTAATTCATAATATCTGATTTATGTGCCCATGCAATCAAAAGTTATTTCCACCTGATGCATTAGCCCATTGCGGTAAGAATATCTAATGGACTCAATGAGTGATTGCATTAGTTGCATACTATAATTTCCAGTTTTGGTGGGATTTTTTTTTTTCTTTGAGATGGAGTCTCACTCTGTCGCCCAGGCTGGAGTGCAGTGGCACGATCTTGGCTCACTGCCACCTCTGCCTCCTGGGTTCAAACGATCCTCCTGCCTCAGTCTCCTGAGTAGCTAGGACTACAAGTACGCGTCACCATGCACGGCTAATTTTTGTATTTTTTTTTAGTGGAGACGGGGTTTCACCATGTTGGCCAGGCTGGTCTCAAACTCCTGGCCTCAAGTGATCCACCTGCCTCAGCCTCCCAAAGTGCTGGGATTACAGGCGTGAGCCACTGCACCCAGCCCTGGTGGGATTTTTATATAAGACAGGTATAAGTAGAAAGTTGTAAATAGGGGTCATCTGTAAAACTAAAGATTAGAAACAAATCCTTGCCTTGGGGAGTTGAAATGTTAAAGAAATCATGATTTTTTTTTCTTAAGCCTAATTCTTCTTTCACACCTGACAGGAGATCTTTGCCTTCCATTGGAAAGTTGTAAGAAGTAATGGGAGCTCCTATGATTTGATCAAAGCATTTTTAATTTTTTCTTTCCCTTTGCACACTTTTTTTCCCTTTGCAGTTGCGTAGTTTATCTCCTACCTTTGGAATAGAGAGTAGCCAAAGGCCTGATAGAGGGTCCAGAGCCGTGTTTACAGAGTTCTGTACTACTGGGGACATAATTGGAGAGCTAAGCTGTCTGCTTAAGCGTGAAATTGAATATACCGTCATCTGTGAAACTAGTTTACAGGTAGGAAAATGGTTCTGTCATGAGTTATTAATTATTCCTCAAGTAAATAAAAAATACCAGCATCTTTTCTTTTTTGGGGTTTTGACATCTTAGTCACCCAACCAGCTATTGGGAGGTAACATAGCTGAAGAGGCAGATTTAGTGTCTCACATGCCAGGCTCTGCCAAGCTGCACTGCATCCTGCCTAAGGGAGTAGTTATTTAACCTCCTTAAGTCTCAGTGTCCTTGTTTATGAAGCAGAGAGAATATCAACCTTTTGATGTTATGGGGATTAGGAAAACATCTACGTAAAATGCCTGACACATATAGGTGCTCAATAAATGGTCACCATTATGACAACAGTGTTTTAAAAGAATATTTATTTGTTTTTAAAACAACTCCATTAAAAAGTGGGCAAAAGATATGAACAGATACTTTTCAAAAGAAGACACACATGTGGCCAATAAGCATATGAAGAAAAGCTCAACATCACTGATCAATAGAGAAATGCAAATCAAAACCACAATGAGATACCATCTCACACTAGTCAGAATGGCTGCTGTTAAAAAGTCAAAAAGTAACAGGTGCTGGAGAGGTTGTGGAGAAAAAGGAACAATTACACACTGTTGGTGGGAGTGTAAATTAATTCAACCATTGTGGAAGACAGTGTGACGGTTCCTCAAAGACCTAAAACAGAAATACAATTGACCCAGCAATCCCATTACTGGGTATATACCCAAAGGAATGTAAATCATTCTATTATAAAGACACATGCACATGTATGTTCACTGCAGCACTATTCACAATAGCAAAGACATGGAATCAACCTAAATGCCCATCAATGACAGAGTGGATAAAGAAAACCTGGTACATATATACCATAGAATACTATGTAGCCCTAAAAAAGAGTGAGATCATGTCTTTTGCAGGAACTGTGGATGGAGCTGGAGGCCATTATCTTTAGTAAATTAATGCAAGAACAGAAAGCCAAATATCACATGTTCTCATGTATAAGTGGGAGCTAAATGATGAGAACACACAGACACAGAGAGGGGAATAAAACACACTGGGGCCTGTTGGAGGGTGGAGGGTGGGAGGAGGGAGAGAATCAGGAAAAATAACTACAGGTACTAGGCTTAATACATGGGTGATGAAATAATCTGTACAACAAACCCTCATGACACAAGTTTACCTATGTAACAAACCTGCATATGTACCACTGAACTTAAAAGATAAAAAAGGAATATTTGTTTGTTTTTAAACTTCCATCTATGTTTCATTTGCTAAGTAAGAAGTTATCTATTCAACACCTAAGTGTCCTGACATTTCACTAGGTGTGGGGAATTCAAATAGAAATGAGCCAAAGACCAAGGGACAAAGTGGTTCTTTAAATGGGTCCTGCTCCCTGTGCCACCCAACTGGGTAATACCCTCCAATAGGGGTTATCAGACACCCTATACAGGAGCGTTCCTACTGGCATCAGGTCGGTGCCCCTCAAGGTCAGAGATCCCAGAGGAAGGAGCAGGCACTCATCTTTGCTGTTCTCCAGCCTCATCGAGTGACATCTCCAGGTGCGGGAGCAAACCAGATGAATAGGGCCTGAAGCAAACCCCCAGCAAACTGCAGCAGCCCTACAGAAGAAGGACCTGATCATTGCAAGAAAAACAGACAGAAAGCAACAACAACAGCATCAACAACAACAAAAAAGTTCCCACAAAAACCCCATCCAAGGGTCAATAGCCTCAAAGATCAATATTAGACAAACTCAGGAAGATGAGAAAGAATCAACGAAAAAACACTGAAAACTCAAAAGGCTAGAGTGCCTCTTCCCCTACAAATGATCGCAATGCCTGTCCAGCAAAGGCACAGAACTGGATGGAGGATAAGATGGACGAATTGACAGAAGTAGGCTTTGGAAGGTGGGTAGTAACAAACTCTGCTGAGCTAAAGGAGCATGTTCAAACCGAATGTTAAAGAAGCTAAGAATCTTCATAAAAGGTTACAGGAGCTGCTAACTAGAATAACCAGTTTAGAAAGGAACATAAATGACCTGATGGAGCTGAAAAACACAGCATGAACACTTCATGAAGCATGCACAAGGATCAATAGCTGAATCTATCAAGCGGAAGAAAGGATATCAGAGTCTGAAGACCATCTTGCTGAAATAAGGCATGCAGAGAAGATTAAAGAAAAAAGAATGAAAAGGAACAAACAAAACCTCTGAGAAATATGGGACTATGTAAAAAGACCAAACCTATGATTGATTGGAGTACCTAAAGAGACAGGGAGAATGAAACCAAGTTGGAAAACACACTTCAGGATCAGGATGTTATCCAGGAGAACTTCCCTGACCTAGCAAGGCAGACCAACATTCAAATTCAGGAAATACAGAGAATACCACTAAGATACTCCATGAGAAGATCAACCCCAAGACACATAATCATCAGATTCTCCAAGGTTGAAATGAAGGAAAAAATGTTAAGGGCAGCCAGAGAGAAAGGCCAGGTCACCTACAAAGGGAAGCCCATCAGACTAACAGTGGACCTCTCTGCAGAAACCCTACAAGCCAGAAAACAGTGGGGGCCAATATTCGACATTCTTAAAGAAAAGAATTTTCAACCCAGACCTTCATATCCAGCTAAACTAAGCTTCATAAAAAAAAGGAGAAATAAAATTCTTTCTAGACAAGCAAATGCTGAGGGATTTTGTCACCACCAGGCCTGCCTTGCAAGAGCTCCTGAAGGAAGCACTAAATATGGAAAGGAACAACTGGTACCAGCCACTGCAAAAACACTCCAAATATATAAAGACTAATGTCACTATGAAGAAACTGCATCAACTATTTTGCATAGTATGCAAAATAACCAGATAGCATCATGATGACAGGCTCAAATTCACACATAACAATATTAACCTTAAATGTAAATGGGCTAAATGCCCCAATTAAAAGACACAGACTGGCAAATTAGATAAAGAGTCAGGACTCACTGGTGTGCTACATTTAGGAGACTCATCTCACATAGGCTCAAACTAAAGGGATGGAGGAAAAATTACCAAGCAAATGGAAAACAAAAAAAAGCAGGGGTTGCAATACTAGTCTCTGACAAAACAGACTTTAATAAAGATCAAAAAAGA
This sequence comes from Hylobates moloch, assembly GCF_009828535.3. Lineage (NCBI taxonomy): Eukaryota > Metazoa > Chordata > Mammalia > Primates > Hylobatidae > Hylobates > Hylobates moloch. The sequence goes on from NW_026652283.1 coordinate 60,305,872, forward strand.
CAAATAAGGGCATTACATAACAGTAAAGGGATCAGTTCAACAAGGAGAGCTAGCTATCCTAAATATATATGCACCCAAGACAGGAGCACCTAGATTCATAAAGCAAATTCTTAGAGACTTACAAAGAGACTTAGACTCCCACACAATAATAGTGGGAGACTTTAACACCCCACTGTCAATATTAGATCAACAAGACAGAAAATTAACAAGCATATTCAGGACCTGAACTCAGCTCTGGATCAAGTGGAACTAATAGGCATCTACAGAACTCTCCACCCCAAATCGACAAAATATACATTCTTCTTAGTGCCACATGGCACTTATTCTAAAATTGACCACATAATTGGAAGTAAAACACTCCTTGGCAAATGCAAAAGAACTGAAATCATAACAAACTCTCTCTCAGACCACAGTGCAATCAAATTAGAACTCAGGGTTGAGAAACTCACTCAAAACCATGGAAATTGAACTACATGGAAATTGAACAATCTGCTCCTGAATAACTCCTGGGTAAATAATGAAATTGAGGCAGAAATCAAGAAGTTATTTGAAACCAATGAGAACAAAGAGACAACATACCAGAATCTCTGGGACACAGCTAAAGCAATGTTAAGAGGTAAATTTATAGCACTAAATGCCCACATCAGAAAGCTAGAAAGATCTCAAATCAACACCCTAACATCACAATTAGAAGAGCTAGAGAAGCAAGAGCAAACAAATCCAAAAGCTAGCAGAAGACAAGAAATAACTAACATCAGAGCAGAAATGAAGGAGATAGAGATACAAAAAACCCTTCAAAAAATGAATGAATCCAGGAGCTGATTTTTTCGAAAAAATCAACAAAATAGACCACTAGCTAGACTAATGAAGAAAAGAGAGAAATCAAACAGACACAATAAAAAATGATAAAGGGGATATCACCACTGACCCCACAGAAATACAAACTACCATCAGAGAATAAACACCTCTGTGTAAATAAACTAGAAAATCTAAAAGAAAAGGGTAAATTCTTGGACACATACACTCTCCCAAGACTAAACTAGGAAGAATTACAATCCCTGAATAGACCAAAAATTAGTTCTGAAATTGAAGCAGTAATTAATAGCCTGCCAACCAAAAAAAGCCCAGGACCAGATAGATTCACAGCCGAATTCCACCAGAGATACAAAGAGGAGCTGGTACCATTCCTTCTGAAACTACTCCAAAGAGTTGAAAAGGTGGGACACCTCCCTAACTCATTTTATGAGGCCAGCATCATCCTGATACCAAAACCTGGCAGAGGCACAACAACAACAAAAAGAAAACTTCAGGTCAATATTTCTGATGAACATCAATGTGAAAATCCTTAATAAAATGCTGGCAAACCAAATCCAGCAGCACATCAAAAAAGTTTATCCACCACAATCAAGTTGGCTTCATCCCTAGCATGCAAGACTGGTTTGACAGATGCAAATCAATAAACATAATCCATCACATAAACAGAACCAATGACAAAACCACATGATCATCTCAATAGATGCAGAAAAGGCCTTAAATACAATTCAAATCCCTTCATGTTAAAAACTCTCAATAAAGTAGGTATTGAGGGAACATATCTCAAAATAATAAGAACTATTTATGACAAACCCACAGCCAATATCATACTGAATGGCAAAAGCTGGAAGCATTTCCTTTGGAACCTGGCGCAAAACAAGGATACCCTCTCTCACCACTCCTATTCAACATAGTATTAGAAGTTCTGGCTAGGGCAATCAGGAAAGATAAAGAAATAAAGGTATTCAAATGGGAAGACAGGAAATCAAATTGTCTCTGTTTGCAGCTGACATGATTCTATATTTAGAAAACCCCATTGTCTCAGTCCACAAACTCCTTAAGCTGATGAGCAATTTCAGCAAAGTCTCAGGATACAAAATCAATGTGCAAAAATCACAAGCATTGCTATGCACCAACAACAGACAAGCAGAGAGCCAAATCATGAATGAACTCCCATACACAACTGCTACAGAGAATAAAATACCTAGGAACACAGCTAACAAGGGATATGAAGGACCTTTTCAAGGAGAACTACAAGCCACTCCTCAAGGAAATAAGAGGGGACACAAACAAATGGAAAAACATTCCATGCTCATGGATAGGAAGAATCAATAGCATGAAAATGGCCATACTGCCCAAAGTTATTTATATATTCAATGCTATTTCCATCAAACTACCATTGACATTCTTCACAGAATTAGAAAAAATTATTTTAAATTTCATATGGAACCAAAAAAGAGCCCACATAGCCAAGACAATCCTAAGCAAAAAGAACAAAGCTGGAGGCATCACGCTACCTGACTTCAAACTATACTACAAGACTACAGTAACCAAAATAGCATGGTACTGGTACCAAAACAGACATATGGACCAATGGAACAGAACAGAGGCCTCAGAAATAACCCTACACATATACAACTATCTGATCTTTGACAAACCTGATAAAAACAAGCAATGCGGAAAGGATCTCCTATTCAGTAAATGGTGCTGGGAAAACTGGCGAGCCATATGTAGAAAACTGAAATTGGATCCCTTCCTTACACCTTATACAAAAATTATCTCAAGATGGATTAAAGACTTACATGTAAAACCCAAAACCATAAAAACCCTAGAAGAAAACCTAGGCAATACCACCCAGGACATAGGCATGGGCAAAGACTTCATGACAAAAATGCCAAAGGCAATTGCAACAAAAGCCTAAATTGACAAATGAGATCTAATTAAAGAGCTTCTGCACAGCAAAAGAAACTATCATCAGAGTGAACAAGCAACCTACAGAATGGGAGAAAATTATTGCAATCTACCCATCTGACAAAGGTCTAATATCCGGAATCTACAAGGAACTTAAACAAATTTACAAGAAAAACCCCATCAAAAAGTGGGCAAAGGATATGAACAGACACCTTTCAAAAGAAGACATTTACGTGGCCAACAAACATATGAAAAAAAGCTCAACATCACTGATTAGAAAAATGCAAATCAAAACCACAATGAGATACCATCTCACACCAGTCAGAATGGCAATTATTAAAAAGTCAGGAAATGGGCCAGGCACAGTGGCTCACACCTGTAATCCCAGCACTTTGGGAGGCTGAGGCAGGCGGATCATGAGGTCAAGAGATTAAGACCATCCTGGCCAACATGGGGAAACCCCATCCCTACTAAAAATACAAAAACTAGCTGGGCATGGTGGCCCACCTATAGTCCCAGCTACTCGGGTGGCTGAGGCAGGAGAATTGCTTGAACCCAGGAGGTGGAGGTTGCAGTGAGCCGAGATGCACCACTGCACTCCAGCTTAGTGACAGAGTGAGATTCTGTCTCAAAAAAAAAGAAAAGAAAGGAAAAAAAAAATCCAGGAAACAATAGATGCTTGTGAGGCTGTGGAGAATTAAGAACGCTTTCACACTGTTGGTGGAATGTAAATTAGTTCAACCGTTGTGGAAGGCAGTGTGGTGATTCCTCAAGGACCTAGAACCAGAAATACCATTTGACCCAGCAATCCCATTACTGGGTATATACCCAAAGGAATATAAATCATTCTAATATAAAGACACATGCACATGTATGTTTATTGCAGCACTATTTACAATAGCAAAGACATGAAACCAACATAAATGCCCATCAGTGATAGACTGGATAAAGAAAATATGGTACATACACACCATGGAATACTATGCAGCCATAAAAAACAATGAGAAAATGTCCTTTGCAGGGACATAGATGAAATTGGAAGCCACCATCCTCAGCAAACTAACACAGGAATAGAAAACCAAACACTGCATGTTCTCACTCATAATTGGGAGTTGAACAATGAGAACATATGGACACAGGGAGGGGAACATCACACACCAGGGACATTTGGGGATTGAGGGGGTGAGGGGAGCGAGAACATTAGAATAAATAGCTAATGCATGGGGGGCCTAAAACCTAGATGACATGTTGATAGGTACAGCAAACCACCATGGCACACTTAGACCTATGTAACAAACCTACACATTCTGTACTTGTATCCTGGAACTTAAAGTAAAATAAAATAATTAAAAAAAAAAAAGAAATGAGCCAAAGAATTCTCAATCTTTGGTGACTATCTGATGCAACAGAGCAGGATCCAGAGTCTCAGGGGTGTGTGGAGTGGAAGGAAATGTTGTTTTAGCTATTTCATGTCATTTCATTTTTGGAAGAGGAGAGAAGGCATGAGTTTAGTCATAAGGCTGAATTGAATTCACTGAAGTTCGTGTAACTTGAATCTGAAAGTGTATCTTTTTTATTCAGCTGAACTATTTGCCTCTGGAAACAAATACTGTGAATGAGCTCATGTTATCTACCATGACAATAAAAATAGATAAGTTCATATGGCTTAGCTCCTGAATCCTGGACTTTGAGCTCATGAGCCATATCCTTCATTATATCTATTGACTGATATACATTTTTCTGGTCTCTTATTAAAGTCTATAGCTTTAATCACACCATACATTTTATCATCTTATACTTAGCAAACAACCATTTTCACAACACAAATGCTTCTATATGACAAGAGTATCATAATTATGCTAGAATCGATAGTTTTTCTGAAGGTTAAATCTGCAGGCATCTTGTTTTTTGATGGTCTTGTAATTTAGTTCTACATCAAGCTGCTATGGCCTGGTTCCTTTTCGTTTTAGGCCTGCTTTATCTCCCTGGAGGATTTATATGAAGCCTTCGATGCCTTCTGGCCATCTCTGGAATATAAAGTATGGCTAAAGCTTGCTGTCAGTACTGCCTATCAGTATTTTGAATCAAGTCTTATTGAAGAGGTAAGTCACATGATTAAAATATTAACAAATTGAATTTTTATGCATTGTAGTTTTTACAGAATGCATTTCATATTTTTGAGACAAAAATAGAAAGGAAATTTGTGTTTGATTTTTTTTTTTTTTCGAGACAGAGGCTCACTCTGTTGCCCAGGCTGGAGTGCAATGGTGCAGTCTCAGCTCACTGCAACCTCTGTCTCCCAGGTTCGAGGCAGTTCTCCTGCCTCAGCCTCCCAAGTAGCTGGGATTATAGGCGCCTGTCACCACCCCCGGCTAATTTTTTTATTATTAGTAGAGACGGGGTTTCACCATGTTGGCCAGGCTGGTCTTGAACTCCTCACCTCAAGTGGTCTACTCACCTTGGCCTCCCAAAGTGCTGGGATTATAGGCTTGAGCCACCGTGCCTGGCCCTGTGTTTGATTTTCTAAAATGAGATTGCTAGAATTTTAACTGCTGTCTTATCCTGAGTTCCTACAGGTTGTCAATCCTTTTGTCACAGCTAATTTTCCCAAGCTACTTGCAATCATTTCTAAAAAAAAAAAGAAGGTAGATTTAGCAAATTCAAAATAGGTAGATCCCCCCTGAACCAAGCATAGTGTTAATCAGAATGTGTTAACAAACGCTCTGTCTGTATTTATTATTGCCTACTCTGCCGATGTTAATATAAGTCTATAAATCTCCTGCCTTTTCAAAATCTTTGTGGAGGTGACTGAGCCTCTCTCATGGACTTCCCCTCCAAAGAGTAGTCGTTCAAGTTTGTCTCTGGACAAGCACAATTTACAATCTCACATTTGTATCCTATTTAGTAACTATTGGAACCCTTACTAGCTAGTGAGTCAGGAACTGGGGAAGTGAACTGGGAAAGATCAGAAGTTCAGTAATATTCACTGAACTGAGCGACTGGATATAAATAAACATTGGGTTAAAAAATGAGTGTGTCATACAAGCCAGTCAGGTTTCTTTTACTATATTGCAACAATAACTTTCAGAAAAATTTTAGCAGAGGGATAAGGGGATTGGAATTCTTCTCTTTTCCTTTCACCTTGCCTCTTCATGAGAAGTGGGACAAATTTAGAGTTTAGTATGAAACTTCAGGGGTGAGAATTAGGACCAACGGATAGAAACTGTATGGACTCAGACTTGACTCAATAATAAGGTGAATGTCCTTTACATTTTTTTTAATTCACAGGCAACACATATTCATTATATAAATGAGAAAGTACAGATACAAAACATTAAAAAGTTGTATTTATTATTAAATAGAGAATCTCTATTTAATACTTAGTTTCTTTCTTTTTTTTTTTTCCATTAAAGAACTAGCCAATTAAGACTTTTTTCCCCCTAAATCACGGAACTCAAAATGTATATGTATTTTAAAATCAAACGAGAACAGCTGATTGTTTTTAGATTTTCTAGTTGTGAAATACTAGATAAATTTGCTAATTTTTAAATGGTTTTGGTTCCCAGTTGTGCTGGTGCCCTCAGCAAATAAATGTATGATTCGCCTGTCAGTGACTGAGATTCAAGGACTGGCTCATGTAGCCGTGTCCTGCATGGGGGTGGAGATGTTTAGACTGAGCTGACAGCCCTGTCAGGGCCCTGTGCAGGAGATTCCTACTGTTGGGCTGATCTCTAAATTCCTGGGTTAGTTTGCAAGCACAGCTGTAACAAAGTACCACAAAGTGGGTGGCGTAAAAAAAACAGAAATGCATTGTTTCACAGTTCTGGAGGCTAGAAATTAGAAATCAAGGTGTTGGGAGGGTTGGCTCCTACTGACAGGCTGTGAGGGAGAATCTGGGCCAGGCCTCCCTCCTTGGCTTATAAATGGCTGCCTTTATATTCACGTGGCATTCTCCCTGTGTGCAAGTCTGCGTCCAAATTTCCCCTTTTTATAAGGACACTAGTTGTTCAAATTAGAGGCCCACCCTATTCCAGTATGACTTCATCTTAACTAATTGCATCTGCAATGACCTATTTCCATAAGGTCACATTCCAGGATACTGGGAGTTAGGACTTCAGCATAAGAATTGGGTGGGAGGTGGTGTGTGTGTGTGTGTGTGTGTGTGTGTGCACAATTCAACCCATAATAACTCCCTCCCAGTTCTAAAGTCTATGACTCTGAGCCTTTAAGTATAGCTCAGACTCTAGCTTGCTTTGTTTTGGCTTTGTGTTATTCCTATTCACCTGTCAAGTGGAACGTAAGCTTACTTCTGGGTGAAACTCTGAATCTTTTAAGACTGAGTCTTGTGCAAATAGAAATCTCCTGAGTCATAGCCGACTACCCTGCTGTGGCTGAGAGCTCACTGTTTAGGGCTGGGCAACAGTATCCAGGGCCCATTAACAGCACAAACACTTGGAATTTAGAAATTTGTCAGAGGCCATTCTGAATGCTAAATAAATTCTGTCTGTTGGTGCCAGGGGCTGTGTACCTTCTGACATCCTCAAATAATTCAGATAGATCAGTGAATCTGTTTTCTTCTTGATACCATCTGTCAGTTTGTATGACTTATTTTTTAAAATGCCATTTTATTGTAGGACTTAAAGTTTCAGAAGTGTGTGATGTTCAATCAAGCATATGTGGAAACTTTATCAAGCTATAATTACATGACTATTGATAATATGACCATGAAATTTGTTATCATTGTGTATGGCAGTGTAATTGACACTAAGACAGAGGAACCATATTTTGCACCTTGCATTATACCTACAACCTGTGCGCAGGTAAGAAGTATCATGCTTTTCACGGTGCTCCAAAAGTGACTTTAAAACTCAACTGACCACCTTAAAAAGAAATTTAACCTGGAATGACCCTGTAGTTCTTACTTGCCTTTTACAGACAGTAAAAATGTACCGAGGGCTTCTGTGTACTGTAATACAGGTGCCCTACACAAGGGTGTGCCCAAGGGACAGGCAGCTGGAATCTGCCTGCTGTTTGCTTGCCATACCCTTTGCCCTGGCGTGGGGCTGTGCCAAAGGAAGGATGAGATGCTGTAAGTTTTCCCTAGTTTACACCAAGGCAACGATGCTGTGTTCTAGCATAGCTCTGGAAGTATCTGCACTGGTTGACAAAAAAGGAGTTAGAGTAGGGGCCACATCACTTTGTTGACACATTAGGGGCTATGGGCACTTGATAGTAGATCCTGGGCCCTGGGCCTCAGCATTCCATACCTTTGTAAAGACAAAGGAAGTGTGACCACCTAGGACATAACAGGGCATGGGAAGGGGAGAAGCAAAGTCCCTAATGGCCCAAGCTGCCTGCCACTGGGCAAAGGAATGGGGAGGACCCAGAGGCCATGGGAAGAGCTGACATCTCTTTAAATCTGGGAGTAAGTTTCTCCCTTATGGGAGAGACCTTTTTTGCCAGTTCAGACTGTGAAAAGTCGTTATGAAAATCTGTCCTGGAAAAGTTGGTAAACCTAAAAAGTGAATTTTCTCCTTTCAAAATATTCTTATTTTGTACCTTTCATCAATTCAGATGATGAAGGTAATTTAAATGTTTTTAATAGAAAATTAAAATCTTGTTTAGCTTTGAAACAAAGGATGGAGGTAAGAGACAAGGGGGCAACAGGAGTAATACTGCAGCTTAGTTTCTTAAGAGACCAGGGTTTGGAGTCAGGCACACAGGCTTAAAACTTGACCCTTGTGCCTACTTGTACTTGAGCTTAGGTAAGCTGCTTAACCTTTCTGACCCTCAGTTTCCTTCTTAGTAAGATAGGGATATGGTCAGCAGCCATCTTATTGGGTTATTGTGAGGATTAAATGAGATAATATGTGGTAATCTAAAAATGATAGTTATAATGATTACTTCTTTGATGCTGGCATTCTGGGAGGCAGATTTTATGGCACATGGGACAAATGGTCTAAGAAAGGAAGACAGTCTTGCCATCCTGGGAATGCTGAGCCTTGAGCCCTTGAGCATCAGTGTAGGAGTAAAAGTAGCTTACTGGATGCTGGGGATTCCCTGCTTTCCAAACTGGGAATTTCCAGCCTAGTTACAAGTAAGGTGTAGAAATTTCCTCTCTGGTGTCTAAATATGCAAGGACAATTTGTTGGTCTAAGACTTCTCAACATCAAAGAGGATTTGAAATTTAGAATATAGAGCCAAGATTGAAGACCCAGCTCTGGGCTTTGGCTTATTTTTTATACTCTTTGGAAAGATTAGGAAGCAGCCAGGTTAGAGATCAAAGAATGCTCTTTTGACTAATTTTGACTTTTCTCCTCTAGGTTCAGGGAACTTCTGATTTAAGCAAGCTGCTGATAATCCAAGCATCTGAGCTTACCCAAAGAAATAGTAACACCAATCTCATGGGTAAGGGGTAGACCTTTAGTGGTAGGAAAACTATTGAGAAGGAACTTCAATACATATAAAATTCCTTAAACTCTAAGAAAGTGATTTGAGAGGGCACTCTGTGGGTTTATCATTAGTCCCCATCCTCGGGCCCACCCTGGCTGCCACATTGCTCTGGGAGGTCACATATGAGAGACTTCCAGACCCCAAAATCCATGTGGCTCCTTCCTCTGCCATGTCCCTCCCTCCATACACTCGTCAGAGGAGAGCAGCTTCTGCGGTGCACTCTGTTGCTGCCCTGGTAGGCTGGAGCCACATGGTGCTGGCAGTGCAAGAATGGAGAGGGAACAGACTCTTTCACAGGAGCCCAGGTATGGGGAACTGGTTTGCTCCCAGCAACTGAAGGGAATAGGGAACCTTACCCATGCTTAGTGAGTATTCCAAAGCATGGTCACAGCTACAAGTCAAATGACTTGCCTTGAGTATGCCTTCATAGTCACTGAGTAGTTATAGTTATGTTTATTAGCATCCAACTGCATGCATCATGGTGCTAAGCATTATACAGAGAAGACTTGATTGGAAGAGCTTGCTCTAGAAAAAACACATACAAGATCTTTCATCTTGTGCTCAGCATCCCTGTCCTCCCAAGCCCAATGACAACATTCTCCCAGCTGCCCCAGCTTGAGGACACACTCTAGGTTTGTAACTCTAACCTGCACCATCCCAGTGTCTACAATTCATGTGATCCATCAGTTTAGATATTATGCAGTTCTTAATGGATTGTTGCTTTGGGGGGAGGATTTACATGATTTCAAATTGTGTGCGAAGAGTGAGGTTTTCTCAGTGTCTTATATCTCACTATTTCTCAATTGCATGCTTTTTATAAAATGCAGCCCCACTGTGTGCTGGGTACTGTGCCAAGTGCCAATTGGTGAGTGAGCCAGATAAGGTGTTTGCCTTCATAGGGAGGAGAGACAGATATTCAATAAGTAATTATGCTTTTCCCTTGGCAGCAATTTGAACCTCAGAGGTTCCTGTGGCTCACCCTCCATCTCCTCTTCTAGGGTCATATGCAGCACTGTGATTTAGGGAGCCCCCTCTGCTCCTGGGTCACCTGTCCAAGTTGGCTAGCACTGAGATGACCATTTCCCCAGCTCACACAGTCTCTGAAGGTCTGCCGCTCTGCTGCTTCCAAATCACTCTTGGGGCACAGGAATCTATGGCAAGGCTGGGAACTCAGCGCCTAGCATCAGCCCCCTTGGGGCACCGTAAGAAGGGCTATTGAGTCAGAGATCTTAAGCACTGTCAGGGAGCAGGGCACAGGTCCCTAGTGTTCTTGTGCCCACAGGCCCCTTTTCTTGATGAGTTCCTCTGTAATCATTTTTAGATAGAGGGAAACACATCACTTTGTATTCCTCATGGGTTTGAGACAAAAGTCACAAATGGTAGGCACATGGACTGGATCTTTGACTCAATTTGTTTAAGAGTCACTTGTTTTCTTTTAAAATTTTAAAATTAGTTGCCAAGTAGAAACGAATGTTTTGCATTTTAAAAATGCAGATTTTGAAGTTTTCATGAAAAAATAAGGTCTGCCGGCACTCAGCCCTCATTCCTATATGTGGCAACAGATAGGGCTGAGTATCAGTTGGCTTCTATAGACGGAGCAGACGGTCTGCAGCTTGCCACAGTCCACACTGCTCGCTCTCACCTTTTCCCAGCCCACTTCAACTGTTTACGTGATCTGCCTATTCTCATATGAGTTTGTCAGCCCTTGTATTGGACTTTAAGGAGCCTACTACAAACCTCTGAGGGAAGAAAAAACAGGGACATTTGAGAAGGGGAAGGGAAAAGGGAAACTTATAGGGAGAAAGCGAATAGATATTTCAAAATATTTTCTGGTTGCCTTTACTCTTAAATTCCTAATTTACTTTTTCTGTTCAATGCTTGGATTTGGTTAGCCTCAGTCAACACTGGTCTTCGAATAACCAGGAGAGAATATAAATAGAAGACAAAAGATGAGGTAATAAACTTGACACTTTGGTTAGATTTTTTTCTTATTGCAAATATTGAACTATACAGCTAAAATAAATTGAGGCAAAATAGCAAATTGTAGGTGGTGAGAAAAGACACTCCTAGCTACAACTCATTAATTTGGACAAATTAGAATAAAACCCATTTAAATTACTTAAAAATTAAAATTACAGAGTATTTTTGAAAGATGTAATTTTGCCCCACCCCATTTCCCCCCCCTTACTGATATTTAGGTCAAAGAGTAGGGATCTAGGGAATTTGGGGTGAGGAGGGACGTACATCACGCGCACGTGTAGACATTAGAGTCTAAATATCCATGCTTCTGCCTTTGGAGTGTGGATGCCTGGATGTATAGATTGCTATGCTTGCAGTTTGTGGAGTCACAGGCTGATCACAGGCATCTTCCTAGAGTACCAATTTTACCTGAGCATCTTTTAAAGAAAAAGGTTAACTCATTTAACTGATAGGTTATTTAAAACATTTAATATTAAAAAACATATTATCGAGTAGGATGACAAATTTGCAGGAATTTTTAAGATAAAACAAGAGATTTCAAAACATTTTGTTATGGAGAGTAATGAAGATTTTTGCCCCCACATCTTTTCCTTCTTTTCTCAGTAACCAGGACAAATTTAGAGAAGTTTGAGAAGGCTGGAAGTCATGCCTAGAGTTGAAAAGGAACATGGGCCTGTCATATTGGACCAGGACAGAATAGAGACAAGTTTGGTGATGGTGGGGCAGCCTGCAAGGCTCATGACTCTAGAGGTCTCTATTAGGGCTCCTGTTTGGGCCACAGCAGACTGCTGGGTGAACTGGAGGAGCAGACGGCTCTGACAGGGTAATAGGTTGCTAGACAAATGCAGAAGTGGGCCAGGTAGCAGTGATGGTGCTAAGCACAGGCTTCAAGGACCTTTAGCCTTTTCCCAGGCAGGTGCCAAGTCATCCCAGATAAACAGCTTTTTTTTTTTTTTGAGATGGAGTCTCACTCTGTCACACAGGCTGGAGTACAGTGGCACAACCTCGACTCACTGCAACCTCTGCTTCCCGGGTCCAAGTGATTCTCCTGCCACAGCCTCTGGAGTAGCTGGGACTATAGGCACATGCCACTATGCCCGGCTACTTTTTTGTATTTTTAGTAGTGACAGGGTTTCACCGTGTTAGCCAGGATGGTCTCGATCTCCTGACCTCATGATCTGCCCTCCTTGGCCTCCCAAAGTGCTGGGATTACAGGTGTGAGCCACCGCACCCAGCCATAAACAGCAAGAGAAGTCCCTTGGCCCACCTTATCCCCAACTAGACAGCCACCCTAAGACTCTTCTAATAGCAGTGTTGGTCCTGCCACTGTTATTTAGGATAATCAAGGTGGTTTGCAGTATATTTGTTGGGGAAAGGAAAGTTGCATTGACCAAACTTATGGTCAATAGTTCCTTTAAACCAGGTAACCTGGTTCTTTTTAGGTAGCCCTCCTCGGGCCTTCCTCTCCACTCTCTTAAAGGGACCCTATTTCACAAAGGGGAATTAAGAATCAAATAATTGGGCCGGGCATAGTGGCTCATGCCTATAATCCCAGCACTTTGGGAGGCCCAGGCGGGCGGATCATGAGGTCATGAGATCGAGACCATCCTGGCTAACACGGTGAAACCCCGTCTCTACAAAAAATACAAAAAATTAGCCGGGCGTGGTGGTGGGCACCTGTAGTTCTAGCTACTCGGGAGGCTGAGGCAGAAGAATAGCAAGAACCCGGGAGGTGGAGGTTGCAGTGAGCCATGACCATGCCACTGCACTCCAGCCTGGGTGACAGAGTGAGACTCCGTCTCAAAAAAAAAAAAAAAAAAAGTCAAATAATTGAGTTCCTCATTTGTTACTATCTTGTACAGCCCCCATTACTTAAAAAGATTCCCATTTACAAAAAAAGTTTCCAGTAGCCCTGCAGTCATAAAGTTAATTGGAATTCAACTTCTGTAACATTTCTCCTCTTCTTAAACACACCTTTGATAGACTACTCTCATTGAATTAATGTAGTATCTTTTCCCAAGATGACAGTGTAGAGATGCACATGTAATTAATTATATGCATCACTCGAAACTCTTCATATGAAGATCTTTTAGGAGGAATGTTTCAGATAATAAAATAGAAATGCTTACATAAGTTTTCTGGTTCCATTTAACAGGTAAGAAATTTTTCCTGAAATGTTTATAGGCTAATATTTAACTTTTGACTTTCTTTTATAGTTGAAAACTGGATACCATTTTAGAAAAGGGTATTAATGATACAAATATGATGTATGGAGTCAGGTTAAAGACCAAGCTACTTTCCTCGCTCAAATGCTAAAGGATTATCTGCAAGGAGTTTACTTAGAAGCTACTGAAACAGGTTACTGCTGCATTTATTTTTTAAGCAATGGATGGACTGCTGTAAAAATTCTTAATTTTAAGTAGTTGCATTATATTTGAGATGTTAAAAAATTCTTCAGGATAGTATAAAATACACTGAAACATATGTCCTACCAAATGAAACCCTGTTTCCAGCTAAGAGCAGATTTTAACATAGAGAGTTATAAAAAGTGTTGTATAATTGATATATTACTGTCTAAGCATAGAACCTGTAATTTTCATTTGTGAAATTGTTATAACTAGTGCCTCCCTAATATTTCCCAGAGTATAGCTATTCTCCCCTTCCCGATTTGGTAAATATTGAAAAACAGAATTATATTCCACAAACTTAGTAACTTTCAGTAAGTAACTAACTTCTGCTTTCGGTAAAACTTAGGAGAAATTAATATTCTCACATTGCATAGTACTGTTTGATGTCACCTTTCATTTTATTTTTAAAAATCAAATAAAGTTGAGTTTTATGGTTTTCTGTTTATTATTAGAACCCATTATTCCTTTTCATCTCAACAAGACTGAAAGGAATACTTTAGAAGAAAACCATAATAGTGGTGTTACAGAAAAGGGGTCAGATCCAGACCCCAAGAAAGGGTTCTTGGATCTCATGCAAGAAAGAATTCAGGTCGAGTCCACGGTGCAAAGTGAAAGCAAGTTTACTTAAGAAAGTAAAGAAATAAAAGAATGGCTACTCCACAGACAGAGCAGCCCCGAAGGCTGCTGGTTGCCTATTTTTATGGTCATTTCTTGATGATATGCTAAACAAGGGGTGGATTATTCATGCCTCTCCTTTTTAGACCGTACAGGGTAACCTCCTGACATTGCCATGGCATCTGTAAACTGTCATGGTGCTGGTGGGAGTGTAGCATGAGGACGACCAGAGGTCATTCTTGTCGCCATTTTGGTTTTGGTGGGTTTTGGCTGGCTCCTTTACTGCAACCGTTTTACCAGCAAGGTCTTTATGACCTGTGTTTTGTGCTGACCACGTATCTCATCCTGTGACTTAGATTGCTTTATCTGTCCGGGAATGCAGCCCAGTAACTTTCAGCCTCATTTTACCCAGCTCTTATTTAAGATGGAGTTGTTCTGGTTCACATGTCTCTGACATTTCCCCCTCCCTTTTATAAAAGAACCCTTAACCCTAAGGGTTGCAGAGGGTTGAAGATCCATCTTCTGTAGCTTTTTCAGGTTGAATGGGGTGATGATATTCTTGCCTAACTATGAGGGTCTCTTGCATTCAGGGTAGAGAGGTGCTTAGTAAGAAAGCATCAGTATAGTAAGGTCCATTCATAATTCTTGAATTTTGACAAAAGGTGATATCTGGAAGATTAATAAGTGTTTAATTTAAGAAAACATTTAGGCCTGGGTGTGGTGGCTCACGTCTGTAACCCCAACACTTTGGGAGGCCAAGGTGGGTGGATCATGAGGTCAGGAGTTTGAGACCAGCCTGGTCAATATGGTGAAACTCCATCTCTACTAATAATTCAAAAATTAGCCGGATGTGGTGGCATGTGCCTGTAGTCCCAGCTACTCAAGAGGCTGAGGCAGGAGAGTCACTTGAACCTGGGAGGCAGAGGTTGCAGTGGGCCGAGATCGCACCACTGCACTCCAGCCTGGGCAACAGAGCGAGACTCTTCTCAAAAAAAAAAAAAAAAGGAAACATTTAGTAGGCTAGTTCTGTTTTCCTACACAAATAGTATAACAGCAATATATTCCACCACAAGAGTAAAACAAAACAAGTAAAGTTATATTCTAAGTAAACTAAATTAGAGGGCTTTTCATAAACTGGATAACTGTTGGAGCTAAGCTGGTATGGGGTTAGTTGGTTGTAATGTGCCCAGAATTAGAATACTGATCCAGATTTTTACATTACTCATCCTCTTGTTTTTTTCTGAGCAACAGTCAGAGATTACTGGTTGGTTCACAGGAATAAGCAGGGTTAGCCTAAATTGCAGAAACAGAAACAACTAATGAGACTAGAATTTAATAACAAGTGTACCATAGTTGTTGAAACATAATATTTCTCTCTCCAGTTTTCCATTTTTACTAAAGACAAATCATGGTGAGACTGATTAACTTTATTATACTTGGCCTGATTATTTATATAAAGTGCAGCAAGAATAATTATTTTTCACATAGGTTTTTTAATTGGCTTTGATGGAATTCTGTTTTATAAGAAATCTCAGGTAAGGCTTTTTAAAAGCTGAGTCCAGCCATGGGTTTTTACCCTCTAATACCTATGAGTTGGCTAAGTTTCTTTCTTCTTGCAGTCTCAAGATAACTTACTTCTACTTCTACTGGAATTGATAGAAAGTGACATTCTTTACTTACCAGAAGTCAGAAACTCTGTGCAGGGATTGTGTAGGCAAGGTATGAGGCCAGTTCCCCGAAGGGCTTTTATTGGCTCTACAAGTTAATTTTAATTCCTTAAAGGAAAACACACCATTCCAATGAAAGCCTTGGTAAAATAACCAATTTCTCCAATTGTGCCCTTTTACAAAAGAAAACAGATTCTTATTGTACTTATGCAAATAACTATATTGCCATAAGTTAGGAATACTCACAACTAGTTTCCAAATTCTGGAGAGATCAGGTAGAGAGAAACAAATATGCTCCAAATTTTGTTCACAGTAGTATATTTTACTCAATTGCTAAAAGCTGTAAATAGAAAAGCTCAAAAGAAAAGTTTCCTTGACTTTGAAAAACAAAACAAAGGATCACAGCATTTTAAGCAAAGTTAAAAAGATTAGTTCAGTTTTCCATTGGTTCAGTTAGTTTAGTTAACACCTGTTCTATTTTATATTCGTGAACATTCCAGCTCTTCATGAGAGTTCTAAAAGTTGTTTTCTCTATTCTAATGTTATAATTTCCAAAGTTATCAGAAAAACTTGCATTTAAGAACACCTGTTAGAGTTCTATAATTTATTATAAACCACCTTCTAAAGAGGATTAAAACAAGGTAATATATGTAATGTCTGTGGCTGACAAAATGTTTTAGGGCAGCCACAGTCAAAGAAACAATTGACAAGAAAATTTGTTCCCTCTATGGCATACAATGATTTTATGTAACAATTATAATTGTTACTGATAATGTACACTAAGTCATATCAGAATTATAGGAGTTTCCCATAATTTTGGAATATATACCAATAATACATTTATGAAAATACAGCCCAAAGAAAACCAAACACCATTTTATGTTTGACAATACTTCCTGTATGACTTTTGTACCAAATAAGCCAAATGTCACTGTTGCATTAGTGCATTATTTATGTCAAACCCAATTCTTAATAAAACCTTATAAATAAATCCATCCAATCTTAGTCAGTTTGACCATAAGGTAAGATTCTCATAAGCTTTTTATAACCCTTTACAAGTTTTTGTTAAAGAGCAGATCATAAGCATGGTTTTGCTCTAAGAAAAACCTGTTGTGCTTTTATTCCAATGTTTAATTTATAGAAAAACTGAATAATATCCCTTTAATTTAGCCAATGTTCACATAAAGACTCTCTTTTATAATTATTTTTTTACAAACTTTCCACAACTGTTTAAACCTTTAGCTTTATTCTATCTAATTCTTTAACCCTTTAGGCAAAAAAAAAAAAATCTACATTTTCATGCTTTTTTATAATCTTTTACCAAAAATACATTTTACTTTCCTTACACACCTTACATGTAAAAGTGTTTCTTCAATAGTCTCAATTACATGTTACAATGTTAACTTTTAGTGACTTTTACTTTTGGTGAAAGCCCTGGTTAGTAAGCAATTTGAATCGTGTACTAGGTGTGGAGCCTAGCCTAGGACACACCAGGCAGAAGTGCAGATAAGGGCTGACTCTCCAGCATAGCTAGGGATGTGGCTAACTCTATATGTTCCCATTGCCTTACCTAGCAGTAAAGCAGGCAAGTTGTACAGTAGGAGTCATAGTGGCATTTTACGAAGCATTTAGGAGGCCTAACAACCTTTGAATTGTATGACATTTCTTGCATAAATTCCCTTTCACGAATCCCTTCACAACTTACACAGACCATCTGACACATTCTTGAACTTTCTGATTTGCTCTAAACATCCTTCCTTTTAAACAACCAGTCATTTTACTTTAGGACAAGAATTTACCATACAAGATCCTTTTTTATATAAAATCTCTTTTTTAATAATCTTTTTTGTATAGGTAGGGGACATGGCTAATTTCACATGTCCCAAGCCTTATCTAGAATCCAATTGCTTTAAGGTAGGTAAATTGAACAATTTTTAAAAGTCAAAGAAACAGTTTATGACCTTAAAGCGTTTAGCAAACTTAATATCTGATCTGCATAATTTAGACTAAATGTTTTTATCAATAATTTTAAAGCTGTTTTTATTTCCCCAAAATTACTAAAGTTACATGAACTAAAAGGCATTATAGTTTTTATTTTGCTTTCAAAATATTTGATTTAAGTGTCTATTTTTGTTTAAGCCAATTAGAGTTCTTTTATATAAACATTACACACAACACATATATAGCTACACAGAAAGACAGAAGATTACTACAGTAGTTGTAAAATTTTTCATTTGCCAATTTTTAAGTTTCTTAATTGGATTACTGGCTTTAGGATGGAGCCCTTGGAAGAACAGGGCCAGGAAAGAGGTCTCTGTTGCCTCCTGTTTTTCCCAAGGAGTCCAGGCTGTTAGAGCTTGAACTGATTTTAACCATAGCACTCTTCAATAAAGTCCTTTTAGAATTTCTTATGCTAAACAGCTGATATTTCTGGCTATTGAACTTTACCATAGGTAACCTCCCAGGTGGTTAGAGAAAGGAAAATTTAAGACAGTCCATGGAGGAGAATAGAATAGACAAGGTCATGCAGATATTAAACCAGAAACAACTTGCTTCCTAGGTGGGGAATTGAACCTGGACTGCAACTGTGAAAGTGCAAAAACCTTTGTTACTGAGCTACAGCACAGGGCAGTCTCCATTTCCTTTCCCAGAAGGAGTTTAGAGTAGTTAATTTTGAGCTTGCTAAGGCTTTTAACTATTTAATATTATTTTTAGAGCTAACTATGACATGAACCCTAAAATTCCTGTTCCCTGAAGGTGGAGACCAAAAGAAAGTACCGCCACGTGGTTAAAAGGTCAAGCTCCCAAGGACATAAAACAAGTTGGAGACTTCATCCAGTTTTTTTGGTTTGTTTGTTTTAGGGACCTACAGCCAAGTTTGCTACTGACCAGCCTGCTGGGTCTTGAAAAGCAGGCTTACAGGTATTCTAAGCCCATGTTTTATCCTGAAGTACCCCTCGACACAGAAAAACAAATTTATACTACAAAATACATCAGCTTAAGACTACCCTTAGTATTCTTTTTCACATTAATCAAAACTTTACAGAGGAGATAAACACTGTTTTTGTTTGTTTGTTTTTTACCATTCATTTAACCATTTGCACAGAGAGAGAGAAGCCAGAAATCTGACTGGTAAGAAATTCTTACCCTTTTGCTGGCATGCCAGGCTTCTAGCTTCCCTTTCCCTGAGCGGCCCTAGTGATCTGGCTTGTGGCACCACTGCTCTGGGGACCAAGCCGCATCATAAAGGAAAATTATTTTTTTCATTCTGACCAGAGCAAAATACATGTGATAAAACATGGACATTAGCCACTCTGCTTAGCACCCAATATCAAACTGGCAAGGCTTAAATTTGCCCCCAGATGGGCCCTGTCATCTTTAATCCAACCTCTGACTTGGAGTTTCAACATGTGGTCTCTGGGCAAGATGGCTGCCATGAATAACAGAAAAGATAGGAAAGGAAAAGTAGAGCCAAGAGCGGTGGCTCACACCTGTAATCCTAGCACTTTGGGAGGCTGAGGCGGATGGATCACCTGAGGTCAGGAGTTTGAGACCAGCCTGGTTAACATGGCGAAAACCCGTCTCTACTAAAAATACAAAAATTAGCTGGGCATGGTGGTGGGTGCCTGTAATCCCAGCTACTGGGGAGGCTGAGGTGGGAGAACCGCTTAAACCCAGGAGGTGGAGGTTGCAGTGAGCCGAGATCGCACCACTTCACTCCAGCCTGAGCGAAACAGTGAAACTCCATCTTAAAAAAAAAAAAAAAAAAAAAGAGTAGAGAAGGAAAGCATGCCTGTGGCAGGGTGGGGAAGGTGAAGAGCTTAGGGAGGCCAGAGAAACCCACTTACTCCATCTGACAATGAAAAAGTTCAGGTGGCCACTTGTCGGTAGCAAACGAGTCTTTTCCAGCAGTCCCATTAGCTCTCAAATTTCCCCTTTTAGGGAGGGAAAAGTTCCCCATATCTCATGATCCTGTACATGCCTAATCCTGTCACCCATAGCTGTCAGCAAAGAGTGCAAGGCAAATTAATACAAAGAGAATAGCAGTTAACATCCCATAGTGCCAAACCTGTTCTTAGGGACTTTACTGAGAGGGGCCTCTAACCAACCCCCTAAATCTTAAAAGGGACTCTAACCCTCCTAAGTTGGGCCTGTAACCCAAGGTCGGTCAAATGTCCTTGCCTTTTATTAAGAGGGGCCTTCAACCCACTCAGTCTTAGGAAAGATTCTAGCTCCCCTAAGGTGGGCCTCTAACTCAATTCCATTCTTTACCTGGGTACCCCACCACTTACCCCAAGTCATCCAATCAGTGCTGCAGTCTATTTTCCTTGGGTTTTAGGGGGTCTCCTCAGTATTGTCCTTTTTTTTTTTTATTTTGAGACGGAGTCTCGCTGTGTTGCCCAGGCTGAAGTGCAGTGGCGCGATCTCAGCTCACTACAACCTCTGCCTCCCGGGTTCAAGTGATTCTCCTGTCTCAGCCTCCCGAGTAGCTGGGATTACAGGTGCGTGCCACCATGCCCGGCTAATTTTTGTATTTTTAGTAGAGATGGGTTTCACCATGTTGGACAGGCTGGTCTCGAACTCCTGACCTTGTGATCTGCCCGCCTCGGCCTCCCAAAGTGCTAGGATTACAGGCGTGAGCCACCACGCCCGGCCTGTATTGTCCCTTTTGTGGTTCGTGAGAAAGATGTTACTGGACCCCACCACTTACCCAAAGTTAGCCTTTGGGTTGGGGGTTTCTGCAGTACAGTCACTTCCCTTGTCACCAGAAAGATGTTACAGGACCCCACTACTTACGCAAAGGTAGCCGTTGGGTCAGGGTTTCTGCACGATAGTCCCTTTGTGGTTGCCAGAAATATGTTACAGGAAAAGGGTGCAGATCCAGACCCCAAGAGAGGGTTCTTGGATCTTGTGCAAGGAAGAATTCAAGGTGAGTTCACAGTGCAAAGTGAAAGCGAGTTTATTAAGAAAGTAAAGAAATAAAAGAATGGTTACTCCATAGACAGAGCAGCCCCAAGGGCTGCTGGTTGCCCATTTTATGGTTAGCTCTTGATGGTACACTAAACAGGAGGTAGGTTCCCTTTTTAGACCATATAGGGTGACTTCTTGATGTTGCCATGGCATTTGTAAACTGTCATGGCACTGGTGGGAGTGTAGCAGTGAGGACAACCAGAGGTCACTCTCATTGTCATTTTGCTTTTGGTGGGTTTTGGCTGGCCTACTGCAACCTTTTCATCAGCAAGGTCTTTATGACCTGTATTTTGTGCTAACCTCCTATCTCATCCTGTGACTCAGGATGCCTTAACTGTCGGGGAACACAGCCCAGTAGGTTTCAGCCTCATTTTACCCTGCTGAGACCAGCTCGGTCAGGGAGACCCTAACCCAGCAGCGCTAGAGGAATTAAAGACACACACACAGAAATATAGAGGTGTGGAGTGGGAAATCAGGGGTCTCATCGCCTTCAGAGCTGAGAGCCTCAAACAGAGATCTACCCACATATTTATTAACAGCAAGCCAGTGATAAGCATTGTTTCTATAGATTATAGATTAACTAAAAGTATTCCTTATGGGAAACAAACGGATGGACCAAAATAAAGGGATGGGTTTGGCTAGTTATCTGCAGCAGGAGCATGTCCTTAAGGCACAGATCGCTCATGCTATTGTTTGTAGTTTAAGAACACCTTTAAGAGGTTTCCACCCTGGGTGGGCAAGGTGTTCCTTGCCCTCATTCCAGTAAACCCACAACCTTCCAGCGTGGGTGTCATGGCCATCATGAACATGTCACAGTACTGCAGAGATTTTGTTTATGGCCAGTTTTAGGGCCAGTTAATGGCCAGATTTTGGGGGGCCTGTTCCCAACATTACCCAGCTCCTATTTAAGATGGAGTCGCTCTGGTTCACACACCTTGGACAGAGGTAAGAATAGAAGGGAATACAAGAGAGGAAGTCAAGTTCAAACTAGTAAGAAACTTCTATACCTAGCTTAATAAGGCAGTATTTCTCAGTGTGGTCCTTGGAGCATCTGTGTGTCAACAAATATGAGGTGTTTCTGAACATTACAGAAACTGACCCTAGTGGCATAACACATAGGGGTTCATCTTTCCAGTTTAACAGGATGTCTGGAAATAGGAAGACAGGAGTGGTGCAGCTGCTTGCGGATGTTATTACGGACCCAGGGTTCCTGTAGCCTACTTCTTCTTCATCCTTGGCTTGTGATATTTATCCTCATGGTGGCGAAACAACACCTATTAACACCAGGCCTCCCAACTGTTTTTCAGGAGTAGGGCTAAGAGCTTTCTCCTAATGAGGCTTTGCCTTTTCAGTTAGGAAGGGACCTGACCCTAGGCCAGAACTGTCACATGGCCACACCTATTTCAAAATTCACCTTGAGATGAATTGGCACCTCACCTTGTTACCCTAATGCAATCTTGGTGTTCTTAGTAAGGCTTAAGAGGGAAATGGGTATCGGTTGAACAATAGCAGTGTTTGTTGTACCCTGCGTCACAGGTCACCTGGGTTGTCAAAAGTGAATTTGTGAGCCGTGAGTGGTGGTATGTGCCTGTAATCTCAGCTGCTCAGGAGGCTGAGGCAGAAGAATCCCTTAAGCTCAGGAGTTGGAGGCTAGCCTGGACAACATAGTGAGACCCTGTGTCTAAAATATTGTTTTAAAGTTAAAGAAAATGGACTTATAGCCACCTATGGAATCAATCCCTGGGGGTAGGCCTTTGGGCTCTGCATTTTAATGTGCTCCTCAGGTGGTTTAGTGCTGATTGAAGCCTGAGTTCCACAAGTATAGGTGATAGAGGAGTAGAAGAAAACATATGTCTGTTTGTTTAGGAGATGGTACATCACCATATATTTGAGACAACTAGAGGATAATACTTCATCCCATGTGTATGTTAGGATACTGTGGGCTGCAAGTACCAGAAAACCCAACTCAGACTTAAATACTAAAGAAATTTTTAATTTTATGTAATGCAAGTTAAGAGGCGGGACATGTTTGTGATTGGTAGACTCAGTGAAGGTCATCAAATATCAGTTTTTCTTTCTCTCCACTCTGCTGTTTACCTTTCTAGCCTCATTCTATGGCTGATTCACTACTCCTAGGTTGTAAGACAGCTACCAGCAGCAACTAGTGCTTCATGTTTTCTTGTTTATATCCAGTGGGAGACAAACAAATGCTTACAATTGCTCTCCAGGTGAGAAAGAATTCTAGAAACCTCCAACAGTCCTCTATTTGTGTCTCATCAGCAAGAAGTGATGTAGTTACATGGCCATTTCTGAATGACAAGAGGGTAGCGATGGCCTTTTAACCAGTTAATGCTATGCCCATTCAGCTAGAATCAAAGTTGTCAGCATTTCCTCAATTTGCATTGTTTCAAAAAGGAAGGGTCAAATGGATGTGAGGGAGTAAATCCCTATGCCAGTTCACTGCACCCAGTAATTGGCATCCTGACTTGGCCATTTAGGCACAGCCATTCTGGCTTCTTATCCCTTTGCTGAGCTTCTCACTGCAGATCCCTATCTTTTGGTTGGAGGTTGGGGGTAAGATCAGACTTTTGACAAGACCACAACAAAGGAATCACTTTGGTCACCTTAGAAGACTGTACACTTTAGAAGACTAGCCAAAGCATTTCCTAACTCTTTGAGGTTGCATGGACTGCCTCTCAAGTTGTATTTCTTGCATAGCTGCAGTAGCCATACATTAATTCACTTCCTATAAATAAATCATTGGATGCATAATTAAATTTATTCTTTTCTATGAAAATTGAGGGCAGCAATTCTCATAAGGGGACTCTACTCTCCCTGCCTAATACTGTTACAGTCATGCGTCAAGTAACAGTGCTTCAAATGATGGACCACATATATGACAGTTGTCCCATAAGCCTTTAATGGAGCATTTATAGAAACCTAATATATTGCATTTGATGTTAGCATTGCAGATCAAGTAGGGAAATGACTGATATTCAGTAATGATGCTGGGACATTTGGTTTTCAATATGATAAAATACATAGAAAATAAAAATATATACCATCTAGGTTTGTATAAGTATACTCTATGTAATGGTCACACAACAAAGAAATTGGCTAATGGTGCTTTTCTTAGAACATATCCCGGTCATTAAGCAATGCATGACTGTATTTAAAAATGTACTTAAGGATCACTTCCATCCTGGAAATGCATATTCATTAGGTAATATTTTATGTTTGGAAAAGAATACTTGCACAAGGCTCATGGCTTCATGGCTACTTAGTGACAGAACCAGAATTCAATTTGAGGGTACATGACCCATTTTCTTTAAGCTCTCTTTCAGCATTTTTATACTGACATCATCTATACAGGTAGAATAGTATATATAGCCAAGCACACACCAAGGCTGAATAAGAGGTAAGAGGGACAATAGATAGGTTTGAGGTTGGAGAAAACGTTGACGAATCCCATTTAGAATTTGCAAATTAAACAGCAAATGTTCCATCCATCTGCAAACAAGATTCAAATCTGAGTAACTAATGTTGGAGATTTAAACTTTGAACTAGCACCATAAAAAAGGTGAAGCCAGACTCTCCATGAGAGAGACAAGAACAAAAGAGGCAAATATCAAAGTGAAGAGAAGAGAGCAGTGAGGACCCTGATAGGGAAACAACAGGAGCTGGGGATAGTCAGATTTGCTGTAAGAGGACAGAGAGCATTTATTTATTTATGAGACTGGGTCTGTGTTGCCCAGGTTAGACTCAAACTCCTGTGCTCCAGCAATCCTCCTGCTCTCAGCCTCCCAAGTAGCTGCAACTACAGGTGCATGCCACCATGCTCAGCAGTATTAGCTCAGGGCAAAATATATTGAAATGCGGAGGAATGAGAGCAGGAAGCTAGCTAGCCCTCTTGTCTCTTTCAAACCAGCATTCCCCAGAATTGGAATTTCTACCTACATTCTTGACCTTCTTAGTGTTACTCAAATTCTACATGTGGAGTAATCAAGGAAACTAAAGGCTTAATGATTTGTCTAACACATGGCATTAGGGCTTGTTTTACATTATTCTACTCAATAAAAATATAGAGGTTTCGACTGGGCACATTGGCTCATGCCTGTAATCCCAGCACGTTGGGAAGCTGAGGCGGGTGGATCACAAGGTCAAGAGTTTGAGACCAGCCTGGCCAATATGGTGAAATCCCGTCTCTACTAAAAACACAAAAATTAGCTGGGAGTGGGTATGTGCCTGTGGCACCAGCTGCTCGGGAGGCTGAGGCAGGAGAATTGCATGAACCCGGGAGGCAGAGGTTGCAGTGAGCCGAGATTGTGTCACTGTACTCCAGCTTGGACAGGGTGAGACTGCCTCAAAAAAGAAAAAAAAAAAGGTTTCATTCAAAGGACTATACCAGGTGCTATGGACTGAATGTGTCTCCTCAACATTCTTATGTTAAAGCCTAATCCCCAGTGTGATAGTATTTGGATGTAGGGGCTTTGGGAGGTAATTATTAGGTCATGAGGGTGGAGCCTTCGTGAATGGGATTAGTGACCTTATGAGACGTTGGGCAATGATCCCTCTCCCTCTTTTGGTCATGTGAGGATACAAGAAGGCAGCTAACTACGAACCAGGAAGCAGGTCCTTGCCAGATAGGATTTACCAGTGCCTTGATCTTGGACTTCCAGTCTCCAGAACTGTGAGAAATGTTTGTGGTTTAAGCCACCCAGTCTATAGTATTTTTGCTATAGCAGCCCAAGCAGACTAAGACATCGTAAATGGGAGACCCTTTTCTAAACCTAGCACTTATTAGTAGAGTATAATCAAAGTCTGAGAGAGTATTCAGAGCAGCAAAAAGCACAGGTGTACCATTATCTTTGAGGTTCACATTCCTACACCCAGCAATCCCATTAAGGCACTGGGTTAGGAGAGCTCTTTATACCAGGGATCATAATATCATGGGACTGTAGGATCCAAGCAAGTAACATGAAGGAGCAAAGTGGACCAAGATATGTGGTGACATCACACGTTCTTCAGCTGTTCCTCCATTTTCATTATATAAAATCTTATGTATCTGTCTTTGGAAGAAATTACTCATGCCAATCCTAGTAAGAAGGAAGCCTCTGCCCTTCAGGACATAAGTTTAAGCTGATACTTCAAAATATGACAACAGAATTCTCTGATCCCATTTTAACAAAGGATTTTATTTTGTTCCCTAAAAAGTAAAATCTAGAAAATAGCAACCCACTGCAAGAAGAGTTCTATAATAAAACATTTTCAATCATTCTCTCTTCTCTTCACATGGTGTACTCTTTCATGTACACATCATCGGAAAACAGACTGATAAACGCAAACCCTGTGTGAAAGGCACATGGCACTAATATTGCTCACACCTGCTATACCTCCTTGGAAGACAAGGGAAGCCTTTTCTGCAATCTCCCCATTTTGACAAAACTTATCACAAATTTTTTTATAGCAAAATATTTAAAGGTCTCTTCCCCTGCTCTTCACTTATATGCTAGAAAGGTACAGAATTAAAAAGCTTTTTTCCCCCAGCTGTGATCAAGACATATTAAAAGAATATTAAGGAGCATCCGGGTTATTCTAGAAGTTCTGTGATCAAAACATATTAAAAGAATATTAAAGCGCATCTGGGTTATTCTAGAAGTTCCTGGGCTTTATACTTGGATATTTACAGAGGAAGTTGAACCTCAAGTTCTGCCACTCTTCAAAATGGGTGACAGAAGAGAGGACATGATAGGAGAGTTAAAAAAAAAATTGATAGTCATTCTCTGATGGAGTGAAGCAAGCTTTGTCAACCATCAACAAATATGACCTCATTGGTCACAAGCCCTGCAGAGATCCAACAAGATTTGAGTTTTAAATACAGAACATATTTCAAACAGAACCAGTAGAGTGCTGATGTATGAATGGAATTGATTGCTGGTGAAGGCAGGGAGTAAAGAATCTCAAGAAACTTTTAGTGCCATTTTCATTTAATAAGCCATTGGTATAGCAACCTAAAAACCTTGGCTGTGATGACACCAGGATGTGTTTATGGAATTGCTGCAGGAAAACATGATTGGCAGCTGACATCCTCTGGCTCACAGCACCAACTTCTCCAAGAGACTTAAGGCTGGGGTGTGTAGCGGAGGTATTTCTTGCCAGATGGGAGCTCTTTGGTGAAGACTCCTTTCGGGAAAAGTTTTTTGGCTTCTTCTTCAGGGATGGTTGGAAGGACCATCACACTATCCCCATCCTATTGAAAGACATTGAGAATGGTGAAATTCAGTCTCATAATGAAGCTTCAAGGCCTTCAGGAATTAACTTTAGAAAAGTAGCTACAGGTGCTAATGAGACTCATCAAGTGTTCTTTACTCTCCCCTCTCTGAGGATTTTGTTTTCCAAGTTGATCTTTGGCACTTTTGGCGGGAAAGCAGTTCCCCCATTTTAACAAGAAACAGCCCTGTTTTAAACCCAGTAACAGCTGGCCACCACACTTTACATTTAATTGTGAGTATCATGGCCTGCAAGCCCTGTGTGATGGAATCCTGCCTCCTCTCGTCTCTTGTCCCTCACCCCACCTTCTGCGGCTTCTTCTCCAGGCATGCTAGCTTTCTTTGTATTCCTCCAAGATGCCAAGCTCACTTGTAGGCCCAGTTTCTTGCACTAATTGCTCCTTCTGCCTATAGTGCTCGTCCCTCTCCCACCCCTGTGCTGTTATTCTCCCCATCTGTGCTTGATTCTTTCCTGTAGCACCTGTTATCACCACTTAATAAACTTGTTTACTGTTTGTCTCCACTCACTGGAATGGAAGTTCTATGAGGGCTAGTACTTTCTATTGTTCACTGCTATCTCCCCAGTTCACTACTATCTGGGCTCAATAAGTACATAAATAAGTAATAATAAGTTAACTAATGGATACAGAATTTAAGTGATTTGTCTGTCAGAAAAAACAAAACCTGGTATTCAGGTTAGCATTATTTTAAAAATGTAGCAATGTTAAGATACTCTTTTGATGTTATCCATGTCCTAAAGATGAAAAGTTTATGAACAAATTTTGGAGAATTCTAGCACAGATTTAAAAGAATGAAGCTTAAGAGAAATGAAATACTTAATGACATTAATACACCAGTACTTTTACAGCCATGACTTAACGGAAATGGCCAGTCAAGATTGTGCGATATGCCGGGCACGGTGGCTCACACTTGTAATCCCAGCACTTTGGGAGGCCAAGGCGGGCGGATCATGAGGTCAGGAGATCGAGACCACGGTGAAACCCCGTCTCTACTAAAAATACAAAAAATTAGCTGGGCATGGTGGCGGGCGCCTGTAGTCCCAGCTACTCGGAGAGGCTGAGGCAGGAGAATGCTGTGAACCCGGGAGGCGGAGCTTGTAGTGAGCTGAGATCGCGCCACTGCACTCCAGCCTGGGCGACAGAGCGAGACTCTGTCTCAAAAAAAAAAAAAAAAAAAAAAAAAAAAGACTGTGCGATAAATATTTTGCCATCAGGGAAGGGTTAGATAAGTTTTTTGTTTTTTTTTTAAACCTTCTATTAGGAAAAGGAATCATTCTGACAAATAATTTTTCCAAATTATCTAAAAGTTAGAAAGCCATATAGGGAGTTTGTGTTGTGTATAAAAGGTGTTATAAAGACCTTGAAAAGGGCCTCTCTCAGCAAATCTTGAACTCAGCCACGAGGAAAAGTCCTCCCAGTGTACTTGTGTGCTAGAAACAGAGACCCAGGTAACATAGACCTTGAAGTTGGCCATTTAGAGACTGGCCTTTCAGGCAAGTAGAGAAACTGCTTTTTTAAAAACATCTTTACCTTCCAATCAACTGGCGTGGCAACCCTTTTTTCTGCTGTCAGCTGGAGAGAGATGACTACCCTGAGAATCTCATCAAAGTTCCTGCCAGTGGTAGCTGGGTAGAGGATAGATAGCTTCAGCTTCTTATCAGGACCAAAAATAAACACCTGTAAAGCACAGAAGGGCATAAACAGGAAGAGTTCTTTGAGTGTTATTAAAGCCACTTAGAAAGCTCTGCAGTCATTAATAATGTTCAAGGGTATAAAAACAAGACAAAAACAAAGCATCTAGAAGGATACACCAACTGCTAATGTGGATGGCTGGAATACAGATAATTTTCTTCTCCCTGTTATTTTCCAAACTTAGAAGGGAATTCTATTTGGTTCTGGCTATCCCAGTAAGAAAAACTGATATGCAAATTTAATCGAGGGAAAGGCTGTGTCAATTGGGGATGACTATCATAAAAATAATACTAATGGGAGTTGATATTGTTCCTTGAATAGTTGTGCATTTATTCAGATGAGGGATTGGGTTTGTTTTCTAGTGGGCAGAGGACAGAAGAAATAAAAACTTAAAATAGAGCTGCCTTATGAAGAAGGATATGGCCCATCACTTTAAAGACAGGGCGGTCAGGAGAGCGGTCAGGAGAGCTACGAAAAGGTTTCTCAATTCTGGAAGACATTTTAGGATAAACAACTTTTTTTTGTTGATTTCCATGAACTATGAATAAAGCAGTTGAAAAATTTAGCTGAAAATTGCATCAGCATTACAGATAATCAGTGATATTGTCGCCAATACACAGTTATTTCATAATTGTAGATATTCCCCTATCTCCTCTAGCTGGTACAAGCATTTACATGGACATACAGCCTCATCAGTTATGCCAACTACAAAATGAATTTGTATGACCTACCACACGAGCTGTCACAGGCATGCCTTTTTCATCCTTCTCTGCTGGATCCAGCATGCCCAACAGGATGGCAAGCTCTCGATTCTTATCATCGATGATGGGAAAAGGTAACTTTTCTGTGGGCTCTTCACAATTGTAAGCATTGATATCCTGAAACACAAGTAAAAAGGGAAAGAAGAATCTAAACCCAACACATGCTCTGAATTTCATCAGTTAACAGCCATCACCTTGCAAGACAGGAAAGAGGACCAAATCACAGTAATTTTCTTTAAGCAATTTTAATTTTAAAAAGTGAGTAGATGAACACTCTTCATTCCAATTACTGCCAGGAATAACAGCAGAGTACAGTACTTAGGTTGTAATCATGGACCAAAGCTGTTTTCATGCCCAGTTCTCTTAAATTCAGCATGCTTTTACTGCTATGAGAAAATAGCAGCAACCCCTTTAAAATTGCAATAATTTAGTTAGATCCAAATACAAGGCACCTCTGGGTACCCAAATACTGTAAAAATCATCAGATACAATAGGTTTGTTAAATCCATCACATCCAGAAATAATGCCATATGTAAAGAAAATCTTATAGATCTGGTCCCTGCCTCAAAAGCACCCTGACTCAGATGTTAGGTTACAAGACAAATAATAAGAAATGACCAAAAAAAAAAAAAAAAAAAAATCACAAAACAAAGCAAACACAAGAATGGAGAGTTGAATATATACTTGAAGGACAAGTCAAAAATAAATGGGTGAAAAGGCAGAAGTAAACCTAAACTAGGGTGAAATTCAAACGGAAAACAAAGCATTTCAAGTCTGAACTAAAGAAAAATGATACACCTCCCTCCTTCCCTAGTAAAACTTTATTCATCCATTTATTTCTACTTTTCCTATCCCTGGAAGCTTTTGGAGAAAAAAAATCTAGTTTTGTTATTTGATTAAGCATTGATCTAGCACTTAAGGTGGGCTAAGCATTATGGTAAGTACATGTGGAATACAGATGAGTAAGACATGGCTCCTGCCTTCAAAGGAACTTCTCATTTGGTTAGAGATGATTCCAGTATGAAGCAGCAGCAAATGCAAGACTAATGTTAAATGGTGGATGGTAAATGCTGAAGCATACGAACACTCCCATTTGTGGGACTCCAAGAGTTACAAAAGGCTTCAAAAAAAGAACAGGACTTCTATCTAGGCTCTTGAAGGATGGGTAAGATTTTTCACAGAGAAAAGAAAGGCATTCTAGGAATCAGGAACCACATATATATATGTGTGTGTGTGTGTATGTGTGTATATATATACATGTGCGTATATATATGTGTATATATATGTGTGTGTGTGTGTATATACATATATTTTTTTTGAGACAGAGTCTTGCTCTGTCGCCCAGGCTGGAGTGCAGTGGTGCGATCTTGGCTCACTGCAACCTCCGCCTCCCAGGTTCAAGCAATTCTCTGCCTCAGCCTCCTGAATAGCTGGGATTACAGGCGCCCGCCACCATACCTGGCTAATTTTTTTTTGTATTTTTAGTAGAAACGGGGTTTCACCATCTTGGCCAGGCTGGTCTTGAACTCCTGACCTTGTGATCCACCTGCCTCGGCCTCCCAGAGTGCTGGGATTACAGGCGAGAGCCACCGCGCCCGGCCAGGAATGATATTAATGAAACATGTGGGCAACTCTGTACATAAACATAGGAGAGTGAGGAACTTAGTTGGATAGAGTTTAGCAAGTAATGGAAAAGAGGATTTAAAATTGGGATAAGGTCTATTATGTGTAGCCTTGAAAGTAAAACAGGGGCTTGATGGCATAGCAGATACAAAACCATTGTGGATTTCTCAACAGAGATGTGACAAATGTGGCATTAATGAGCTCTGAAGTGGATAACAACAAATTTTTTTTATTTATTTACTTTTTTGAGGTGGAGTCTCTGTTGCCCAGGCTGGAGTGCAGTGGCGCGATCTCAGCTCACTGCAGCCTGCACCTCTTGGGTTCAAGCCATTCTCCTGCCTCAGGCTCCCGGATGAAAACAAATTCTAACATTCCTTCATTTTATTAACTTAACTTTCTGTTGTCACTGGCTACTTATGAAGTCACCAGAGCTAAA
The DNA here is from genome assembly GCF_009828535.3 of Hylobates moloch. Taxonomy (NCBI): domain Eukaryota; kingdom Metazoa; phylum Chordata; class Mammalia; order Primates; family Hylobatidae; genus Hylobates; species Hylobates moloch. The sequence continues at coordinate 60,337,491 of NW_026652283.1, forward strand.
TAATAATTAATATAGTCTCATGCTAGAGGCAGATTATTATATAATCAGTTGTTTGTCAAAGTTTCGGCACTGCTTCTGATAGTTCAGACTTTTTTCCTATTCAGTGTAATCACAATTCTGAAAACTTCTAAGGCAGAAGCTCAGCAGGTAAAATAAACCTGAGTATGCGTCTATCCTTTAAAAGGTATTATATAATGGGCTATAAACGCTTCCTTTGGCAATATGTCACTTTAAGTATCGCTGTGCACTAATTCTCTACTCTGCCACTTGCATCATGGGCATTAGATTACACCCATGAACACCAAAGAACCTATCCTAAATTATTTGGCTTTATTCTATTCTAAATTAGGCTGAATCCTACTCTTTATCATCTTGCATTAAAAAGAACATTGATTTGAGGTTCAAATCTCATTGCCATTGGGCAGTCTTGGGCAAGTCCCTCCAACTCTCTGAGTGAAAAAAGTATGCTCAACTGCAAAAACGAAAATGAAAAATGATAGCAAAAACTACAGTTACCACTCACTGAGAATGAGTGGAATGAAAAAAAATTCTACTTCAAGACCGATAACTGCCCTTCTTTTTTCTCCTACACATGATTCTTCTAGTCTCAGATATTTAGGATTAACTGGCATTAACTGCTATAGGATGCAGCCACAGATCCCTAACTCACAAGTGAATACATCTTTTATTCAACTGCACATGCTTGACATAGTTTCTAGTATACATCCCTCAAAAAGTAGTTATCATTATTACTTAACAGCACAGTGTAGTAAAGTCCTTAAAATGTTTTCAAGGTAAATTCAGACCACGAAATTTATTGTTCAAGTAAATTCTTTTGCTAAAAGTAGGTATTTCCTTCAGTTAATTCATTCAACAAATATTGACTGATCACCTAAGATATACTGAGTAGTGAGCATTGTTCTAGCAGTGCACAAAACAGGAGTCTCTGTTCCTGCTGAGTTTACACTCTACTAGGAAGAAACAAACAAACTAAACAGGTAATATGCAGAGTGCTGAGGAGAAGGGGATGGTGAATGTGAAAAGGAGTTATAATTTTAGATAATGAGGACAAGAAAGGCTTTGATGAAATGTCCTGTGAGTTGAGACCCAAAAGAGATGAGGGTAAGTCACACAGATCCCTGGGAAGTGAGTCTTCCATCTATGATACAGGACATATTTTGAAGGTAGAGCTGACAAGTTTGAGGATAAATCAGATGTATGATGTGAAAAAACATGAATTCAGAATGGCTCCTGGATTTGGGGTGTGAACAACTATAAAAATGTAGTTGCCATTAGCTTAGATGAGTAAAACTCTGGATCTAAGAATGAGGCCTAGTTAAACATGCTAGGTTTGAGATGACTGGACATCCCAGGAGAGATGCTAAGTAGGCAGTGGTTATATGAACCTGGAAGAGTCTGGCATAGACATGAAAATTTGAGAATCACAGCACATAGATGGTATTTAAAGGTGTGAGTGGATGAGCTCACCAAGGGAAAGAGGGCAGACAAAAAAGAGAGGAGGTCCAAGAAATAAGTTCAGGGTAACTTCAGCATAAATTAGGAGTGGGGAGATGAAGAATCAGTGAGCAGGAACAGCTAGGACGTGGTGTCCTGGAAGTCAAGAAAGGAAAAAGTTTCAGGAGGTACAGTGATCACCTGGGTTGAATGCTGCTGGCAGGCCAAGAGGAGGGCTGAGAATTGACTGACCAATGGATTTAGCAATGTGCTCACTGTGTGGTTCAACTGAAATTTTCAAATAATTAGTGAACTTTGAACCTAAGGCTTACTTTTACCTTAAGCTCAAAACCAAGTACTCTATAATTTATAATTTGACCTATAATCTCAGGCTGAAAGCACATGCCAGTTGATACTAACCTTGCTCCAGGCAAGATGGTCCTCAACACTGTCTATTGAAAGGGCAATCAACTTAACATTCCTCTTGGCAAATTCTGGTGCCAGCTTTGCAGCTCTGCCAAGCTCTGTGGTGCACACTGGGGTGAAGTCCCGAGGGTGGGAGAAGAGAATGCCCCATCTGAAAGGAAGAAAAACAAGGCCACAATTGAATGAAGAGTTATCACCAACATCACAGAGAATGAAAAGTCACAACTTCCGGATCAAAAACAGGCTTTCTTTTTTAAATGAATGCTTATGATGATATTTTAAGCTTTTCTGTTGAGGAATGCTTTTCAATCTACTTACCTCCAGAGAAGCCTATGCTTATAGCCCAATTCAAGCAAAGACATGAAATTCAAGATGACACATATTTAAAAAGACCAATGTTAAGGTGTTGCCTCCTTTAATAATTATGGTGTCACCCTGACTCCTTTTTGGCTAATAAAATCTGTGCTATTCAAGCCAAGTAGTTCACTGAAAAAACTTAATTATTTCTTCTTATCCTTTTCTACATTTTTTTTCTAGCATAGACCCTGACATTCAGCTCCAATAATGGATGTCCCAGTATGCTCTGAATCCAAACAAATGCCTGACTGCAATAATAAACAGATTATGTAATCTGAAATAAATAGGTTTCTATCTTCTATTTGTAAGTAAAAATTAAAGTTGACATTTGGTTTCTTTGAAGTGGATATAAAATCTTTTGTAAAACCACTTTACTGATCTAACCTGCCAAACATGACACCCAATATTTACACTCTAACAATAGCACCTTCGCAGTTTTACCTATCTCTTCATTTGCAGTTTCTTTTTCTTCTTTCTTCAGACCAAGGAGGTAGAATTTTGATAGCCTGCAATATAGATTTCTACAATAGCAAATTCTTAGATAAATACTAATATCTAAGTCATCATTGTCTAAGATTTTATAGATTTTGAGCACATTTCAAGCTGTCACCAAGAAAGCTGAAGTACCATTTCCTTCTTCTTGGCAACAGAAATTACTCTTTCAACTGAAAAGGAAAATTTAACACTCAGTTCTCCACATCCCCATCAACTTAAACAAACCATCCTAAACCAGATGATTTAGGCAGGATCCTAAACTAGTAGATAACTAAATCTAGCCTAGATGCCAAGCTGACCTTTCCAAAGTTTCCCTGAGCACAGAGAACAAGCAAAGACAAGGGCACCTCCTTCCCACTTAAACGGCTGCCACTCAACTCCCAAAGTTTCAAGAAGGAAAAAGATCTTCTTACAAAAAGGATGGAGGGCCCTATGGCAAGACTGGAAAGAAAGTTAATATCTTTTTTTAAGATTGTGGAGGTGTGCACTATGTTCACTTTACTATGAAGGGCAAAAGGAAGAACATGAGAGTATATCTTTTGAAGTAGATAATATCACTATGAGTAAAATCTAGGCCTTAGATTCTATGGAAAACGATCTATTTAATGGTTAGATGATCTCCAGAAGTTGGTCTCCAGAAGTCGAGAAGAAATGGAACAGGGCGTTTCCTCTCGTATCGTTAAAAGGAGGATAAATTAGAAAAGTTAGGAGTTCTTTTTCCATTGTGAGTCCATAAAGACTGTTTTGCTGAATCATGCAAAAGGAACTGGTTTTAAGCCAGTTCACGTTCTTCCCTCCCTCAGAATCGAAACTCCAGTTTACCTCATGGCTACAAATAGGATAAACTCCGAGAATGTCTTACCTTGGCCTTCCTTCCCCTCCAAGTCTTCCTACTGCTGCACTTAAGAGTAATTCAGTGACATTCTCCCATTTTCTTACCCATTTTCAAAAGACAAAAGGTTTCCTCCTTCAAGAGAATGGTTCTCATTTACTAAGCCCCAGAAGACCCCTGGAAAACACATATTTTGCTTAGTGAAGATGTGCTATGAAGAAGCTGCTTCTACCACTTACAGAAACAGCGATAAGGTCCAGTAAACTCACCCAATGTAGCACCCAACCTCTTTAGTTGTTTACTAATGATCAGGGGTAAGGTAGAGAGATACATTTTAATTTTTTCTTCTCAAAAATACCTGAATCAAAAATTAACAGTCTGATTTGGGATCATATATAGAATAGAAAATTGGAAAAATCAGGCAAAAATCCACGTGTCATAAACATATAAAAGGTTCAAACTTCTCTTCCCGGTAAGGTAGGGAATACTATGCCTGATCCTAGGCAGACTTGCATATTAGTTAATAAATGCAGATATTTCTATCGTGTTCCTAACTATGGATCCCTGATAAAGTACCACCTTTGATCAAATCTAGATGGATCTAGAGGCCAATAAACATTAACAAAACCCCAAAAAAGTATGGTTAGCTTAAAAAGTGACAGCATTTATAATTGTTGGCACAGTAAATATGTTTTATGCTAATATTTAATCTATACAAGCTAACAGTTCTGGAAATAGTTTATGTTTCATGGGGATGAGGGCTGCAGGTAGAAACGGGAAGGAACACAACTCTAAAAATCCCAAGGATTGCTGGAGAAATATTACTACCTAGATCCTAAGTATAAGAATGGCCATAAGCTGTATTTCTAAAGTATTTTTCTGCTTTCAAGGTTTGAATATTCCATTTCTCAACCTTTTTCTGGCCTAGTCCTATCTTTCACAAAGCTTAACTTTTCCCTATTCAGTTGCTGGAAAGGGACTTAAGAGGTTATAAGGGGTTGGGTAGGCATACGATGTGTAAGAATCTCTCCCTGGTTCTCTGCACAGCCCTGTCCAATCACTGATTAATTTCATAAGCCTGTCTCCCTGGATACTGTATACAAAAAGGATATAATCTGGGGAAGAACTGTCGTCAAGCCTTGGAGCCCCACAGTGTAGTGGGACCACCAGTACTTCAGAACCATAATATAACTAGACATGCCTAGAATGCTTCTGATGAAAACTAAGCAACTTCCAGTTTGCTGATTCGGGCTGTAAAAAAAAAAAGGGCAACACCGATTTACGATTTACTACTCCTATTCATAATGGTAAAACTGCCAAGTCAGATCACAGGTCATCAATTTGGCTATCATCAGCAAGCTCATGTGCTAGAAGCAAGGGAGAAAGCGGAGGGGACATTGAGGGGCAAGCCACTGGGAAACAAGTCTCAAAGTTGGGGAGTCACGTGTCCTGGAGCCTGGAACGGCCATCACTAGCAAGAATAGGCCACTACAGAGGCACAGCGTCAGAAAGTCCTTCCCTCCAAGTGTTGCAAGTTCTGGAATCTCTGAGGGCACACCTACGCAGTGTTCTTGGCTCTTCCTAAAGCTGTTATCAAATCATATCTTGGCCATTGGAGGCGGCTCTGGACAAAAAAAAAGTCTTTCGGCCACCTACTTGGCAGCTAGTGGTTTTAAATTTCACATTTTGTGCCCAGAAGCCTGCATATACCACTGCACCCTCAGATAATACGTTGGCCTTCCTGTAACCTATAGCCAGCAGCTGCGTCCTCCGACTTTGGCTTTAGACACCCATCCTCCCCAGGGAGCAAATTCCAGAACGAAGGGTGGGAAGGCGGTGCGACCCTGGGCACTAGTCCGGGGAAGTGATCGCCAATGCCGCCCCGCCCCTGCGCCCTCGGCCTGACCACGCCACCTGCACAGTTTACTAAGACGAGTTAAACGGACAACAAACCCTCCCGCGGGCAGTGAGTTTCCAGAACCTGCAGAATCCAATTTTATCCTCCCCACCCCCACCTTGGCGTGGCCTGGCCCAGCCACGCCGGAGGCGGGGAGGCCAGGAGGGATCGAGTGGCCCGCGCAGGGCAGGCCGAAGGGGTGCCAGCTCCCAGCAGCGCAGCCGACGCTGAGCAGGGGCCACATGGCCTGGCGCGCGCGGGAACCGGTGCGGGGGAGGGGGCGGGCGCCGCAGGGGGCTGAGCGGCCGGGAGGACGGAAGGGAGAAGAAATAGGGAAGGCACCTCCGAGTCCGGCGCAACCGAGGCCAGGACAGGGCTACGCGGTGGCCACTTACGAGTCTCCCAGAAAGTCGTGGAAACGGATGCGGCCGACAGTGGTATTGGCCTCAAAGTTGGGGGCCACGTCCCCGAGAAGCAGACCTCCGGGCATGGCGACGGTGATGAGGAGGCACCGCTGGGACAGCAAGCAACCGGGTGGTTCTGGCGAAGAAGCAGCGGGTCCCAGCGCGCGGAGGAATAAACGAAGGCGCGAGGGGCGGGGACTGGGGAAGCGGGGGCGGGGCCGCGGGAGGCCGGCCGCTGGGGGCCGGGCCGCGGGGGCGGGGCGCGGGGCGCGGGGTTGGGCTGGGCCGGGCCGGGCCCTGACGCGGCGCGAGCTGGACTACCGCGGTCGCTGTTCGTGGCGCCGCCGGGCCTGCGACTAGGTGGCATCCTTCGGACATTATAGGCCGTCTCTGCACACGTGATGCGGTGCTCGGTCACGTTGCCCCCTGGAAGCTTGAGGATGCGCCAGGTTTGACTATGCAGGGGGTGTGCGCTTTGAGGGTGGAAGGAAGAGGAGAGCGGCAGGAAGGCGAGCCCCGAGGTGGAGAATCGCTGCGGCGCGCAGGTTGAGGCGGCTTCGCACAGCCGCCCTGGGCGCTGCACGGATGCGCGCGCACCCTCCTGCGCACCCACTCGCGGCCAGCTCCCTACAGAGGAGTGGAGTGACTGCTCGACTACCGCCCCTGTTTTAGTGTGAGCGTCTGGAGTCCTGACCGCCCCAGCCAGCCCAGCCACGATGAGCTGTCTAAGAGGATGTGGCAAGACCCAGAAGTGTGGGTGATCTTATGTCAGAGGAAGTGGCTTTCTTATTGCAGCAAAAATTCCCGTGCCAATGTGAGTGCTAGGGTAATGTAACTAAACTTTTATTTATTTTTGTTCTGCCCTCCCCTTTCTGTTTGTTATGAACCATAAAATATTCAACACAATTATCTTGAAATCTAAATATAAAATTTAAAACATACTCTTTGAGACCTACTGTGTGCAGGCCAACTCTGTCACTCAGGGAGGTGGGCGGCTTAGATTCATTTATTTGCTATGAGCCAAGTACAAGGTAGATAAGATGCCTGTCCTCTTGGAGCTTTCTTCCGAAGGGAAACCGGTGACAGACAATAAGCACACAAACCAAAATATGTTAAACAGCAATCAGTCGTATTCAGAGAACTAAAATAGGGTTATGTGCCTAGAGGGTGACTGGGGGGCTGCTTTGGTTTGGGTGGTCTGGTCTGGGAAAGCCACCAGGATAATGTAGGTAAACTAGTCAGCTCACGGTAGGTGCTCTGGAAATGGTAGCTGTTGTTTGGATGATGATACTGGCTCGTGCAGTAACTCTTGCTTTGCCTACTGTGTGCTGGACACTGTGCCAGGCCATACAGTGGAGAGACACAGTCCCTGCTGTTACAGGGAAGGCATATTTATATGCAATTATAATAAAATGTAGGGTAAATTCTGATGGGGGAAGGTGTAAATGATTGGAGTTCAGAGATGAGAAAAATTCTCTGGATGGGGCTGGCAGGTTTAAGGCAGGGGCATGGCAGTGTTGAGAGTAGTGACTCACATACTGTGATTTGCGTTTTCATCACAGTGATGTGTTTGTCCGTGCATGCTAATCATATTTACCCAGTTCTTCACTGACCCAGGACTTGCAGTAAGATTACTGGTAAAAATTTCTAGCCACTCCAGAAAACCGTTTAAAGCTAATGTAATTTAATCTCTTAATTTGGCTCCAAGTTTTAGCAGCTCCTTGTTTTAACTCCCTTTGTAGGGAAGAAAGAGAATAATTGGGAACGAAGAGTAGTTTGGCCTAAGGCACTGTTAACAATGTGTTGTGGAAATCAGCTAGAAAACACAATACTCTATAAATATGGAGAATGAATACAGAAACAGATTATTGATGTCTGTCAAAGGCATAATTATATAATTGTCTGTTGTAAATTAAGCAAATATAATAAAATACTCATTAGAATTTACGGTGCCAGAAGCTGTACACTGGCAATGCTCCTGCACTCTGTGAACTTGTTTGCTTTAGACTTCGGAGCATTTTAAATTGTCTTGAATTAGCTGTCCGCTGAAGGGGGCCAGCCCCTCCACACCTGTGGGGGTTTCTCGTCAGGTGGGACGAGAGACTGAGAAAAGATAAGACACAGAGACAAAGTATAGGGAAAGAACAGTGGGCCCAGGGGACCAGCGCTTAGCATACGGAGGACCCGCGCCGGCACTGGTTTCTGAGTTCCCTCAATATTTACTGATCACTATCTCTACTATCTCGGTGAGGGGGATGTGGCAGGACTATAGGATAATGGTGGGGAGAGGGTCAGCAGGAAAACATGTGAGCAAAGGTCTCTGTGTCGTAAATAAGTTTAAGGAAAGGTTCTGTGCCTCGATGTGCACGTAGGCCAGGTTTATGTTTGACTTTACACAAACATCTCAGTGCAGTAAAGAGCAGTATTGCTGCCAGCATGTCTCACCTCCAGCCATAAGGCGGTTTTTTCCTATCTCAGTAAATAGAATGTACGTCGGGTTTTACACCGAGACATTCCATTCCCAGGGATGAGCAGGAGACAGATGCCTTCCTCTTATCTCAACTGCAAAGAGGCCTTCCTCTTTTACTAATCCTCCTCAGCACAGATCCTTTACTGGTGTCGGGCTGGGGGACGGCTGGGGGACGGCTGGGGGACGGTCAGGTCTTTCCCTCCCCACGAGGCCATATCTCAAGCTGTCTCAGTGGGGAGAAACCTTGGACAATACCCAGGCTTTCTTGGGCAGAGGTCTCTGCGGCCTTCCGCAGTGCATTGTGTCCCTGGGTACTCGAGACTGGAGAATGGCGATGACTTTTACCAAGCATACTGCCTGCAAACACATTTTTAACAAAGCACACCCTGCGTAGCCCTAAATCCATTAAACCTTGAGTCAACACAGCACATGTTTCTGCGAGCACAGCGTTGGGGCTAGGGTTACAGATTAACAGCATCTAAAGGCAGAAGAATGTTTCTTAGTACAGAACAAAATGGAGTTTCTTATGTCTTCCTCTTTCTACATAGACAACAGTTAACAGTCTGATCTCTTTTTCTTTCATGCACATCAGCATTTTGAAAACATGATTTTTCCTAAAAATATCTGGATTTTTGTCTCCTGAAAGGTCAGAAGATCTAGCAACACAGCAACACCAGGCCCATGTTCCATTTGGCAAACAGTGGCTGCTGAGTAGCCTTTTAGAGGGCATATGTTCTCTGTTACTCAGAAGGTCCTCTGCCAGTTACTGACATTAGAGTAGAATTGGGAGGAAAAAGAAATAGTTCTTGCATTCTTATCTGTCAAAACTGTGCAAATGAAAGCTTAACTAAGGGCTGTATATTTCAAGAAAAAAAGATCATGTTTCTTTGTGAAAGTAGAGAATGTTCCATGAACTTAATATGCAAACAAAGTCAGAAGAACACTGTTCTGCCTGGCCTTCGTAGGTAATTGAGTTTGACATCTGACTTATACCAAGGGTAGGTGCTCTGTGGACTGGGCCCCATTCCAGAGGGGACATTTTAAAGCTATTTTCCTGAGGGTTAGTGAGACGTATAATGGGAAAGGAGGAGGGGAAGAAGGACAGAGGAGACATTCCAGGGAAAGACCGGAGTGTGAAAAAGGACAGAGGAGACATTCCAGGGAAAGACCGGAGTGTGGAAAAGGGAGAGCTTGACTAAGAAAGGATTTACTTTCCTTAGAGAGAGGGTGGAGGCTCTCATATCAGAAAGAATGTTTTCATACAGCTATAAGGGTTGGAGAGAACCTTGAAGTCCTTACAGTGATCTGAGGGACAGGAAAGAATGGATTTCAGGCATTTCCAGAGGGCTGTGACTCTGGGATGACTCACATCTTTTCTTCTGTCCTTACTGCTTTGACAGAAGAATAAGATGAACAGATTAGCAATGGGCATTTGGAAAAACAACAGTGCACCATGATGCCTATCTTGCTCACTAGATTGTGAACTCCTAAATGTTTGACTATATTTTATTAATGAATATTTGTGACCTGTTAGACATAGTGGGCATGAGGACTATGTTGTACAAAGTATTAGAAAAACATTTGCCTTCCTGCAGCCACAACAGCAAAGTTTCTTGTTTGTCCACAGCTGGGAGTAAAAGAGTAAGATGTCTCTAGTTACACAGTCATGTGATACAACATTGGACCACATATACTGCGGTGGTCCCATAAGATGATAATGGAGCTGAAAAATTCCTGTCACATAGTGATGTCTTGAGGATCTTGACCCTGTGAAGCCCTAGGCTAATGTGTGCATTTATGTCTTTGTTTTTAAGTTTAAAAAGTTTCAAAAGACAAAAACCTTCTAGAAATATAAAAAAACTTACAGAATAAGAATATAAAAAAGAAAATACAGTATTTTGTATAGCTATACAATGTGTTTGTGTTTTAAGCTAAGTGTTATTACAAAAGAGTCAAAACATTAAAACAATTTTAAAGTTTATAAAGTAAAAAAGTTATAGTAAGGTAAGGTTAATTTGTTATTGAAGAAAGAAATTTTTACACATGAATTTAGTGTAGCCTAAGTGTACAGTGTTTATAAAGTCTACAGTACATTCATTCACCACTCACACACTGACTCACCCACGGCAACTTCCAGTCCTGCAAGCTATATTCATGGTAAATGCCCTATATAGGTGTACCATTTTTTATCCTTTTTTTTTTTCATTTTTCTTTTAGAGGCAGGGCCTTGCTCTGTCACCCAGGCTGGAGTGCAGTGGTGTGATCATAGCTCACTGCAGCCTCAGGCTCCTGGGCTCAAGCAGTCCTCCCACTTCAGCCTCCTGAGTAGCTGGGACTACAGGCACATGCCACCATACCTGGGCAATTGTTTTATTTTTGGTAGAGACAGGGTCTTCCTAACCTGTGTTGCCCAAGCTGGTCTCGAACTCCTGGGCTTAAGTAGTCCTCCCACCTTAGCCTCCCAAAGGGCTGGGATTACAGACTTGAGCCGTATTTACCATGGTGTTATAATTGCCTACAGTATTCAGTATAGTAATGTGCTGTGCAGGTTTGCAGTGTAGGAGCAATAAGCTATATCATATAGCCTAGGTATGTAGTAGACTATACCATCTAGGTTTGTGTAAGTGCACTCCGTGATGTTCACACAATGACGAAATTGTTCAATGATGCATTTCTCAGAACATATCCCTATCGTTAAATGATGCATGACTGTAATTAGAGCTAGGTAAAAATCCCTGTACCAATGGGAGGAGACATATAAAACTAAAAATTAATGTTAGGATGGTGAGATTGTGTTTTTTTTCAAGTCTATAAACTTTCTTGTTAGATTTGATTGCCTTTTCAGAAATAAAGAAAGCTTGGACACAGTAACCTGTACATATCATTAAGGCAGTCCTGTCAACCTTCAGTGAGTGGGGCTGATAATCTCTCCACTGCTTTTCTTTATCATTGTAATAGTTCGTTTTCATGATGCTGGTAAAGATATACCTGAAACTGGGTAATTTATACAGGAAAGAGGTTTAATAGACTTACAGTTCCACATGGCTGGGGAGGCCTCACAATCATGGTGGAAGGCAAGGAGGAGCAAGTCACATCTTACGTGGATGGTGGCAGGCAAAAAGAGAGCTTGTGCAGGAAACTCTCATTTTTAAAACCATCAGATGTTGTGAGACTCATTCAGTATCATGAGAACAGTGCAGGAAAGACCTGCTTCCATGATTCAATCACCTCCCATTGGGTTCCTTCCACCACGCGTGGAACTGTGGGAGTTACAATTCAAGATGAGATTTGGGTGGGGATACAGCCAACCCATATCATTCTGCCCCTGGCCCCTCCCAAATCTCATGTCCTCACATTTCAAACCAATCATGGCTTCCTAACAGTCCCCCAGTCTTAACTAATTTCAGCATTAACTCAGAAGTCCCCAGTTTAAAGTCTCATCCAAAACAAGGCAAGTCCGTTCTGCCTATGAGCCTGTAAAATCAAAAGCAAGTTACTTCCTAGATACGATGGGGTTATAGGCATTAGGTAAATACAGCCATTCCAAATGGGAGAAATTAGCCAAAACAAAGGGGCTATAGGCCCTATGCAAGTCCAAAATCCATCAGGGCAGTCAAACTTAAAGCTCCAAAATTATCTCCTTTGACTCCATGTCTTGTATCTGGGTCATGCTGATGCAAGAGGTGGGTTCCCATGGTCTTGGGCAGCTCCACCCTTGTGGCTCTGCATGGTACAGCTTCCCACTTGGCTGCTTTCAGAGGCTGGTGTTGAGTGTCTGTGGCTTTTCCAGGCACACGGTACAAGCTGTTGGTGGGTCTACCATTCTGGGGTCTGGAGGATGGTGGCCCTCTTCTCACAGCTCCACTAGGCAGTGCCCCGGTAGGGACTCCGTGGGGGATCTGACCCCACATTTCCTTTCTGCACTGCCCTAGCAGAGGTTCTTCATGAGGAGCCCTGGCCCTGCAGCAAACTTCTGCCTGGATATCCAGGCATTTCTGTACATCCTCTGAAATCTAGGCAGAGGTTCTCAAACCTCAATTCTTGACTTTTGTGCGCCTACAGGCACAACACCAGTGGAAGCTGCCAAGGCTTGGGGCTTGCACCCTCTGAAGCCATGGCCCAAGCTGTATATTGGCGCGTTTTAGTCATGGCTAAAAGGAGCAGCCGGGACACAGGACATCAAGTCCCCAGACTGCGCACAGCATGGGGACCCTGGGCCTGGCCCCTGAAACCGTATTTTCCTCCTAGGCCCCCAGGCCTGTGATGGGAGGGGCTGCTGTGAAGACCTCTGACATGCCCTGCAGACATTTTACCCATTGTCTTGGGGATTAACATTTGGCTTATTGTTATTTATGCACATTTCTGCAGCCAGATCGAATTTCTCCTAAGAAAACGGGATTTTCTTTTCTATCACATTGTCAGGCTGCAAATTTTCTGAACTGTTATGCTCTGCTTCCCTTATAAAACTGAATGCCTTTAACAGCATCCAAGTCACCTCTTGAATGCTTTGCTGCTTAGAAATTTCTTCTGCCAGATACCCTAAGTCATCTCTGTCAAGTTCAAAGTTCCACAAATATCTTAGGCAGGGGCAAAAAGCTGCCAGCCTCTTGGCTAAAACATAACAGGAGTCACCATTGCTCTAATTTCCAACAAGCTCCTCATCTCCATCTGAGACCACCTCAGCCTGGATTTCATTGTTCATATCATGATCAGCATTTTGGTTAAAGGCATTCAACAAGTCTCTAGGGAGTTCCAAACTTTCCCATATTTTCCTGTCTTCTTCTGAGCCCTCCAAACTGTTCCAACCTCTGCCTGTTACTTAGTTCCAAAGTTGATTCCACATTTTTGGGTATCTCTTCAGCAGTGCCCCACTCTACTGGTGCCAGTTTACTGTATTAGTTCATTTTCACACTGCTGATAAAGACATACCTGATACTGGGTAATTTGTATGGGAAAGAGGTTTAATGGACTTACAGTTCCACATGGCTGGGGAGGCCTCACAATCATGGTGGAAGGCAAGGAGGGGCAAGTCACATCTTACGTGGATGGTGGCAGGCAAAAAGAGAGCTTGTTCAGGGAAACTCCCAGTTTTAAAACCATCAGATCTTATGAGACTCATTCACTATTACGAGAACAGTGCAGGAAAGACCTGCCCCCGTGAGTCATTCGCCTTGTACTGGGCTCCTCTCATGGCACATGGAAATTGTGGGAGTTAAATTCAAGATGAGATTTGGGTGGGGACACAGTCAAACCATATCAATCGTGTTTAATGTCATTGTGTCTACTACTCCCTATTATATCTACTACAGGACTTCTACAATCTGGAGAGAAACCAAAGTAGGAAATGTAGGAGTGAAAATGAAAGACAACAGCTTATAAAATGCTGCAATGAGGAATAACTTTCAGAGGGGTTTTGGAGTAGTAACTTACTATTGTTATTATTTGATTCAGGACCTCACTTCACCCATGCTGGAGTGCAGTGGCATTAACTTGGCTCACTGCAGCCTCCAACTCCTGGGCTCAAGCATTCTCAGCCTCAGACTCCTGAGTAGCTAGGACTACAAGTGTGCCTATGCTCCCTCATAAAGAAAGCTGGCCACTTGGTGATTGCACAGGACCATTGATCTGGATGCTGGCTATTACATGTGTTTAGTTTGTAAAAATTCATCATACTATATATTTAAGATAATTGCCGTTTTCTCTATGTGTATTTTGCAGTACTTCAATAAGGCTAAAAAAACAAGAAGAAAAGAAAAAGAAATTGCCACTGTGTGTACATTAGAATAGTTGTATATGAACTATTATTTTCCTGAATTGTTCAAAAAGCTCACTCCAGTGTTTCAAACAAACTTCAGGAGGTTTCAGTCAATGTTGCTAAATTGTTAAAATCACTATAATTACCAGGAAGGTTATTCTTACATGAAAAACATTGTTGAGATCATGCTTTTTTTATAAAACCTTTGTTTAGGTGCATCCTGGGTGTAGAGGCCCATTGAATGGTTGATAGCCCATAGCCTCTGGCTGTGATTGAGTAGATAGCCCACCCAGAGATGGTAGACATCTTTGAGATCCTCTACTCTACAAAATTCTTTACATATTCACTCATTGAGATACTTGACATCCCTGCAGCAAGTGGTACATTTGATTAGCCTGGTATCTGGTTGATATGGTTGAGCTGTGTCCCCACCCAAATCTCATCTTCAATTGTAGTTCCCATCATCCCCACGTGTTGTGGGAGGGACTCTCATGGTGTTCTTGTGACAATGAGTGAGTTCTCACAAAATCTGGTGGTTTTGTAAGAGGCTTTTCTCCCACTTTGCTCTGCAGTTCTCCTTGCTGCTGCCATGTGAAGAAGGATGTGTTTTCCTCCCCTTTTGCCATGACTGTAAGTTTCCTGAGGTCTCCTCAGCCATGCTGAACTGTTAGTCAATTAACTTCTTTCCTTTATAAATTACCCAGTCTCAGGTATGTTTTTATTAGTAGTGTGAGAACGGTCTAATACACTGGTGGTCTCTCAGTGCACGTTAGTGCTTTTCCTGAAGATCCTTCCCTCAGGATATTTGCTTTTTAGTAAGTAGCCATCAGACTATAAAGGATCCCTGAAGTTTTGACTGCGAGTCGTTTTGATGTAGCCTAAAAATAGACCACTATACTTTAATTTTTAAAAAATTTACCAGATAGTATGCTCAACATACACCCTTTCCATTTTGCAAAGTCTTGGCCTTACCCTTTCTTCACTCATGTGTGAGCCACACCCAGGTTCAGGGAGGGAGAAAAGAATATTGAGTGTTGGAGAAGATCAGTTGGGCATTACTTAGTGATAAAAATAATATAGTTTTTACATTTTGGCTCATCACAATGTTCTTTATGGAGAACTTATCCAGTGGTCACTGCAGAGTGTTAGAGTCATAAATCTTTACAGTGGAAGGGAACTTTGAGGTCATATAATACAAACCCTATCTCCAACCCCCTTACCACCATTTTAAAGCTGAAGAAACTGAGTTCAAGTCAGGAATGGATTTTTAATTTTATCAAATGTCTTTTGGCCTTTAGTAACGCAAAGCATGAAGCTTTTCTCCTTAATCTATTAGTGTAATACATGAATACATTTCCAAATGTTCAATCACCTTGTATTCTTAGGCAAAATCCTATTTGTTAATACTGTTATATTAATAGATTCTTAGATTAGCACGGAGGCTGCTGCACATCCATTTATACTTCCTTGTTTTCTAATAGAGTCACTGCTGTGTTCAGGTATCCATTCTCGGTGTAGCCAGCTGTCTTGGGGAAGTTGACTTCATTTCCAGCTCTAGAGATAGTCCTGACTGGTCCAAGATAATCAGTATTAATGTAACTGGGGAATTTATTAGAAATGCAGATTATCAAGACCCATACCAGACCTACTGAGTCAGAAACCCTGGGGATGAGGTCCAGCAATGTATATTTTAACAAGTCCTCCAGGAGATGCTGATGAGCTGGTCTAAAACAACTCCATTGTGGTGTTTAGGATTGGTTCAGTTATGAGCATGTAATCCAACTCTTGCTAGTGAGCAATGACGCCTGCTAGGTGAACTTCTGGGAAAAGTGTCTTTGGCTCCTGAGTAGAAATCTAAAAGAGTTAGTTTTTCATCTTTTTCTGGAAATCATGCCTGGATGCTTGGAAATATTGCAATCATGTTGCTACCTAACCAGGAATGAAATAACACAAAGAATGGCAGACCAGAAAGATGGAAAGGTTGGATTCTTTTTTTAATTTCCAACTTTCATTTTAAGTTCAGGGGTACATATGCAGCATGTGCATGTTTGTTACATAGGTAAATGTGTACCATGTTGGTTTACTGCACAGATCATCCCATCACCCAGGTATTAAGCCCAGCATTCATTAGCTGTTCTTCCTGATGCTCTCCCTCTTCCCACACCCTATCCTCTGACAGGCCCCAGTGTGTATTGCTCCCCGCAACGTGTCCATATGTTCTCATCATTCAGCTCCCACATGTAAGTGAAAACGTGGTATTTGGTTTTCTGTTTCTGCATTAGTTTGCTAAGAATAATGGCCCCCAGCTCCATCCATGTCCCTAAAAAGGACAAGATCTCATTCCTTTTTGTGGCTACGCAGTATTCCATGGTGTATATATACCGCATTTTCTTTGTCCAGTCTATCATTGATGGGCATTTAGGTTGTTTCCAGGCCTTTGCTGTTGTGAATAGTGCTGCAGTGAACATATGCATGCATGTATCTTTATAATAGAATGATTTTTATTCCTTTGGGTATATACCCAGTAATGAGATTGCTGGGTTGAATAATATTTCTGCCTCTAGGTCTTTGAAGAATTGCCACACTGTCTTCCAGGATGGTTGAACTAACTTACTCTCCCACCAACAGTGTAAAAGTGTTCCTTTTTCATCACAACTTTGCCAGCTATCTGTTGTTTTTGACTTTTTAATAGTAGCCATTCTGACTGGTGTTAGATGGTATTTCATTGTGGTATTGATTTGCATTTCTGTAATGAACACTGATGTTGAGCTTTTTCTCATGTTTGTTGTCCATATGTATGTCATCCTTTGAGAAGTGTCTGTTTTGTCTTTTGCACACTTTTTAATGGGGTTGTTTGTTTTTTTCTTGTAAATTTGTTTAAATTCCATGTAGATGCTGGATATTAGACCTTTGTCAGATGATAGATTGCAAATATTTTCTCCCATTCTGTAGGTTGTCTGTTCACTCCGATGATAGTTTCTTTTGCTGTGCAGAAGCTCTTTAGTTTAATTAGATCCCATTTGTCAATTTTGGCTTTTGGCGTCTTTGTCGTGAAATCTTTACCCATGCCTGTGTCCTCAATGATATCGCCTAGGTTTTTTTCTGAAGTGTTTATAGTTTTGGGTTTTACATGTAAGTCTTTAATCTATCTTGAGTTAATTTTTGTATATGGTATAAGGAAGGGGTCCAGTTTCAATTTTCTGCACATGACTAGCCAGTTCTCCAGCACCATTTATTGAATAGGGAATCCTTTTCCCATTGCTTGCTTTCATCAGGTTTGTGAAAGATCAGATGGTTGTAGGTGTGCAGACTTATATCTGGATTCTCTATTCTGTCCCATTGGTCTATGTTTCTGTTCTTGTACCAGTACCATGCTGTTTTGGTTACTTAGTCCTTTAGTATAGTTTGAATTTTGGGAGCGTGATGCCTCCAGCTTTGTTTTTTTTGCTTACAATTGACTTGTCTATTCATGCTCTTTTGGGTTTCCATATGAATTTTAAAATAGTTTTTTTCTAATTCTGTGAAGAATCTCAATGGTAGTTTAACAGAAATAGCATTGAATCTATAAATTACTTTGGTCAGTATGGCCATTTTCACAATATTGATTCTTCCTATCTATGAGCATGGAATGTTTTTCCATTCTTTTGTGTCTTCTCTGATTTCTTTGAGTGGTGGTTTGTAGTTCTTGAAGAGGTCCTTCACTTCCCTGGTTAGCTGTGTTCCTAGGTATTTTATTCTTTTTGTGGCAATTGTGAATGGGATTTGGCTCTCAGCTTGCTTGTTGTTGGTGTATAGGAATGCTAGTGATTTTTGCACATAGATTTTGTATCTTGAGACTGCTGAAGTTGCTTATCAGCTTAAGAAGCTTTTGGACTGAGACATTGGGGTTTTCTAGATATAGGATCATGTCACCTGCAAATAAGGATAGTTTGACTTCCTCTCTTCCTATTTGAATATGCTTTCTTTCTCTTGCCAGATTGCCTTAGCCAGAACTTCCATTGTTGACTGGGAGTGGTGAGAGAGGGCAGCCTTGTTTTGTGCCACTTTTCAAAGAGAATGCTTCCAGTTTTTGCCCATTCAGTATGATATTGGCTGTGCATTTGTCATAGATGGCTCTTATTATTTGGAGACATGTTCCTTCGATACTTAGTTTATTGAGAGTTTTTAACATGAGGGATGTTGAATTTTATCAAAGACCTTTTCTGTATCTATTGAGATAATCATGTGATTTTTGTCTTTAGTTCTGTTTATGTGATAACTTACATTCATTGATTTTCGTATGTTGAACCAGCCTTGCATCCCAAAGATGAAGCCAACTTGATCATGGTGGATAAACTTTTTGATGTGCTGCTGGAATCAGTTTGCCTGTATTTTGTTGAGGATTTTTGCATTGATGTTCATCAAAGATATTGGCCAGGAATTTCCCTTTTTTGTTGTATCTCTGCCAGGTTTTGATATCAGGATGATGCTAGCCTCATACAATGAGTTAGGGAGGAATCCCTCCTTTTTGATTTTTTTGAATATTAAATTGTTTCAGTAGGAGTGGTATTAGCTGTTCTTTGTACCTCTGGTAGAACTCACCTGTGAATCTGTCTGGTCCTGGGCTTTTTTTTTGTTGCTGTTGGGGTGATCAGACCCAACACCAGGTCATGGGGGTGACAAAGTCCAGCAGAGTCAAAGGATTGAGAAAAAGACAGTTTGAGAGAGAAAGGTGGAACCAGGGGGCCATTGCTAGTGTATGGAGGCTGCGAAGGCTCCGAGCTCTGGGAGCCTATGCTATTTATTGGTAATCCAACAGAGAAACAGGTGGTGAGAATGTGGAGGTCAAAAGAGCAGGTGCATGATCTACAGCTGTGATGGTTTAGCATTTATAAGGAACATGTTCTGCTACTTGAGATAATGGAGATACAATTGATCTAGGAGCCTAGGAGGGCTAGAAGCAAGGAGCCAGCAAGTCTGGACACATTCCAGAGGACATTATGGTAGCCGTGCGAGCCCTGCCTCAGCTTTCTTCCCAACACTCAGCTTTTTCCCAACAGTTGGTAGGCTATTTATTACTGCTTCATTTCCAAACTCATTATTGTCTATTCAGGGATTCAGTTTCTTCCTGGTTCAGTGTTGGGAGGGTGTATGTGTCCAGGAATTTATCCATTTCTTCTAGATTTTTCTAGTTTATGTTCATAGTGGTGTTTGTAGTATTCTCTGATAGTTGTTTGTATTTCTGTGGGGTCAGTGGTGATATCACCCTTATCACTTCTGATTGTGTTTATTTGAATCTTTTCTCTTTTATTCTTTATTAGTCTAGCTAGCTGTCTATCTATTATATTAATTTTTTTCAAAAAACCAGCTCCTGGATTCATTGATTCTTTGAAGGGTTTTTCTTGTCTCTGTCTTCTTCAATTCTGCTCTGATTTTGGTTATTTTTTGTCTTCTGCTAGCTTTGGGTTGGTTTGCTCTTTGTTCTCTAGTTTGTTTAGTTGTGATGTTAGGTTGTGAACTTGAGATCTTTTTAGCTTTCTGATGTGGACATTTAGTGCTATAAACTTCCCTCTTAACAGTGCTTTAGTTGCATTCTGGAGATTCTGGACATTGTATTTTTGTTCTCATTAGTTTCAAAGAACGTCTTGATTTCTGCCTTAATTTCATTATTTAACCAAAAGTCATTCGGGAGCAGTTTGTTCATTTTCCATGTAGTTATATGGTTTTGAGTGAATTTTTTAATCTTGTGTTCTAATTTGATTACACCTTGGTCTGAGAGACTCTTTGTTATGTTTTCAGTTCTTTTGCATTTGCCGAGGAGTGTTTTACTTCCAATTATGTGATCAATTTTAGAGTAAGTGCTGTGGCGATGAGAAGAATGTATATTCTGTTGTTTTAGAGTGGGGAGTTCTGTATATAGCTATCAGGCCCACTTGATCCAGAGCTGAGTTGAGGCCTTGAATGTCTTTGATAATTTTCTGTCTAAATGATCTGCGTAATATTGTCAGTGGGGTGATAAAGTCTCCCACCATTATTGTGTGTGAGTCTAAGTCTCTTTGAAGGTCTCTAAGAACTTTCTTTTTCTGGGTGCTCCTGTATTGGGTGTATATATATTTAGGTTAGTTAGCTCTTCTTGTTGAAATGAACCCTTTACTGTTATGTAGCGGCCTTCTTTGTCTCTTTTGATTTTTGTTGATTTAAAGTCTGTTTTGTTATGAACTAGGATTGCACCTGTTTTTTTCTGTTTTCCATTTGCTTGGTAAATTTTCCTCATCCCTTTATTTCGAGCCTATGTGTGTCTTTGCACATGAGATTGGTCTCTTGAAGATAGCGTACTAATGGGTCTTGGCTCTTTATCTAGCTTGTCATTCTGTATCTTTTTTTGGGAGGCATTTAGAACATTTTCATTTAAGATTAGCATTTTTATGTGTGGATTTGATCCTGTCATCATGATGCTGGCTGGTTATTTTGCAGGTTTATGTGGATACTTCATTGTATCATTGGTATGTCAGTGTGTTTTTGTAGTGGTAATTGTTTTTCCTTTCTATATTTAGTGCTTCCTTCAGGAGCTCTTGTAAGGCAGGTCTGGTAGTGATGAATTTCCTCAGCATTTGTTTGTCTGAAAAGGATCTTATTTCTCCTTTGCTTATGAAACTTAGTTTGTCTGCATATGAAATTCTGGGTTGGAAATTCTTTTCTTTAGGAATATTGAATACTGGCCCCCAATCTTTTCTGGCTTGTGGGGTTTCCACTTAGAGGTCCAATGCTAGTCCGATGGGCTTCCCTTTGTAGGTGACCTGGTCTTTCTTTCTGGCTGTCCTTAACATTTTTTTCTTTCTTTTTTTTTTTTTTCAGATGGAGTTTCACTGTGTCACCCAGGCTGGAGTGCAGTGGCATGATCTCAGCTCAATGCAACCTCTGTCTCCTGGGTTCAAGCAAATCTCTTGCCTCGGCCTCTTGAGTAGCCTGAGTAGCTGGAACTAAAGGTATGTGCCACCACACCTGGCTAATATTTGTATTTTTAGTAGAGACAGGGTTTCACCATGTTGGCCAGGCTGGTCTTGAACTCCTGACCTCAAGTAATCCATCCACCTTGGCCTCCCAAAGTGCTGGGATTACAGGCGTGAGCCACTGTGCCCACCAACATTTCTTCTTTCATTTTGACTTTGGAGAATCTGCTGATATATATCTTAGGGATGATTTTCTTGAATAGTTATCTTACTGGGGTTCTCTTGTTCCTGAATTTGAATGTTGGCCTATCTTGCTAGGTTGGGGTCATTCTCCTGGATGATATCCTGAAGTATGTTTTCCAACTTGGTTCTATTCTTCCTGTCTCTTTCAGGTACCCCAACCAGTTGTAGGTTTGGTCCTTTTACATAAACCCATATTTCTCAGAGGTTTTATTCATTCATTTTTATTCTTTTTTCTCTATTCCTGTCTACCTGTCCTATTTCAGAGAGATAGTCTGCAAGCTCTGGGATTCTTTGCTCTGCTTGGCCTATTCTGCTATTAATACTTGGGATTACATTGTGAAGTACTTGTAGTATGTTTTTCAGCTCTATGAGGTCGGTTATCGTCCTCTCTATACTGGCTGTTTTGGTTGTCAGCTCCCGCATTGTTTTATCATGATTCTTAGCTTCTTTGCCTTTGGTTAGGGCATATGCCTTTAGCTCAGCAAAACTGGTTTTTGTCCACATTCTGAAGCTTACTTCTGTCACCTTGTGCTCAGCCTAGTTCTGAGCCCTTGCTGGAGAGGTGTTGTGATCATTTGGAGGAAAAAGGGCACTCTGGGTTTTTGAATTTTCAGCGTTTTTGCGTTGATTCTTTCTCATCTTTGTGGGCTTATCTATCTTTGATCTTTGAGGTTGCTGACTTTTGGATGGTGCTTTCATGGGTTGTTTTGTTTTTTCATCTGTTTTTGTTTTAGCAGTCTGTTTACTCTTCCTTAGGGTCCACTCTGCACCCTATTTGCCTCCGTTTTTCCTGTACTGGGAGGTATCAGCAGTGAATGCTGTGAAACAGCAAAGATGGCAGCCTGCCCCTTCCTCTGGAAGCTCCGTCCCAGGGCGGTACTGTCCTGTTGCCAGCATGAGCACACAGTATGTAGGGGGTGGCTGGAGACCCCAGTTGGGACATCTCACCTAGTCAGGAGGAAGGGGATCAGGGATCCACTTAAAGAAGCAGTTGGGCTGTTTTTGATAGAGCAGCTGTGCTGTGTTGGGGATCCCATCAGCCCCTTGTTGGTTTGGGCTCTCCGAGGCCCACAGGTTGAACTGGCTGAGGTGCCTAAACAGCCAAGTTGGTAGCCTGCCTTCCCCTCTGGGCACTCTGTCCCAGGGAAAAATTAGAACTCTGTTGGCCATAGAACATGGGCAGGGGTGGCTGGATACCCCAGCTGGCATGATCTACCCGTCAAGGAAATGTGGATCAGGGTCCCACTTAAAGAAGCCATCTGGCCATGCCTCAATAGAACAGCCATGTTGTGCTGGGGAACTGCTTCTGCCCTTGTTGGCTTGGATTCTCCAAAGCCCACTGGTTGGAATGGCTGAGTCGTTCAAACAGCCAGCATGGTGGCCCTCCCCTCCCCTTTCCCCCCCCCCCCCCCCCCTCCTTCCCCTCCTCCCCTCCTCCCCTTCCCCTCCTCTGCTTCCCTCCTCCCCTCCCCTTCCCTCAGGCATGCTATTCCAGAAAGAGATCAGGATCGTTTGTGGAATACATGAAGAGATGGCTGGAGGCCGCGGTTGGGAGGTCCCTCCCAGTGAGGAGGAATGGATTGGGTCCCCACTTAAAGAAGCAATCTGGCCACGTTCTGTTAATGCCGCTGTACTGTGCTGGGAATACCCTTCCTTGTTTGAACCATTTGGATTCCTCAAAGCCCATAGACTGGAATGGCTGAGTCAACCAAACAGTAGAGATGGTGGCCCACCCCTCCCACTGGGGACCCTGTCCATCACAGGCAGGCTATATTCCAAGCCAGTAGGTCTTATTTTGTGAGGTGTCGTGGAAGTGGGACCCACAGATTGATGCTACTTGGCTCTCTGGATTCAGCCCCCTTCTTAGGGGTATGTACAGACCTCCCACCTTGCCTGAGTTGCAGACGCCTCTGTTGGGGATCCTGGGGCCGGAATATGTAAAGTTCCTGGGTCTCTATGCATGCCTGAGCAGCTTCTCTGCCGAGACTCAACACACCTCTGTGTGTGGGACCCAAGACCCTGGTGATGTGAGTGCACAAGGTGGTGTGGGTCCACTGATCTCCTGATCTGTGGGTTGCAAAGATCCGTGGGAGAAGCGTGGTTTCCTGGGGTTGCACACTCACTCACTGCTTCCCTTGGCTGGGGGTGGGGGTTCTCTTGGCTTCATGTTGCTCCCAGGTGGGCCATTGCCCCACCCTGCTTTTCTCTCTTCTCCATGGGTCTAGTTGTTTCTGTGATCAGTCCCAATGTGAGTGCCTGGATATTTCAGTTGAAGGTGCTATATTCACTTGCTCCTTTCTTCCTCTCCCTGAGTGCCACAGACAGCTGCTGCCTCTAATTGGCCACCTTGGCCCCCCTCCCCTGGGTTCTTAATAACATAATTAAACCACAACCCATCTTAAAACTTATCCTACTTCTAGACTTCCTGTTGAGTTCAGAAATACCCTCATTTTTAAAGATAATTGGAATCAGGGTTTCTGTTACTTGCTGTCAAAAGCATTCTTAATTAGACTTGCTAATATTTGAATTTGGGTTTTAAGAATGACCCAAGATGTATTTTATTTTTACTATTGTTGTTTAGTATTTAGTATATTTTAGTATCAGAATTAAATTTCTCAGTGAAGCATATTGGGAAGTTTTTCATAGTTTGTGTTGGCTGAATGTTTAAAGAATCCAGGAATTATCTGTTCTTTATGATATATTAGAACTTACTGATAAAACAAACTGGAACTGGTACTTTTTTTTGAAGTTAGAGCTTTTGCTGCATTTTCAAGTTTTTCTCTGATTATTGGGATAATTTCCTCTCTTCATGAGCCAATATTAGTAATCTGCATTTTCCTAAAAATTTATCTGTTTCATGTAGATTTTCTAATTTACTGGTGGGTATTTGGAATTTTAGAATTTTAAAAATCTCTTAATGCTGAATTATTTTTATTTCCCTGTTGTAGATATTTGCATTTTCTTTCCCTTTTTTTCTTGTTCAGACTTACTAATGGTTTGTGTGTTGTATTCTAAAAACAAAAACAAAATAAAACAATTGCTTTATTTACCAGGTCTATGCAATTTTGTTTTGCCATGCTTTCTAGTTCATTAATTTTGAATTTTCTTTTTATTAGTTTCTCCTATTCTCTGTTGGCTTATTTTTTTTTTTTTAATTTTTTTAAACTTTCTTGAACTGGGTGCTTAGATCATTTACTTTCAATCTTCCATATATATTAAGAAGATCACTGAAAACTCTGAATTTTCCTTTGGGTTAAGACTTTGGTAGTATCCCATAAGTTTTGAAATGTAGTGTTGTTTCATTGGTAATTTCAAACAGTCTGTGTTCTAGTACTGATTTCCACTTTAATCCAAGAGTTGTTTAGAAAACTGTTTTATAATGTCCATGTAATTAGATTGAGTTTGCTGTCTTTTTCATACTGATTTCTTGTTTGATTACCATGTGATTTGTACCTTTGGATATTTGAGATTTTGTTTGTGACTTAGTCCTTGATAAATGTTTATTACTGCTTCATGGCTGTTTAAAAAGAGTGAGTTCTTTCTGTATAAAGGATACAACAAATATTATCTATGTACATGCCTTTCTCTACTTGTTTGTTGATCTATGTATGATGTCCATCACTCCTTATCTGCTTAAGCTTTAAAGGTCTTTTCTCTTTTTCCTACTCTTTCTCTTTCTACATCATCAATTCCTGATTCTCTACTAGATCATTATATCAGCATACAAACATGCTCTAGTAAAACTCTCTCCAGTATAAATATGATGTGAGCCACATATGTAATTTAAAATTTTATGGTAGCCATATTAAAAAAGTAAAAAGAAAGAGGTAAATTTAATTGTCATATATTTCATTTAACCCAATGTATGTGAAATATTATTTCACCCTATAATTGATGTAAAAATTATTGATGAGATGTATATATTTTTTCATATTGAGTCTTCGAAATGTGGTGTGTAATTTATACTTAGAGCATATCTAAATTTATACTAGCCACATTTCTTTTATATATATTTATTATTATTATATTTTAAGATCTAGGGTACATGTGTACAATGTGTAGGTTTGTTACATAGGTATACATGTGCTGTGTTAGTTTGCTGCACCCATCAACTCATCATTTACATTAGGTATTTTTCCTAATGCTATCCCTCCACCAGCCCCCACCCCCAGCAGGCCCAGGTGTGTGATGTTCCCTGCCCTGTGTCCATGTGTTCTCATTGTTCAACTCCTACTTACGAGTGAGAACATGCAGTGTTTGGTTTTCTGTCCTTGTGATAGTTTGCTTAGAGTGATGGTTTCCAGCTTCATCCATGTCCCTGCAAAGAACATTAACTCATCCTTCTTTTTTTTTTTTTTGGCTCCATAGTATTCCATGGTATATATGTGCCACATTTTCTTAATCCAGTCTATCACTGATGGGCATTTGGGTTGGTTCCAAGTCTTTGCTATTGTGAATAGTGCCACAATAAACATACGTGTGCATGTGTCTTTATTGTAGAATGGTTTATAATCCTTTGGGTATATGCCCAGTAATGGGATTGCTGGGTCAAATGGTATTTCTAGTTCTAGATCCTTGAGGAATCGCCACACTGTCTTCCACAATGGTTGAACTAATTTACACTCCCACCAACAGTGTAAAAGCATTCCTATATCTCCATACCCTCTCCAGCATCTGTTGTTTCCTGACTTTTTAATGATCGCCATTCTAACTGACATGAGATGGTATCTCATTGTGGTTTTGATTTGCATTTCTCTGATGACCAGTGATGATGAGCATTTTTTCATATGTCTGTTGGCTGCATAAGTGTCTTCTTTTGAGAAGTGTCTGTTCATATCCTTTGCCCACTTTTTGATGGGGTTGTTTTTTTCTTGTAAATTTGTTTAAGTTTGTTGTAAATTCTGAATATTAGCCCTTTGTCAGATGGGTAGATTGCAAACATTTTCTCCCATTCTGTAGGTGGCCTGTTCACTCTGATGATAGTTTCTTTTGCTGTGCAGAAGCTGTTTAATTAGATCCCATTTGTCAATTTTGGCTTTTGTTGCCATTGCTTTTGGTGTTTTAGTCATGAAGTCTTTGTCCATGCCCATCTCCTGAATGGTATTGCCTAGGTTTTCTTCTAGGGTTTTTATGGTGTTAGGTCTTACATTTAAGCCTTTAATCCATCTTGAGTTAATTTTTGTATACGGTGTAAGGAAGGGATCCAGTTTCAGCTTTCTACATATGATATACTGGCCACATTTCAAGTCCTCGGCAGCCACCTGTGGCTAGTGGCTGTTATATTAGACAACTTAGTTTTCATATTTTTTCAGGTTTAAAACTTCTAGTTTGACCCAACATTTCCTCCTCCTACCACTTATTTCTCTGTTCATCTTTCTTTCTTTCTCTTCCTTCATACATTGAAATACATCTTGTTAAATCCAGGCTGGGTGTGGTGGCTCATGCCTGTAATGCCAACACTTTGGGAGGCCAAGGTAGGTGGATCACTTCAGCCCAGGAGTTTGAGACCAGCACCTGGGTAGCATGGCAAAACCCCATCTCTCCAAAAATAAAAATACAAAAAATTAGCCAGGCGTGGTGGTGTGCACCTGTAGGCGCAGCTACTGGGGAGGCTGAGGTGGGAGGATTACTTGAGCCTGGGAGGTTGAGGCTGCAGTGAGCTGAGGTCACATCACTGCACTCCAGCCTGAGCAACGGAGTGAGAACCTGTCTGGAAAAAAAAAAAAAAAAAGAAAATCCAGTGGAAGCTTTTTTTCAATTTCAGTGCATTTGACAGAGTTGATTACTTTTTTGGAAACACTTCTTTCTCTGCTTCCGTTACACCAAGCTCTCCAATTTGTTTTTTGTTTGTTTGTTTGCCTCTCACTGGCTACTCTCTCTATTTCACCTCTTCTCTTACTGCTGAATGTTGGTGCCTCTCAGCAGGTTCTCTGGCTCTTTTCTCTAGCTGTAGTTTCTCTGGAGATGATATCTAGTCCAGCACCCTTAAATAACATATATATGCTGTTGATGCTAATTTTTATCTTCAGACAAGCTCAATATTTGTATAGCCATCTATCTGCCAATTTGACACCTTGATCTGAATATGTCATAGACATTTGATATATATTCAAAATTTAATTCTTAATTCTCTTTCTAACCACAACAAACTCATTCCATCCACAAATGAATATACTATTTTCCCTTTCTCTTTAGAAGGATCATCTTGATTCCTCCTTTTACTCCCCTCCCACAGGAGCCTTAACACTAAGTCCAAGTGATTCTGTCTCCAAAGCATATATTGTAACTGTTCACCTTTCCCCATCTTTACTCCTAGCCTCTATATTCAAGTGTGCTTATTATTAATTTATTTCCTCTTAGTTCCAAACTGCCTTTCTTTGTCCTACTTCACGATACTGGAGATGTATACTGCAAACTACATTTTTTTCTCAGATATCTGGCTTTATATTAGGTTCAGCTAATTAGGGGCTAAGGGAGTGCTGAAGGGATTCTCAAGTTTGGAGAAGGAAAAAGAAATTTATCTTCTCTTGTTATTTTTGCCTTCTCCACATGACAGTGAATGGATCAGCACACACCTGGCTCCGGCAGTATTCCTTGTGGTGGTGAATCGTTCCCGTGGTTCCAGCAAGTGAATGTCCCCCTGGAGGTTTCTTCTTCACCCCAGCAGTGGTGACATGTTTCTGCAGCAGCTGAACCATCTCCTTAGAGGCCCAAATGTTAGCCTGCCGGAGTCCTTTCTCTCTTTCTAAGTTTCCTCCTTGTTTACCTTTGCTTTCATCTTAAGAGTGATTGCTGTAGTCTGAGGTTGCCACCTCTATTACACCATACAATTCTTTTATCCTTTTTAGTGGTTAACCACCTTTTTACCAAGTTAACAGTTCTTCATGATTATACTTTCTTTATTTGAATTACTATGTGGTTTCCGTCTCCTGACTGGACACTGGACTCTTAACGGCAGCAGTGATCACTGCAAGGACTGTAGCATAGGATGGATATTTCCAAGTGTAGTGGAGTGCTTACAGACAGAAGATGCAAGGCTCAGGTCCTTAAGCTCTTGGTTTGGTTCTTGGTCTGAGAACTAGAGAACTTCCATGGCAGCCCTAACAGGATTTTTTATGTCTTGTAGCCACAGGATTGGTATTATTAAAAATTAAACACAAAATTTAATTTTACAGGTTGCAGAACTACAACATCAGTAATTTTCTTGGGAAATTAATGCCAAGTTTCTCATGTGAAAGTTAGGTCATTGATTGGGAAGGAGACCCCAAAACTTGAAATGGGCAAATATGGTTGGTCTCAAGTGAGAGTGAGAATCTTGAACTCCTGAGTTGCTCTGAGTCTCCCTTGCCAGTGGGAGTATCTTGCCCTTGTGTATCTGCAGAATTTTTTCTCCCCTCAAAAACTCTGTAATTGCCTTGCCTGGAGGAAATACTTCACAAACAAGCGGATGCTCACTCTCCTCGGAGCCTACCTGAAACACCCGTTACTGCCACCAGACCCATAACTAGGGTCAATTGTCATCATATTCCAGTGGCCTGGAAGTGGCAGCCAGTCTGTGAATATAACTCTGGCCCTGAGTCCCAAGTTTGCCCCTTATTCCAAAGAGTCACTGTTTGCTATGCAGAGGAAGTATGGGCCAAGATAACCTCACCAAACACCAGGTTCCAGATTCTCAAGCAGTCCTTTCAGCACCGTGGTTTCAAAAAGTAAATTTGAAAGGTAATTTTAAGGCTTTTACATAGAATTCTCCCCAAAGAAACATATCTACGGTGATTATTGTTCAATTCTGGACCTCTCAGCATTGTTTCCTTGCTTTGTCAGTTACAAAATAAATATACTTCTAGCTTTCTGGCTGTATGGGTGATACTTACATGGCATAGAAATCTTGGGTGGGAGAAATGGGGCGTCTGGCAGGGACAGTCCCTTTCTCTGAGATTTGTTCTCCTGAGCTTTCTGAGTGCTGAGTCATTTTTAGCAAATGGCTGCATTTTAGCTGTTGAAAAAGAGGGATCTCTCTTCCAAGGAGAAGGAATATGGGCTTGTCCTAGTCTTTAGATACTGAGCTCAAGTGTCCCTAAACTAAATTGTTTCATTTTACAGAGGGCTAGACAATTTAATATTTTATAAGATTTTTGTGTCTGTGTTCTTAAAGGATATTGGGTTGACGTTTTCTTAATTGTAATGTCTTTGGTTTTATTGGGTAATGCCAGTCTCATAAAATGAATTGAGAAGTGTTCCTTCCTCTTCTTTGTCTGGAAGATATTATGTAAAATTGTTATTTCTTCCGTCAATGTTTGGTAAACTTCATCAGTGAAACCACTGGGGCCTAGAGAATTCTTTTTGGAAGGTTTAAACTACAAATTCAATTTAAAAGTTATGCATACATATATATGAAATAAATCATTGCTTTAACATAAACTTTTTTCTTCCTGAATGAATTTGGTAATTTTTTTTAATTTTAAAAATTAGTGTATTTTGTCAAATTTACAAACAGCTTTTCATAGTACTGTTCCCTTGTTATCTATCCTCTTAAGGTCTGTGGGGTTAATAGTGATGTTTCTTCTCTCATTTCTGATGTTTCTAATTTGCATCTTATTTTTCTTGGTCATCCTGGCTAGAGGTTTATCAATTGTGCTGAACTTTTCAAATAATCAACTTTTAGTTTCATTAATTTTCTCTATTGTTTTTCTGTTTCCAATTTATTTGATTTCTGGTCTTCTAATAATACTTTCCTTCCTTCTACTTACTTTGGGTTTATTCTGTTCTTTTTCTAGTTTTGTCACTTGCAAGCTTAGATCATTGATTTGAGATGTTGTTCTTTTCCAATATAAGCATTTATAAATTTCTCTAAATCACTGTTTAAAATGCCTTCTGCAAATTTTGATATGTTGCATTTTCTCTTTCATTTATTTTTCTAAATTCTTTTGTGACTTTCCTTTTGGCCCATGGGTAATCCAGAAGTATGTTGGTGTATTTGTCTGTGCTTGCATTGTTATAAAGAAATGCCTGAGGCCAGGCACGGTGGCTCATGTCTGTAATCCTAGCACTTTGAGAGACTGAAGTAGGCAGAGGCTTGAGACTAGCCTCAGCAACATGGCAAAACCCCGTCTCTACAAAAAATTAAAAAATTAGCTGGGTGTGGTGGTGCATGCTTGTAGTCCCAGATACTCTGGAGACTAAGGTGGGAGGATTCTTTGAGCCAGGAAGGTGGAGGTTGCAATGAGCTGAGATTGTGCCACTGCACTCCAGCCTGGATAATAGAGCAAGACTGTCTGTCACACACAAGAAAAAAAAAAAGAAGAAGAAAAGAGAAATACCTGAGACAGGATAATTTGTAAAGAAAAGAGGTTTAATTGACTTATGGTTCTGCAGGCTGTACAGGAAACAGCTCTGGCATCAGCTTCAGAAGAGGCCTCAGGAAGCTTACAATCATGGCAGAAGGTGAAGCCAGGAGCGGGAACACTACATGGTGAGAGCAGGAGCAGGAGTGGGGGGAGGTGCCACACGCTTTTAAATGAGCAGATCTCACAAGAACTCACTCACTATTCTCAGGACAGTACCAACAGGATGATGCTAAACAATTCATGAAAAATCCACCCCCATGAGCCAATCACCTCCCACCAGGCCCCACTTTTAACATTGGGGATTACATTTGAATATGAGATTTCGGTGGAGACACACATCCAGACTATATCGGTTGGTTTCCAGATATTTGGAGATTTACTAGATATCTTTCTTTTATTAATTTTTAACTTAGTTGCATTATGGTTCAAGGAGATTGTCAGGCCTCTGAGGCCAAGCCAAGCCGTCGAATCCCCTGTGACTTGCACGTATAGGCCCAGATGGCCTGAAGTAACTGAAGAATCACAAAAGAAGTGAAAATGCCCTGCCTCACCTTAACTGATGACATTCCACCACAAAAGAAGTATAAATGGCCGGTCCTTGCCTTAACTGATGATATTCCACCACAAAAAAAGTGTAAATGGCCGGTCCTTGCCTTAAGTGATGACATTACCTTGTGAAAGTCCTTTTCCTGGCTCATCCTGGCTCAAAAATCTCCCCTACTGAGCACCTTGTGACCCCCCCACTCCTGCCCGCTAGAGAACTAACCCCCTTTGACTGTAATTTTCCTTTACCTACTCAAATCCTATAAAACGGCCCCACCCCTATCTCCCTTCTCTGACTCTCTTTTCGGACTCAGCCCGCCTGCACCCAGTTGATTAAAAGCTTTATTGCTCACACAAAGCCTGTTTGGTGGTCTCTTCACACAGACGTGCATGAAAAAGATTCTTTGTGTGACTTCAATTATTCCAAATTTGTTAAAGTTTGTTTTATGGTCCAGAATATGGTTTAGCATGGTGAATATTCCATGTGTGTTTGAAAACAAAACTTTTCTGCTTTTGTTGGGTAGAGTATTTTATAAAGGTAAATTATGTCAACTGGACATAATGTTGTTTGGGTCTCATCTGTTGGTACTGATTTTCTGTCTACTTCTATCAATTACTGTGAGAGGAATGTCAAAGTCTCTAACTATGGTTGTGGATTTATCTAGTTCTCATTTCTGCTTCTGTTTTAAGTTTTTGGAACTTCTCTTAATAGGTGTGTGCATTTAAGATTGTTATATTTTCTTGATTAATTGAACCTTATGCCATTATGCAATATCTCTATTTATCTTTAGTAGTATTTCTTGCTTTGAAATCTACTTTGATATTAACATAGCCACTACATTTTTTCTTTTGATTAGTGTTTGTATGATATCTCTTCTTTCATCTTATTACTTCTATTCCCATCTATGTCTTTATTTTTAAAGTAGGTTTCTTGTACATAGTTAGGTCTTATTTATTTTTAATCAAATTTGACAAACTCGATGCTTTAATTGGTGTGCTTAGATAATTTATATTTAATGTAATTACTGATATGTTTGAATTGATTTTATTATTGATTTTCCAGTTGTCTCCTCTGTCGTTATTTCCTCTGTTTTCCCTTTCTATTGATGTCTCACTATGTTTGCTGACTCTTTTTTTCTTTTTCTCTGTATTTTGCTATTGAACCCATCAATTGATTTCTTAACTTCACACAGTGTATTTTTTTCACTTCTAAAATTTCCATTTCATTCTTTAAAAAAAACTTTAAAAAGACTTTATTTTTAGAGCAATTGTATGTTCACAGACAAATTGAGTGAAAAGTACAGAGAGTTCCCATATGCCCCCTACCCCTACACATGCACAACCTCCCACACTGTCAACATCTGGTACCAGAGTGGTACCTTTGTTACGGGTGATGAACCTGCACTGAAACATCACTATCACCCGAAGTCCATAATTTACATAAGGGGTTTATTCTTGGTGTTGCAGATTCTGTGGGTTTGAACAAATCTATAATGACATATAGCCACCATTATAGTATCATACAGAATAGTTTCAGTGCTGTAAAAATTGTCTATGTTCTGCATATTCATCTCTCCCTCCCTGCTAAACTCTGGCAATCACTGACCTTTTTACTGTTTCTATACTTTTGCCTTTTCCAGAATATCACATAGTAGGAATCATACAGTATATAACCCTTTCAGATTGGCTTCTTTCACTTAATAACATGTATTTAAGTTTCTTGTATTTTCATGCCTTGATAGCTCATTTCCTTTTAGAACTGAATAATGTTCCATTGTATGGATATACCACAGTGTATTAGTCAGGGTTCCCTGGAGGTACAGAACTAATAGGATAGATGTATATTTGAAGGGGAGTTTATTAAGGAGTATTGACTCACATGATCACAAGGCAAAGTCCCACAATAAGCTATCTACAAGCTGAGGAGCAAGGAAGCCAGTCCAAGTCCCAAAACCTCAAAAGTAGGGAAGCCAACAGTGCAGCCTTCAGTCTGTGGCCAAAGGCCTGAGAGCCCTTGGCAAAACACTGGTGTAAGTCTAAGAGTCCAAAAGCTGAAGAACTTGGAATTTGATGTTTGAGGGCGGGAAGCATCCAGCAGGGGAGAAAGATGAAGGCCAGAAGACTGAGTAAGTCTACTCTTCCATCTTCTCCTGCCTGCTTTATAGCTGCACTGGCAGCTGATTAGATGGTGCCCACCCAGATTGAGGGGGGGTTTCCCTTTCCCAGTCCACTGACTCAAATGTTAATCTTCTTTGGCAACACCCTCACAGACACACCCAGGAACAATACTTTGCATCCTTCAATTCAATCAAGTTGACATTCAGTATTAACCATTACACACAGTTTATTCATTCACTTACTGAAGGACAATCTTGGCTGCTTCAAGGTTTTGGCAGCTGTGAATAAAGTCACTATGTACATTCATGTGTAGGTTTTTGTGTGGACATATGTTTTTAACTCATTTGAATAAATGCCAAGGGATATGATTGCTGGATTGTATGTTAAAAATATGCTTAGTTTTGTAAGATGGTTCTTTTTTTTTATAGTTTCTGTTATTCTGCCAATAATTTCTGTTTTTTTCCCTTTGTTCAAGAGTGTTTGTCTTTACTTCGTGGAGCATAGTTACAATAGTTGCTTTAAAATCTGTGCCTGATTATTCTACCATCTTGGTCTTCTCAGTGGTAGCATTTATTGACTGTACTTTTCATGCAAATTAGTAAACTTTTATTGGTTCTTTGTATGCTGAGTGATTTTAGATTGTATCCTGGACATTCTGAATATTTAATTTGGATGTTTTTCATTAAAATCCTCAAGAGATTTGGAAGACTGATTATTTGAGTAGGTAATCATACTGGTTTTGTTCAGACCGTCTGTATTTTGTGAGTGATACTTCCAATGTTATCTCAGTTTTTGGAACCTCTACTTGGCAGCTTTGAGTATGTTCCATGCATGCACAGCTCAGGGTTAAGCCTGGGCCTATGCTAGGTCATACACAGAGTTAGGAGATCCGTTTTTCTAATCTCTTATCTCCAGGATTCCCCATAGTCACCTACCTATATAAGTTTTCTATTCCTCATCCTCTGGCCCAATAGATAGGGGTTCTTTTGGAGTTTTGGCTGCCTGTGCTGCTACCAGGTCCTGTGACCAGGACCATTTTGGGTGCTATGTGGAGATGGAAAAAAGAGAGAGAAAATTTACCTACTGACTTACTCCAGTACTCTCTGGACCACAGGATCTGTTTGTTTAACTAGAAAAACAGAATTTCTATTGGGATTTTAGCTGACCATGCTACTTGCCACCCTGGCTGTGCTAGGCAAGCTGTGAAAATTAGGGGAGGGAATGAGAACGCAAGGATTCCTTTCTACGTTCTTCAGCTTAAAGGATCCCTTTCTATGTTCTTCAGCTTAAAGGATCCCAGCCTTCTTTCTAGACAGAAGGGATTTATCTGAAAGTATTAGCTGTCTACAGCATCCCCATCGCAGCTCATTTGTGTGATTGCTTTCGGCCAAAGCCTGTGAAAAGAAAGAGGAAATAAAATGAGAAACTTAATCCTGTGCAAATTGCTGTTTCAGTTTTTGACTTCTCTTCATAATCTGACTGCATTTCTTTACCTTTCAGAGTCCTTAGGTAGTTGTTTTTTGTATTTTGTCCAGAATGTTTAGCTGTAATCAGCAGAAGAGGTGGGCTTTATTGAATTCACTCTTGACTGTACTCTCTTTTATACTCTTTTTTCATTTCTGTCTCTACTACCTCTCTCAAGATACAATGACTGACACTAATCCTATCCTTTTATTCTTTGAAGTAGAAACCATGACTATCATTTTAAAGACCACATCTGTCACTTCAGGTATTTTTACTTGTGGCTTTCATTTGCTGGCTGAGCGGGTAAAGCCTGTTTAGGAG
The DNA here is from genome assembly GCF_009828535.3 of Hylobates moloch. Lineage (NCBI taxonomy): Eukaryota > Metazoa > Chordata > Mammalia > Primates > Hylobatidae > Hylobates > Hylobates moloch. The sequence goes on from NW_026652283.1 coordinate 60,372,544, forward strand.
GAATACAATTCAAGAACCTCACTTTGAAGCTAACCATAGCAAACCTAGTTTACCTCTAGAATGCAGGTGACAGTGTGCAACCACTCCTGTCATCTGTCTTTTGTATGCTCTTCATTAGCAATCTTCGTCTTCCTTCCCAGTTCATTTATTTAGCCTCTGATTCATTCTTCTCTTCTCCCACCCCATTCTCTTCTACCAGCCAGCCTACCAATACTTATTCTCTCTGAAAGGATCTTATCCTTTACCGGAAGTTCAGTTATTACCTCTAAGAACCAGTCCCTTCCCTTTTAAATTTTCTTTTCCCTGAAAGAGCCACAGTTTTATGTATTAGAAAAATGAAGGTATATGTTTTCCTTTAAAGGGATTATAATCATTACAGAAAATTTGAAAGTTTTCAAAAAATTAAAAAAAAAACCAGAATTTCCCCAAACCTGACTATCCAAAGAGAAGCACTTAATGTTATGTGTGTGATCTTGAGTGAAAATGTAAAATTTACGTTAGAACATTTTATAAATTATCCAAACTTTTTGTACGAGAAAAACAGAAAATGTAAATAATCAGAAAAAAAAACCACTCATAATCCTACCATATAGAAGTAAATACTGGTTTTAGTTCAGAGTATGTGTGCAGATACGTGTGTGTGTGTGTGTGTGTGTGTTTGTGTGTGTTTGCAGGCTGCTTGGTTGGTTAGGGTGGGGAATAGTTGAGCCTGATCTGGGATCACAGCCTTGCTGTGTTGGAGAAAGGGGTTGGGTGGAGTGGGTGTTGATATGCAAAGGTTGATTTAAATAAATAGTTTCGATTGTGGTATTTGGACAAGGCTTGAGGTGGAATCTCCTGGTGAACAAAATTGGGGAATGGAAAGAATTTGGTAGTGTTGTGTTTTATGTCTTCCTGTCCCTTTTCTTCTGATTTCCCAACGAGCTCACCTTGTTCTGTAGACTAAATCTTAGGCCTCTATGGCAACAAAGACTATAGGCTAATGGCTTAGATGACAAAGAAAACAAGAGTTGGAAAGGGACTTTTTCTACATTTCAGTCAGAACATAGCAGGACTGCAGCACAGTCAGCACTGAAGTGAACTCCATTGCATCAGTTTTGTAGTGTCAGGGAGCTCTAGAAAACAATGGCTTTTGTTGGGAACTAGCATTCTACCAGTAACTATGATATTGATGGAGCAAGGGTGAAGAGAGGACCAAAGTAGAGCAACATGAAGGAAAAATAATGAGCAAGTTATTAGAAGTAACCCATGAAGACTCCAAAAAAGAATTAGGGGTGACTTTACTGGGGAGAGAGGTCCTGGAGTCAAGAGCCTGAGGGGTGTGTGTGTATAAACATGTGTCTATTTATATCTACATCAATCTCTATCTACATCTATCTTTCTTCAAAAATAGGACATTTTTACGTCTACTATTGTATAGTATTTCTTCCCTTAATAATATATCTTGAAAATCTTGTCATATTAAATATAGAAATATTTTATCATTTTAAATGGCTGCATTATATTCCATTGACTGCATGAGGATTCCATTGTAATCATTGTATGCATGTATGTGAGTGTCAAAATTTATTTAACCATTCTCTAGGTTGATTTCAAGCTATTATCAATTTCTTATTAGCAGTTCATTTTTTTATTAAAATAATAATGTGTTTTTCTCCTTTAAAAAACAACATTGTTCTGGCTTCTCATACTTTCAGCCATAGAATCCTTAGATGGCATTTAAAAGTTTCTGACTTATTCTTGCTCATCTTTTCTGTATAACCACATTTAATCTGTTTTCAATTTGATATACACGGCCAGCGGTACTGCCCCAAAGGGAAGAGGCAAAATGTACCCTAATAGTGCCCACATGTTGCTCACCTTCTTTCCTGCCCATCTCAAGGCTCACTGTCTGGCAAGGATCTGTTAGACTTACATATTCTGAGATATAAATGTTATAAAACTGAGTGGCCTGGTACGGTGACTAACGTCTGTAATCCCAGCACTTTGGGAGTGTGAGCCAGGTGGATCACCTGAGGTCAGGAGTTTGAGATCAGCCAGGCCAACATGGTGAAACTCCATTTCTACTAAAAATACAAAAATTAGGCCGGGCACGGTGGCTCACACCTGTAATCCCAGAACTTTGGGAGGCCGAGGCGAGCAGATCACAAGGTCAGGAGTTTGAGACCAGCCTGACCAACATGGTGAAACCCCGTCTCTACTAAAAATACAAAAATTAGCCAGGCATGGTGGCGGGTGCCTGTAATCCCAGCTACTCAGGAGGCTGAGGCAGGAGAATTGCTTGAACCCAGGGAGGCGAAGGTTGCAGTGAGATTGCGTCACTGCACGCCAGCCTGGGTGACAAAGCGAGACTCTGTCTCAAAAAAAAAAAAAAACCAACAAAAAACTGAAAACCAAAAAACAAACAAACAAAAAAACTGAGTGGATTAGATTTCTCAGGGACATTTTCATTTTAAAGGCAACGAAGTTTTAGAAGCAAATGATTGAAATTCTTAGGTATGTGGGAGAAGTGTTGCATTTGGTTTTGTTTTGAAGGGGTTTGGGGGAGGAGCTGGGGAGCAGGATCACTTGGATACTCTTGAACTCCATCAGGACATGACCAGTTTTTCCTGAATGAAGGTCTGATCCTGGCGGTCCTGGTCTGTGTGGTGGGAATACTATGCTATAGAACGTGGACTTACCGTGCATTTACTCCCAACTCAGCATTCAGTTATTTCACAGGGGGAGCTTGAAGTTGGTCAGGGTAAGAGCATTTACATCATAGAAAGCAGAAAATACAACTCAGGTTTTTTATCACTCTCCTCCCAACCCAGACCCAGTTCTTAAACATTACCAGCACAACATTGGCTTCTTATTCCTCAGTTTACCAAGCTGTTACTCAAAATTCACTCTCCAGCCCTGCTTTGGAGCAGTTGGGAACTTCAGCATTTTGATCCACCTTTTTGGAGCCACCTCATGTGAAAGATAGATGAGACCTACGTCAGCAAACCTGGTAAGACCTCACCAGTCCTGTCCTGAGGATCGGGTGTTAGTTTTTGCCTTGCCCTTCACCCTGGAGAGTTAAGCATTCGTTCTTTGGGTGGAGGTAAAATGCGACTACTCTGTCTACACCAGGGGGAACATCAGGAACACAAGTATGCAGACACACATTTTTGTTCACCTATACACAAATAAATTTCCTTTTAGAGTGAAAGCCAGAAACTGTTTAAAGCGCCCACTTTAAAAATGAAAACTAAGACTTCTGAAAACAAATAATAACAACTGATCTTTGGACTTAATTTTTTTTTGAGACCGAGTCTCGCTCTGTCGCTCAGGCTGGAGTGCAGTGGCTCAATCTTGGCTCACTGCAACCTCCACCTCCTGGGTTCAAGCGATTCTCATGCGTCAGCTTCCCTAGTAGCTGGGACTACAGGCGCACACCATCATGCCTGGCTAATTTTTTGTATTTTTAGTAGAGATGGAATTTCACCATGTTGGCCAGGCTAGTCTCAAACTCTTGAGCTCAGGCAGTCTGCCCACCTCGGCCTCCCAAAGTGCTGGGATTATAGGGCTTGAGCAGTGGTAAGGGAGGGGAGCTATAAGAAGGGGAAGAAGTGAGATTGAGGTAGAAAATAGGAAAAGCAAAGAGAAAGGAGGGGAAAAAAGGTGAAAAAGAAGAAAAGGGTGAGAAGTGAAAGAAGCAAGTAGGGAGGAAAAGTTTGGAGAGGGTGGATAGGAGAAAAAAGTGGACTGTGGAATGGAAGATGAGGAGCCTGCCAGGCTTTGGGGTGAGTGTGGTGGTTGGAGTTCAACTGTTTGGTTTCCTTGGGCGCAGGCCCTGAGAGGGGGTTACCCCTGCTCTGACTGCACTTAGAGGTTTAGTAACAATCATATTCTAAGCTTTTATTTTTATTTCCATCTTTGTTGTCTGTGTTTGACAATCAGAATATTTTCTGCTGGGATTTTAAACATCTTCACCTTGTGACAAAATTACTTAGAACTAAAGATTTAGAAATTTAATAATTAATATTAGATTGTATTAATATGTATAGCCTGTAGTTTGCTTTGATGGATTTTAAACCTTACAGATTGCATTAATTATTGTAAGGAAAGATTGAGAATGTCTCATTTCATAATGTCTAGATATTGCATCTTATTAAAAAATGAACCTATTTTTAGTCTACGTAGGAGCTGGTATGAGGAGCACACAATGCAATCAAATAAAATGAGAAAAGATGATTCAGCAAGAGGCTTCACTGATTTACTGTTTATTTAACTGCTTTGACCAAAGTGCTTGGTTCTTATATAAATAAGAAAGGGGATGAGTTATCCACCAGAATGGAAGTTATATTCTGGTTTGAAGCTTCTGCTGTCAGATAATATCGTTTTCTATAGTGTGGAAGAACAGCATCATCTTCAAGCAAGGTGGAATTAAGCATGGACAGAACTGTGTTTCTCACCCAGGAGGAGGGTAGGTTTTTTTTTCTTTTTCTTTTTTTTTTTTTTTTACTTCTTAAAACTTATTTTAATATCCTTCTTCCCTCCCCCACCCCATTGGGAAAAGGCTGAAACAATCTGGATGGGTTTAATTAGAAATTAATACATACTGTCATTGTGTAAATTAAATCAACATTGTAGTTCTTGGAAAAAGTGAAACCCATATTAACAAAGTATGTCATGGAAGAACCCCACTTAGTGATTTCACTGGATGTTTGAAAGACAGTCAGTGGAAAGGTCAATGTTCTGCATGTTCTCCGGGGCTTGTCCACGCAACAGAAGAAGGTCTTTCCCAGACTCAGCTAAGCCTAGTTAGCTCCAACCAGGCCCTAGACCAAAAGCAAGGGAAGAGCGCATCCTTTCAATAGGATAAGGGTAGAAAGGGATTCTCTGAATGTAGTAACTATGAAGCTATGCCAAAGGTGTAGGCAGAAAATGGGCTTGGGAGCCAGACACTCCAGGGTTCAGTGGTTCCTACCCACAGTCTTTGTGTGCTTGCTAAATGGTGTACATTTCTTGTTAACCACGTTATTAAAACTTGATCAGCACGTAAGCTTTCTTCTGTTAGAACTTTTGGCAGCAAACAACCTTCCCCCCAAGCCTCTGAATTTTGGAGGAGGGTAGGTTTGATGAATTGTTTACAAATTTTGTGTTTGGTGGTGGCAGGAGGGGAGGGATCATGCAGCCTTCTGGTCACAAGCAAGCCTGCAGAATGATTCAGTGGCCTTTCCAGTTGACTTAGACAGCCTGTGTCCCTGGTGACACTGACTGGCACCTACAGCAATACTTGGTATTATTTAGCTTCTTGTCACATACAACTTTCTTCTCTTCTTTCCTTCGATTGTCCCTTCCCTCCTGACTTCTGTGAGGGATAGCAGGATTGAGGCCACAGGCCGCCACTCAGGGCATTCACTCTCTGATGAGAGTCAGTAAGGCAGAGCCACTGGTGCCCCCTTAACCCCTGCTACAGGTGGGCAGAGGCTGGGCTGCTAGTGTGGTATTCAAAGGACAGTAGCTGTGCTCACTATGGCAGAGTCTAATTTTGAGATGCTGGGGATTCCGGAGGAGAAAAATTTTGTGTGCTGCTGAGTCATTAGGAATTGACCATTATAGATAGTAAATAGAATAGAAGAAAGAAACAAGAGGGTACAAGATTGATCATGGAATAATCGGAGCGAGGAGTTCTGCTGACTGTAACAATGAAAGACATTCGCATGTACATTGTGTGGTTGATTAAGAAAGAAGCTCTTTGTTCTGAAATGTCTTCATCAGTGAAAGTTGAAGAGATATGCTCAGCTGGGTGGGATACAGTGAACTCAATCTACTCCTCTAGGACTGGGTCTGCAGAACTCAGATCTACGCTCCATGACAGCTTCTGGCTGTTGGCATACAGAGCTCTCCTCTCTCTCTGCATGTAGCTTGTCACTCACTCAGCTTGTAGTGATGGGGTGGGGCAGTCTCAGATTGTTTTATAGATGCAATTATTTAACTTCTTTAGATGAGGATTGTGTTTTCCGTTACTCTTGAAGCCTCATTTATTTGCCACATGGTAGGTACATGAAGATACATGCTAAATGAAAATTGTGCAGAGCTCTGAACTTGGAGGCAGATGACCTTGGACTTTTATTCAGTCTATACTTGTTACACATGAGCTTGGATAAGACTGATCTTTCAGCTTTCTTCAGACCTTAAACATGAGATATAAAACAAGTAGAACATATAAATAAATAGAAGAAAATATACACAAATATGATATGATCTTTGAATTGTAAGACTCACTAAGCATAAATGCCACTGAAGAAACCACAAAGAATAGATTTGCAAGTATGGAAAGCTTTTTAATTCTATATATCAGAAAGTGTAATAAAATTAAGAGGCAAATGACATACTGAGAGAAATACTTCTACTCGGTAAGTCAAAGTATAGAAAATAAGCAAAAGATACAGTTCACAAAGAAAAAAATACAACCAGCTGATAAATATGGGGTCAAAGAAGTACACTTTAAATCTACAGTGAGATACTTTTTAATCAGCTCAAATTTTCAGGGGGACCCATTCAGTCTTATATGATGCTGGTGGAAGTGGAAATTTCCTGGAGCAGTGTGTCTTAAGAGCCATAAAAATGCTATTTCCTTGAAGTTAACAAGAAACTTGCTAGACCTGTATGAAGGATGCCAGCTTAAAACAATTTATAAAATGTATTTATTTATTTTTTTCATGATGTATAGGTTTTAATGTTTTTGAAACAAAATTAACCCATAGTAGACTTTGGTGGACAACGTGAGTCTTCTACCTAGATACTCTCTAATTTAGTCAGGGTTTAATTAAAGAAATAGAAGTACTAGGATAAAAATGTATTTGTTTTTACTGGGGGACGTACCATGTTCCTGCATGGAAAGATTCAGTTTTGTAGGTATACAAATTTTCTCAAAATTAATATTTAAGTTTAGTGCAATTCTGATAAAAAATTCTAGTAGGATTTTATTGGGGAGGGGCAGGTGTGATGGGAATTGATGATGTGATTTTAATTTTTCTTTTATGTTCTGAGTAAAACATTTTCTTGGGGTGTAGAAAATTTTATGATGGAAGAATAAATAAGAAAACTAAGAATATTTTGAATAGGAACAATAAGTAGGAAAAATGTATGCAATGGGATATTAATATGTATTATAAACCCACAGAAACTAAAGACAAGAGTGATGGACTGTATATAGATGGAACAGAATAGAGTGACCACATATGAACCCTAGTGTATGTAGGAATTTAGCGTGTGATAAAAATGAAGAAAAATACAGTGAGGCAAAAGATGGTTTTGGGTCAATTGAGAATCAGTTTGGGAAAAAGTAACAATAGATTTTTACCTAAAAGAGTACAAGAAAACAAATTCCAAATGGAATTAGTTAAATGTGGGAGAATGACACTAAAAAACTTGAAAATAAAGATGAATGCCTATATAATTTTATAGTGAGAAAGACCTTTGTAAGTACAGAAAAGCTATAAAGGAAAAGACTGCTAGAACTGGTTATACAATAACTTAAGGCTACAAACTAAATTAATAAGCAAATAATTAATAATAAGCTATTTACAACAAAAAAATTAACAAAGTTAAAATACTTAAAAAAGAAAAAGCCGAGAGACCTTGTCTGTGGCCACCCTCAGGTTGGGTAATTCACAAGAATGACACACAGAACTCAGGAAAGCAATTTTATTATGCTTACAATTTTATTACAGCGAAAGGACACAGATAATAAAATCAGCAGAGGGAAGCGACATAAGGCAGAGCCTGGAGGGGTCCATGCACAGGGCTTCCCATCTTCCTCTCTCTACAGAGTCATGGATTGTGTTACCTCCTGGTTACAATGTGTGACAATACATACAGAATACTGCCAACCAGTGATGCTCACCTGAGCCTTTGATGTCCAGAGGGTGAAAGCCCTCACCATAAATCACATCTCTAGACTGGTGGCCAAAGCCCTCAGGCCAAGAAAGATACTCATAACACGTTGGGAATTCCAGGGGCCTAGAGATCACCTCCCAGTAGCCAAAAGCCCTAAGTTAATTCTTCACTACACAGAAACCTATCTTTTTATCCCTATCAAGTTGACAAAGTGTAGCAGATGCCATCAGCGCCAGGACACATTTCTGGACATTTCAGCACTCCCCAGTAGACTTCTAAGGGCGGTATTTGCAACTCCATGCCTGAGGGCTTAAAAAAAAATGCTGAAGACCCTGTGCCCTTTTCCTTAAGTAGCCCTCACTTGGCAGTGGCTCACACCTGTAATCCCATCACTTTGGGAGGACAAGGCAGGTGGATCATGAGGTCAGGAATTCAAGACTAGCCTGGCCAAGATGGTGAAACCCCGTCTCTACTAAAAATACAAAAATTAGCCAGGTGCGGTGGCAGGTGCCTGTAATCCCAGCTACTCAGGAGGCTGAGGCAGGAGAGTCGCTTGAACCCGGGAGGCAGAGGTTGCACTGAGCCAAGATCGTGCCACTGCACTCCAGCCTGGGTGACAGAGTAAGACTCCATCTCAAACAAAACAAAACAAAACAGTAGCCCTCACTTAATGACTCTTGGAGTTGTCATGTAAGACCTTAGCCCTTTAGGTGGGATAATGCTGGGGCATTTTGTATTATTTCCCAGAGTTTCTCTGCAAGATTAAGTTCCAGTTGCCCACTGCGATAGGTGGCTTAGTAATGCACCCTTTATTGGCTGCCTTTGTTTCTGGTTACCACTTACCCATATCCATCCCTATTTCTGTATTACTCAGATAAACTTCCTGCACTTGAATCCTTGTCTCAGTGTCTGCTTCTGGGAGATAACAAAGTAAGACATAAAATTTAAAATGAAATTCAAAGGTGGCATGAGTACCTGGAAATAGATGTTCTCCTCTGCTCCTTTGTGGAGTGTAAATTGGTTCAACCTTTTTGGTGGATACTTTGGAAATATTTATCAAGTAGCTTTAAAATATGCATAGTCTTCAACTTAGTAATTCTACTTCTGAGAATGTTTCCTGAGAAATAGCTAGGGATGTGTACTAGGTTTTCTTTTCTGTTTTCTAAACAATAAACTACTTTGAAAATGAGGAAAGGACACTAAATGACATTCAAGAGTAAAGCTTTTATGTCTCATTATATTAAAGGTAGGATGCAACAAATAATTGACTACAGTTTTTCTTTCATAAGCAACTATTAACCTTTTAAAAACTTTCCTCAGAGGTAGATTAACTTTTATTGAATATAGCTGTTAATAAGAAATTTTAAAATTGATTGCATACTGTATTAGTCGGCTTGGGCTGCCATAACAAAATACCATAGACAAGGTGTTTTAAACAACAGAAATAGAAATTTATTTTTTCACAGGTTTGGATGCTGACAGGTTCAAGATCAGGGTATTGGCCAGTTAGTTCCTAGTGAGGGCTCCTTCCTGCCTTGTAGATGTGTGCTCATGTGGCGGGGAGAGAGAGTAAGCTCGCTGGTGTCTCCTCTTCTAAGGACACTAATCCTATTGCATTGGGGTCTACCTTTATGATCGCATTTAACATCAGTTACATCCTTACACCAAATACAGCCACACTGGGGTTTAGGAGTGCAACATGTGAACTTTGGGAAGACACGATTCAGTCCAGAGCATAAACTAATAAATAGCTCAGTTATTTAGTAAGTTTTAAAACGTTCTTATTTGCTCCTTTTGTTCTTTTCTAGCTCTCTGGGTCATATCTGTTGATGAGTATCTCTAGTAGGTAAAGCCTGTCTCCCATCACTTTCTGGGTCCATCTACATCGGGGTTTTTGATGCCATTGTCCAAAAGACTTGACTTTACTGCTTACCAGCAAGATAGGATCAGGACTACCAGATATGGTCAGGAGTGACCACGAAGATGAGAGTTGCAGCAGTCCCCTCAGCCTTCCATTGGTTGCCCCTGACCTGTTTTCATGGGCCAGCTCATAGGTGGAACCTCAGTATTATTCATGCCCAGCACTCCAGTTTTTCACCAGAGATGAATCCTAGGCTGTTTGGCTGTGATCCTCTTTCTTTCTTTAGTGTTTCACTATTTTGTCCCATGGGGCATTAGATTGCTCTCCCAGTCAAGAGCACATCTGACATTGAGAATTTCTCTGGATATTCTTCTGTCTGCCAAATCAGATTTCCTCAACTAAAATCCTGCGTGATCCATGGTTACATTCACCATTCTCTTTAGACACTGTATCTCAATTACCCAGATGGTATTATGGTTTCGGCCTCTGCAGAGGAGTGTCTTTGCTGGCATTTGGTCTCCATGGCATCGAATATCTTGCACACTTTTGTAGCCACTCCCATTTCATGACCCTCAAACCTCCCAAATGTTAAATGGTAACTTTTAGAAAACTACCAAATAACGTGGATAACATTTCCCAGCACATCCATGAACTCTCATCTGTTTGCACCCATCCTTCACTCTACTCCAATGCTATGCCTCACTGGCATCTTCTTCTGATTTGGCACTTGGTGATGAAAATGGTGAAAGGTTAATGGTCAAATTGGCTACATCACAATATCCTATTTTGTTGCAGCGCACGCGATTGCTCACTTACCAGTCTCACTTGCTCACTTTTCTGCTAGGTCTCCTAAGTGATCGTTCGTGTAAAAAGAAGTTTAGAAAATGCTTCAGGATAAATTGTATGAGGTTCAATAGGGACAAAAAAGCACCTACAGCATAATAATAACAGTTAACATGCACTTGTAATATCCTAATTAGATACAAGACAAGAAAATATAAGGGAAGGTAAAGTAATTTAAAACAATCGTGCATTAGTTTTCTAGGGATGCTGTGAGAAAATATCACAAACCGAGCAGGTGACACTGCAGAAAAGTGTGTCTTATGATTCTGGTGGCTAGAGGTGTGAGAACAAAGTGTTAGCCAGGTTGGCTCCTTCTGAGGGCTGTGAGGGAGAGTCCGTTTCACGTCTCTCCTTTAGCTTTGGGTGGCTTGCTGGTAATCTTTGGCATTCTGTAGCTTGTGGCAGCATAACTCGTCTTCGCTTGGCATTCTCCTTTTACGTATGCCTGTGTTCAAATTTCCCCTTCTTAAAAGGACACCAGCCTTACTGAATTAGGGGCTATTTTACTCATATATGATCTCATCTTAACTGACTACATCTGCAACAACCCTATTTCCAAGTAAGGCCATATTCAGAGGTACTGGGGAGATAGGACTTCAATGTATGAATTTTGGGGGGACAAAATTCAACCCCCATAACAACTTGGAAGTCTTTGTGGTGGATCAAAAGTTGAGTTAGAGTCAGTTTTCTTTTCTTTTTTTTTTTTTTTTGAGACGAAGTCTCACTTTGTTGCCCAGGCTGGGGTGCAGAGACATGATCATAGCTCACTGCAGCCTTGACCTCCCCAGGCTCAGGTGATCCTCTGACCTCAGCCTCCCTAGTAGCTGGGTCTACAGGTGCATGCCACCATACCCAGATATTTTTATTTTTGTATTTTTTGTAGAGATAAGATTTTGCCATGTTGCCCAGGCTGGTTTGGAACTCCTGGACTCAAGAGTTCCACCAACCCCGGCCTCCCAAAGTGCTGGGATTACAGGTGTGAACCATCTCGCCTGGTCAAGAGTCAACTTCTTAAGAGAGATGTTTGTTACTTATTTATTCCTTGTTCGAGGGTAGAATTATTGTACCTAGCTGCCACCCTTAAGACTATACTGCAAGTCTGTGTATGAGTAAATTTCAGATTAAGAGCACACTGTGTTTGGGGCACTTGAGGCAACACTCCTTATTGTGACTACTTTAGATGGCCTAAAAGGGCAGCGTAATATGAGGAGTCTTGGGGACTGCCACAATACATTTATATTTCTGTGCCTTCAAAGGGTTAGTTAGTTAGTACTCCTGAGACTTGACATCTTGTTTGCTTATTTTTATTTTCCCAGTGTCTAGTATAGGCAAAAAGTTCCTGGCAAATGGGTCAATAAACATTGAGTTAATCTTACCAAAAAATGCTAAGATGTATATGTATATGTTACATATATGTGTATATGTACATACATACATATTTTCACATTTTACCATCTTTGAAATAAAGACTGTCTTACAATACATGGAGCATAACAATTTTCTTCTGTTAATAGCAAATGCAGTAATGCCTTATAAGCACTGGTTTCTTAGATTTGATGAAATGGGATATTTGTACAAAATTTACCTAAGAAATTGCTATTGTTTTTACATGAACAAGGTAGATTATAGGTAAAACACCTAAAACTGGTTTTTAATGCTCCTTCATTTTTTTTTTTCAGGAGAGTTCTGTATTCCTCAAAGATCCCTCAAGAATTTTGTCAGTGTTGCCATAACCTCTTGTTTATTAGTCTTCTTGGGTTGCCATAAAAGAATGTACACAGACTGGGTGGCTTAAACAACGGACATTATTTTCTTACAGTTCTAGAGTTTGGAAGTCCAAGATCAGGGTGCCAGCAGGGTTGGTTTCTAGTAAGGCAACCTTCTCACTGTGTGCTCACATAGGCAAGGCCTTTCCTCTGTGTGCGTTTGTGGAGAGAGATCTTTGGTGTCTCGTTCTCTTTCTATAAGGTCACCAGTCCTCCTGGATTAGGGCCCTATTCTTATGACCTCATTTATCTTTAATTATTTCCATAAAGGCCCTGCTTCTAAATACAAATACATTGGGGATTAGGACTTCAACATTAAGAATTTGAAGGGTGGAGGTACACAATTCATTTTATAACACTCTGGTTTGGATGGCAATTGTCTAACAAAGATCTAGTTGTTTTGGACTCAGTTGAATGGCTGTGAGCTGGTCTCTGGGTTTGGACTGGATTCCTTAGTGGGGAACAACCCCTCGCCCTTTATCACCTGTTTGTAGCATATTACTAGGAAGTGATGTGTCTTGCTTCACATTATTACACGCCAAATGCTAATTGTGGAGGACCTCTTCTTCTGCCCTCTTAGGTCTTAGCCATTAGGTATTAGTTGTCAGTCCTTAAGGCTTCCTTCACCCAGTTCTTTTAGGTCCTCTCAGGGCATTGCTACACTCTGCTGATTTCTCTTTGCTACTATTATCAAATATGTATTCTAGCCAAGGGGGCTACATACTGAGCTTCAACACCAGCCTGTGTTCATGATACATCATTGATCACAAGTGAGGCTGGAGGAGAACTCACCTGCTGAGGAAGTAAGCACATGACCTGTCAGCAAGGAGTCACCATTTGGCCAAGATCGAAATCCAACACTAAACTTCATTACACATCACCATCAGGTTGCAGTCCTGAACATGCATTGTATTCTATGCCTTCCGAGCCCCTGGAATGTTGTCAGTGAAGGACAGCAGGCAAGGTAGTGCATGTGAAAACAATTGCTGACCATGAAATATTTTATTCAGAAATGAGTAAAAAGCTTTGTAGCAGCCAGGCTTTCCCTTGGGGGAGAAAGCTCAGCAGTTGGTTTGGTCAGTTGGTTCACTGAAGGCAGATGAATTGGCACTTTGCAGTTGAGGGCCAATGCAGGCTCACGGAGGTGGCTTCTCTCTGCAGGCTGATTTTGGGCCCCTAGCAGGGCCCAAGGCCCAACAATCAGCGCATGGCTCTTAATTCTGTGCAACTAACAAATCCCGTCCCAGTGTGCTGAGAGCGCCCTCTAGTGCCCAGCAACTTCCTCAAGGATGGAGTGTAAAGACCTTTAAGGACCTTCACCAGGAAGGAACCACCATACTTTTGAATTTCAAGCCTAACCTGAAGGTTATTATTTAAGGAAACCGACAAATTTTCTCAAAGAAGTTATTGTATTGGAAAATATTTAGAATGCAAAAACATTCTCCAAAGAAAACCAAAGACAACTACAGTGATTCATTTACTTTAGATCTACAACAACAAAATATTAATTTAACAATACAAATAACATGCTCTTTAGCTCTTTGAAGGATGGCAGTGAGGAAAACTGGAAAATAATGATCTAGCAATTACTGGCTGAACCACATTCTAAGAAATGTTAAGATAACAGGTGAACATTCAAAATTCACATTTACCACTTTGGAGGCTGCTTATTTGCATGACAAATGGATTCTTTGTTTTACAGAAAGGCTTTCTCACAGGCCTGGGTTTTCTTACCAATTAGCCTTAACCCCAGCAGAGCTTTAATTAGAATGCAAAGCGTTTGTGGGATCTGTGGGCACTGGGGGAAGAGTGTCTTATGTTGAGATTTTTCTAGGATTAAGTACACGGCCTCTGAGTTACATCTGCTATATATAGCACAAATTATATAAACGTTGGTATTGCCTGTCACCTAATACAATTATTTGTACAGACAGAGTATGACATTAATTCCTGCAGTGAACAACTCTATAGACCCTTCACCCTAATGTGTCCATTTAAATGGAGCCCTATTTGCTATGCACACACTTTTTCAAAGAATTTGTTAGAGAATGTGAATACCAAGTTATAAGCAACAAAAAAGAAAGCAATGAAATATAATGAAATCCCCATTACATCCCTTTGCCCTATAATACTTTCCTTTAACTTTGCTGTAAGCATTCCTCTGGCATTCCCACTCCTGACCCACAAGATTATTAAATGTTTATTGTCTCAACTAACTGTGCCAACAGGTTCATAATATCACTTGATACGGAGAAAGTGGAAGACTGTGAAAGTTATTTACATTAAACATGCAAGTGTAAAAAAGGATTGTTGAGCAACAGGAGTGAGCTAAGAAAGCAGTTGTGAATTCTGTGCATTCAAGATGAAACAGTGTTATTTGTGTGTGTTAGCTGCCTGGCTGAGTAAATAAAGAAGATTCAAATTTGGCGCAGCTGTTTCTTTCTTAGTGCTGCCTGGGTATTAGATTCCCTGCAACCGTCTGTGTGCTCAGACCCCGCGTTCCATTGCGTAGGGAGCTGGCAGGCCTTTTTTTAGCGGAATGCAGCCGGGAGCAGGAAGGGTGGAGCCCGCTGGGGTTTGACTCAGCAGCTGTGGGCGAGGCCCTACACACTCTGCCTTGAGGACTGTGATAAAGGTTAAAAATAAAGGATAGCACTTGAGTGGGCTTCATAAGGAGTAGCTGTCTAATTATAGGGCTTATTTTTACAAAGCAGCAGCTGACAGCGTCAGCCCAGCACGTCCTGAAAGTTCTTACTAAGACAGGAAGCTGCTACATTTGCTATGACCAATGTCACTTTGAGGGGTCTTGGCAATTACATTCTCACTTAACTTTTCCTTCTGCAACAAGGATATATGAGGGGGATTAGAGGATATTGCAAAAGCTCACCTTTTATTCAGGCCCACTTAAAAACTAAACCTACTAAATCAACTTCGTCTCTCCCTTCTCAAACATTTATAAAGCGCCACCACGCGGCAGGCACAGTGCTGGGTGCTGCCATTCACACCCCACATGGTCTTTTCCCTCAGGGCTGGTGGAGGTTGTGGCATAGCCTGTGCTCAGTCTTGGATCTGTCTCTTGAGGACCAGTTTCTCTTTGGGCTCTTGTTTCCAAGAGCCATGGAGAATGAGCAGAGCAGCATCTAACAAAGGACAGGGTCCCCTCTCAGCTTCTCTGTCTTCACAAGTGAATGTCACACATTTTAAACTAGAACCCTTTCTACTTATTTAGCACCTAACAGATGCTATGAGAATTCTGGTTACTTTTTCTTTTCTGTTTGGGTCGGGAGCACATGTCTAAGTGTGACAAATGTGAGCAGATTATTTAGAGAGGTGAGGAAATACAGGAAAGAGGGTGGCCAGTCTTTTCTCTCTTTTGGAAAAATAATCATTTTTCATAGAAACCAGATACTTTCATAATACTCTTTTTTTAGAAGAAATGTTTTAACATGAAAAAAATTTCAAAGATACATAAAAGTAGAGATAATAGTGTAATAAGTCCCCATGTACTTTTTGTCCAGCTTTAACAATTAGCAGCATGTGGCCTGATCTTGTTTTACTAACACATCCTCTGTCCTGTATTATTTTGGAGCAAATTTGATATGTTATTTCTTTCTCTTTTTTTTTTTTCTTAGACAGAGTCTTGCTCTGTCACCCAGGCTGGAGTGCAGTGGCACAATCTCGGCTCACTGCAACCTCCGCCTCCCAGATTCAATCAATTCTCCTGCCTCAGACTCCCAAATAGCTGGGATTACGGGCACCTGCCACCATGCCTGGCCACAAGTTTTATATTTTTAGTAGATATAGGGTTTCACCATGTTGGCCAGGCTGGTCTCGAATTCCTGACCTCAGGTGATCCTCCTGCCTTGGCCTCCCAAAGTGCTGGAATTACAGGCGTGAGCCACTGCTCCCCGCCAATATGTTATTTCATCTGTAAATATTTCAATATGTAGTTCTATAGATAATAATTCCTTTTTAAAAAGTAACCACAAAACAATAAATTCACCTAACATTAGCAGTAATTCATTAATATCATAAACTAGTCAGTATTTAAATTTATAATTATCTCATAAATGTATATGCACATTTTTTACAGCTTATTTGTTTGAATTAAGATAAAAATCAGCTGCACATACTGTAGTTGGTTCCTTTTTCTCTTAAATCTTTTATTCCATAGATTCCCCTTCATGTCCCTCTCTGTTTTGTTATCCTGGCAATCAGTTGAAAAACCGAGTACTTTGTCCTGTAGATTTTTATGGATTAGATGCCTGTGGTCCTATATAACAGTGTCCTCCATTTTCTGTTTCTTGTAAATTAGTACAGTCATGCCCCTCATAACAAAATATTCTGTCAACGATGAACCATTATGGATGGTAGTCCCATAAGATTATAATAGAGGTCGAGCGTGGTGGCTCACTCCTGTAATCCCAGCACTTTGCGAGGCTGAGGCGGGTGGATCACTTGAGGCCAGGAGTTCGAGACCAGCCTGGCTAACATGGCAAAATATTGTCTTTACTAAAATAAAAAAATTAGCCAGGTGTGGTGGTGGGCGCTTGTAATCCCAGCTACTTGGGAGGCTGAGGCAGGAATCGCTTGAACCTGGGAGGTGAAGGTCGCAGTGAGCCAAGATCGCACTACTTCAGCTTGGGCAACAAAGCAAGATTCTATCTCAAAAAGCAAAAAAAAAGGATTATAATGAAGTTGAAAGATTCCCATTGCTTAGTTATGTAGCCATTGTAACATGGTAGCACAACACATTACCTTTTCTATGTTTAGATATGTTGTGATACACACTATTGTGTTACAGTTGCCCTCAGTTTTCAGTACAGTAACATGCTGTACAGGTTTGTAGTCTAGGAGCAATAGGCTATACCATATAGCCTAAGTGTGTGGTAGATTATACCATCCAGGTTGTGTAAGTACACTCTGTGATGTTTATACAATGAAATCACCTAACAACACATTTCTCAGAATGTATTGCTGTCGTTAAGGGATGCATGATTATAGTTGACTCTAGAGACTTATCAGAGTCAGGTTTCATTTTTCTGTCAAAACGACTTCATACATGGTAGAAAAATCTCATGTCTCTCTTTTTTCCCGATGACATTCTTTACACTGTCAGTGTAGTTTCTGAACTTAGTTGCAGTCTGTAAGAGAGGGTTTCTTGACTTCATCACTATTGAAGTTTTGTACCAGGTAATTCTTCGTTGTCGGGTCAGGGGGCGGGGGGCTTTCCTGTGCATTGTGGAATGTTTAGCAGCATCGTGGTCTCTACCCACTAGATAGCAGTAGCAGCCACTCCCCAGTTGTGACAATCAAAAGTATCTCCAGACATAGCCAAATATCCTTTGGGAGGGTAGGGAAAAATCATCCCTGGTTGAGAACCACAGCTGTAGACTAACCATCAGTTATTCTGAAAGGTTATCTGTCCACAGCCTTTAACGTTTCAAGTGCTAATCCATTGACCATGAGACCTAGGCCATTCACTATGACTATTGTATTGATTTTTTGTTGGTGCTATGACAAATTACTACAAATATAGTGGCTTAAACAATACAAATTTATTATCATATAGTTCTGAAGGTGACAAGTCCAGATTGGGTTTCATAGGGCTAAAATCAAGGCATCAGGAGGGCTGTGTTCCTCCTGCATGGCGTTTTTCTTCGTCTTCAGAGCCTACAGTATAGCATCTTCCAGTCTCCCTCTCTCTGACTGTCTTGCATCCCCCTTATAAGAACCCATGGGAGCTGTGCGCAGTGGCTCACGCCTGTAATCCTAACACTTGGGGAGGCTGATGCAGGAGGATGATTTGAGCCCAGGAGTTTGAGAGCAGCCCTGGCAACATAGCGAGACCTTGTCTCTACAAAAAAATGAAAAAATCTGCTGGGTGTGGTGGTGCACACCTGTAGTCCTAGCTACTCAGGGGGCCGAGGTGGGAGAATTGCTTGAGCCCGGGAGGTTGAGGCTGCAGTGAGCTGTGTTGTGCCACTGCACTCTAGCCTGGGTGACAGAGCAAGACCCTGTCTCAAAGTAAAATAAAAATTGAAAAAATGAACCCATGGGATTACATTGGGCCCACCGAATAATCCAGAATAATCTCTCTATTTAAAAGTCCTTTATTTAATCATAGTTGCAAAGTCCCTTTGACCATGTAAAGCAGCACATTTACAGGTTCTGGGGATTAAAATGTTAAAGCTCAGAAAACAACACTCCTAAGTATGGCATTTTGACATGCTGAGTATTTTGAACTAAAGAAGCAGCGATGGAAACAAGGTATCTCTGACCACCTCCTGCCCGCTGTCTCTTGCCTATCTGCCTCTCCTGAAGCACAGGGAGGAACTTTTTCTGAAGTTCCCATATCTGACAAAGGGAAGCACTTTTTCTGAAGTTTCCATATCTGACTAAGGGAAGCTCCTCCAGAAGGAAGCAACTGACTTGAGCCCCACTCCCTACAATCTCATCGAACAGGGAAGACTGACTCGCAGGAAGGAACGTTAGAGTTGACGCCACACCCAGAGCCCAGACGAACTTTGTTCCAGGTTATTATCTGAGTATGTAAACTTCTATTGATATAGCACATTGGATTATTGGATATTCACTTTCCTGTGATGCTGCATGCACTTGAAAAGTCTATATGCCTTTTCTCCAGTTAATCAGTCTATTATCAGTTCATTTTGAAGACTCAAACCTCAACAGGGGAGAGAAACAGTTCTCTTGCCCCAGTGAGGACTTTCACATCTTTTGGGGACCATATCCACATAACTGAGGCCAGAATGTGTGAAAAATTCACCAAGAGATTTACAAGGAATGAATGCAAGTTGTAGAATGTGGGAACAGTCCACGGTTTGGTCACAGTGTCCAGGCTCAGCCTCCTCGCTGTAGTTCATAGAACCACCTGGAACACACAAAGGCTGTGTGTGCATTAACCATTTATCATGTTTCTTTCTTGAACAGGGCTGAATTTTTAACTGCCTGATGTCCTTTTCTGTCTGTTTTTATGATTGCTGGCTCCTCCAACTGTGTCCCAAACAGATTCTTTGACTTTGCTTCTAAATCTGCTCTTCTTCCCCATACCACTAGTTGTGTTAATGGCTTTGCCATCTTCCTAGAGCCAGATTTCAACCTCATTCTTTACCTCCTCTAACATGCAATTATTTGCTAAATCCTGGGGATTCCATTTCCATGGGAGCTTTTCAATCTATCCTTTCTTCCCTATTCCCAGTGCTATTCTCTTATTTCAGGCCTCGAGTTGCTTTTTGTGGATTATGAAATAGTCTTTCTAAATGACCCCCTAGCCAGTCTCCATAGCTTGTTTTTCTTCTTCTGTCAGTGGTCACACAGAAACAGCTATTCTTATGGAGCACCCTAAGTCAGTAATACCCTTAACCCTCAAACCACTCCCTGAGCTGCACTCAGTCAAGTGCAAGCCAGAGGGCAGAAGTTCAAATTCACAACCTATAAAAAAAGTACCAAGACATCATCAAAAATCAAATCCACAGGGAACTTTTGTACCCAGTTAAAAGAAAGGAGAGGACTCAGATTAGCCGCAGGGTCATATGTGGCTGGGTGGAATATTGACAATTCCTGGGACAGTGGAGGAAAGGCTAGGAGTCATTGCATGACTCAGTGCTCAACCTCTCCTTTGAAAAACTTGAATATTTAAAGAATAAGAAATATTTAAAGAATCTCTGATTGAAGGGGTGCCACCTTATTGCATGCCTGAAAATCCACCTGTCTGGTCCCATTCTTCAGATGAAGCAACTGAGGCTCAGAGGATTTAAGTAATTTGCCTGAGGTCATGTAGACAGTAAGTGGCAGAATTGGAATTCTGTTTTAGGATTTCGAAGTTTCATATTCTTTCCACTGTATGACCCGGTTTCATCCACATTTGCAACTTCATTTTCCATTCTTTTCTTTTTATCTTAATGTTGTGGTAAAACCAAATTCCTCACTCTTTTTTGTGGGACCTGGAACTTTTCCACCTTTATATCTTTTCTCATGTAGTTCCCTTTGCCTAGAATGGCCCAGAACCTATCTTAAGCCGTGACAGTTGTGCCCTTGAAAATCCAGCACCAACAGCATTGCTTCCAGGAAGGGAACAGCCAGTTTCTCTCTGACTTTATTGCACCCCTTTCATAAGAACTCATAGAATCACATTGGGCCCACCGGCCCACAAAGAACCCTACTTTGAAGTGATAGGCACTGGTAGCAGCTCATAGCTTGTTTATGGCTGTTTCCAGTTTGTGCCTTTCATTATAGATAGTTACGCATAGGTCTTCCTCTTTTAGTGAACACATTGTCCATGAGGGAAGAGCTGTGTTTGATTCATCTTTATGCGTCCCATAGAGTCTTGCCCATGAGAAGCACTCAAAATATGTATGGACTAAAGAAGCAAGTAAAGAGAAGAAATACTTTGTCCAGAATTGACTATTTCTTTCTGGTGTGGTCTGAATGTGTTCCCCCAAGTTCATATGTTAAAACTTAATCACCAATGTGATAGCATTAAGACAACAGGCCTAAGTCCTGAGAGCAGAGCCTTCCTGGATGGAATTAGGGTCCTTACAAAAGAGCTTGAGGGAGTGTTTGTTCTCTTCTGTTCTTCTGCCATGAGGATACAGCATTCACCCCCCTTTTTGCCTTTCTGTCCCTCCCACCATGTCAGGACACAGTGTTTAAGGTACCTCCTTGGAAGCAGAGACCAGGCCCTTTCCAGCCACCAAACCTGCTGGCACCTTGATCTTGGATTTCCCAGCCTCCAGAACTGTGAGAAATTAATTTTATATTGTTTACAAATTACCCAGTCTCAGGTATTTTGTTACAGTGGCATAAACAGATGAAGACACTCTCTAATTATAAAGGATTTGCCAGGGATAATATGAAAGGCAGAGACATAGAAGATAGGCATAGTTTTGGTTCACTTTGCTTCTGTGTCTTTGTACAAATTGTTACTTCTTCATCACCGGTGGGATGTTCTCCTTCCTACCCCATATGCTTCCACCAGTTCACAGCTACCAGTTTCTTCAAGAACTGGCCCAAAACCTAGTCCTTCCTAGGGGACTTCTTTCCTGAGTCCAGACCACTGCAGTCGCCCCTTTATCCAGTGGTCACAATGCATCCACACAGGCTGACAATTGCTACCTGATCATCATCACCACTCATCAGGCTGTTATTGCATACTTGGTATATGAAAGGCTCTATGTCATGTGCTGTGGGGGAGGGAGGGAGAGCTTTGCAGAGGCGGTGGGATTCAAGCAGGGTCTTGAAGACTGTGTTTTAATTAAAGAGGTGGAAAAGAAGGGGAATAAAATAATGCACAACATTGAAGATCAACTTCTACTCTTCTTGTTATTGGCTATATAATTTTGAGAAAAATCCTTTAATCCCTTTGGAAATCCATTTTCTCATATGTAAGGTGGGAATAATAAAATCTATTATTTTAGATTTAGGGAGGGTGCTTATGAGGATCAATGTGAAAGCCCCATGTATTGGTGAGAATGAATTTCTTTGCAAGTGATATTAATAATTAAGATATAACATGTAAGGAGGCTGAGGCAGGAGAATCGCTTGAACCTGGGAGGCGGAGGTTGCAGTGAGCTGAGATCGCACTACTGCACTCCAGCGTGGGCAACAGAGCGAGACTCCGTCTAAAAAAAAAAAAAATATATATATATATGTATGTAACATGTAACATCTCTTCAGTGGTTAACATATGAAGCTGACAAACCTCCTTTCTCCACAACATCAGCTCTCTCATCTGGTGGTGTCCACCGTCTTACTCCTGTTGGTTGAAGATGGAAGGAGTCTTGCATTTGTACTTCCTTGTGCAGGGGCCCACAGATGGGTGTTCCATCATTCCAGTAACTTTACATTGCTTAGTAATTGGCTGGTTTTCCAAAGAAGGGAACTGAATGGTCTCCCCCTCCTCTGCACACACTTTGTTGTTTTAAGTCTGCACTTTTGCTTGCTGTTGGCCTCCACTGCTTGGAATGTGCCATCTTCTCAGCCTGAGCCTGGTCAGCAGTTACTGGGTCAGTAAGAGTCAGCTGAGGTCTCACTCTACGAAGTTTCCCTGACCTCATTTTGACCTCCTAGACTGGCCAAGGTTCCCCTTTTCTGTGCTCCCATGCTGTACTGGGCATTGCTCTCTCCAGTGCACAATTATCACACCATACTACAAAGACCTGCCTCTCTCACTGGGCTCCCCATCCCTTTAAGGCCGGCACATAGCACTCACTCATGACATGGTTGTTGAATGAATGGCCTTTCTCCATTCTCTCCCAGTCCTATTTTTTTTTTTTTTCACTCTGGGCACCACCATTCCTTCTCTCTCATTCTGCATTGTTTATGGCTTGTTAGTTATTAATGCAAAGCCATTTCTGGGTCTGGCCATTAGTAATGTCTCTAGGTGTTACTAATAACACTAGCTCACATCTACTGAGCACTTACTATTTGGCTGGCACTGTTCTAAGCACTTTGCATGTTTAAACTCCTTTAAACGTTCCTTTGTTGCCGCTTTTTTTCTGCTAGGGACTAACCTTGACATTGTGGGGGAGAGGTATTCTGGTATAGCCGTGGGACTATAATATGGCTTTATTTTCCTATTATGTGTAGGACAATAAATCCTGCAGTGGAATACAAGTTGACTAAATCTGTCATCACTCAAATATTGGAAGATATGGCTAGGAGAAAACCAACAACAAAAAGTTTTGATATCCTCATAGCACAATGATATTCCAGTTTTATTTCATTTTGTTTTTTTCTTTATGTGTAGTTTTAAATTACTGTATTACGTTTCAGGTAATTAAGCCAGAAGAACAAATTGGGATGGACTGTTGTGTTTACATTTCAGTTTACTAGAGGTAGTCTTGAAATAGTTACAGAAATATGAATATCAGTGTGGAAAAAAATAAGGGGGATTTTCATTCTTTTTTTTTTCCCCAAAACGATAAATTGGCAAGGAAGACAGATGTGGGAAAATCAGTCATGAGAATTTGTCTTTCAGTGACTCTTTCTTGGCTGGGAAGAAAAGCTTTTCTTCTATTCAGTTGAGAACAGTGACAAGGATTATTTTACTTGAGGATGGCAGATTATTTTACCAGCAGCTGGCAGATGAGAAGAATTCCCTAGACAACAAGGAGGGGCAGTATGGTATGGAGGGAACCCGGTTCGGAGGGTCTGGGGTTCACAGCTCCACAATGCTGCTTACCAGCTCTTAGCCTTCATTACATTGCTTACCTTCTTGGAGGTTCAGTTTCCTTATCCATAAAATGGGGGTCAGGTTGCCAAATTTATCAAATAAGAATCTAGGATGTCCAGTTAAAGCTGAATTTCAGATAATTATTTTTTAGTGTAAATATGTCCCATAAAATATTTATACCCCATGCAATAACTATGTCCCTAATGGTGCATGGGACATATGCTAAAACATTATTTGTTGTTTATCTGAAATTCAAATTTAACTATGTGGCCTATATTTTTTCTGGCAACCCTAAATGCGAGCAGGGGCAGTGGTGGTGACATGAGTAATTATCTCGTAGGGGTGTTGTGAGGATAAAATAATACCGCAGTTAGGTTTTATCACAGTGTGTAGTCTGTGTGTAGTCAACACATAACTATAAGTAGTGACTGTAACATAACTGTAACTGGTGTATAGTAAAAAACAAATGGATATTATTAGTATAATAGTTATTATTAATAAAGTTCTTTAAATGACAATTGGCCATACAGGGAGCCTTTGGGGAAAAGTTTCTGACTTTAAATTAAGGGAAGGTAAATTATGATCAAGATCTGGGA
Source organism: Hylobates moloch (assembly GCF_009828535.3). NCBI lineage: Eukaryota > Metazoa > Chordata > Mammalia > Primates > Hylobatidae > Hylobates > Hylobates moloch. The sequence continues at coordinate 60,396,676 of NW_026652283.1, forward strand.
ATAAGATTTAGACTTACACAGTAATAATTTGAGGAAGAGAAAGACTTAGTAAATTCATTATGTAATTATATAATTAACAACTTGGGAGGTTTTCTTTAAACATTTATTCCCTAGGGCATCATCTTTAAATTATATTTAGCTTTTGCTAAGTTGACCAGTTTGTGGTTTTAAGTGTTTACTTTCTTTTCTTTTGAAATGTAGGGAAAGCATATTTGACAATATCTTAAAGAAATTATGTGGCCGTATAAAACCTGAGGGTAGGGGCTACTGGCAAGGAACAAAAAGGCCTTTACTGCCACCTGGTGGCCATGTTCTTTAACTGCAATATGCCTAAGTGAGGCCGGAAAGGAAAGCGTTGGAAAACATGCTAAACCCAGAGGGTCCCAAGGCCATGTCATGACAGTAAGAGCCGTGAACTACTCTGTCCTTTCCCTCAGTTCTCAGTCTCTCACAGCTTGAGGCTTGAGAATTAGCAGCTGGCTATGAGAGGTGGAGGAGAGAAAATGGTGAAGTCCATGCCTTCCTCCTTGGTACCGAGTTTCCAAACCTGAAGTGAAGGAGTCTGAGAGGGGAGAAGCTTCAGGTTGAGTAGACTGTTTTTTACTTTTTTGTTTGTTTGTTTGTTTTAAAGAAACTCTTTATTTAATGGCTCAGAGTGGCTAGAAAATCCGTGGTATTGGTTAGCTTTCATCTCAAGTGCAGGGACAAGGCAAATCCAGAGAGAGGAGTTGAAAGGACAAAGAAAAAAGAAAAAAAAATTGCTTTTTACATGCATTTTGCTGCCTGCAGCTCACTCGGTAAACATGCTTTAAATGCATAAATATATCATGAGGTAAAAATTGGGGGAAAGGCAATGCATTGATGCCGATAGAGGACAGGCGAACTGCATTCCATTTGGACCGCAGCCTCTCATCCCCCCCCACCACACAAACTAAGGTCAAAATCAGGGAGGGAGTCCAGGGTAAAGTTATCAGTAGAGTCAGCTCTAGGAGCTATAGTTAATCTATTTTAAAAAATCTTAAAAAACCCAGAAGTCCATTATAGCAAGGACATAAAGCAGTCCTGGCCTCCTGACCCTGACCCAGCCATGGCAAGCAGGGCCGCTTTCTTTTATTCTCCCTTGTGTCCTCATGAGTCTTTCCAAGCCCTGCAGGGAAGGGTGGAAGCTGGTTCCATCAGTTCCTCTCCCCCAGCTTCCACCCTCTTCTCTCTTCTGTGACCTCTCAGTTTTCCTTCTCTGCACCGCAAATCATGCCGTCTTAGTCCATTGCTGTAACAGAATTCTACAGACTGGATCATATATAAAGATAAGAGATTTATTGCTTACAGTTCTGGAGGCTGGGAAGTCCAAGCATGTGGCGCTGGCATTTGGTGAAGGCCTTCTTGCTGCATCCTCATGTGGCAGAGGGCATCACATGGCAAGGGGGCCAGAGCAGGCTTGTCTGCTTGGGTTACTCTAACTCTTCTTTCTTTTTTTTTTTTTTGAGATGGAGTCTCGCTCTGTCACCCAGGCTGGAGTGCAGTGGTGTGATCTCAGTTCACTGCAAGCTCCGCCTCCCAGGTTCAGGCCACTCTCCTGCCTCAGCCTCCCAAGTAGCTGGGACTACAGGTGCCCGCCACCGTGCCCGGCTAATTTTTTTGTATTTTTTTGGTAGAGACAGGGTTTCACCGTGTTAGCCAGGATGGTCTCGATCTCCTGACCTCATGATCCGCCCGCCTTGGCCTCCCAAAGTGCTGGGATTACAGGCGTGAGCCACCGCGCCCGGCCAGGTTACTCTAACTCTTCTTATAAAGCCACCAGCCCCACCGTGGGGGCCACACACTCATGGCCTTATTTAATCCTAATTACCTCCCAAAGGCTCTACCTCTAAATGCCATCAATATGTGAATTTGGGAATTAAGTTTCCAGCACATGAAATTTGGGGGACACATTCAAACCACAGCAATGCTTAACCTTAGAATACTGCCTGGCATCTGCCCAGGCTTCCACAGCCACTACCTCTGGGACACGTTAGGATCTCTATTTACATGTAAGGCTTGCCATGGCCATTACACATCTGTGAGTCAGTGTAGGGTCCTGGTGGAAGCCCGGTCTTGGAGTCCCTCCATTATGTTTGCTACCCTGGCTCTCCACCTTCAATTTCTGGCTTCTCATTTTGGACTATGATGATTTTTTTGTTGTTAATTTTTTTTTTTTTTTTTTTTTTTAGTATGAAAGTTTTTAAGACGCCTACAAGTGGAAAATGCACTCCTCCCAGCCAAATCAAGCTTCGCCAGATTCCTTACAGCTGTGTGCAGTGAAATGACTAATGAAAGAGCCCTCTGCTGCTGGTGGAACTTTCACATATGGCACTGTTATGCCACTCAGCAGGACCCGACCCTGGTATTTACATATTGGATGTCACCCCAAAAGCCCCTGACCAGGGGGTTTCCGGGATGTAATAAGAATGCCACTCTGGGCTTTGGAAGGTGCACCGTATGCACACCCATACTATAGGGCAGGGGTTAGCATTTCAGACCCCTGTTCTTCCCTTGACAAGCAAGTGCTTTTCTCCAGGGAAGACGTTCGGATTCATTCATAGATCCATTGGTGCCGTGGGCAGCTCAGTAACAATAGCTCTGCTGCCTACCAGCTGCTGGTGGAGGTGTTGAGAATACCTAGATGAGGAAGTCAGGGCCCCTGCGTGCTTCAGCAGAGCTGGATGCCTGGCATGGCAATCAGTGGACACAAACCTTTGGATAATTTCCATCCTTGGTGGTGTGTTCTGTAGCATAGGTGTGAAGTGGGTGCTCTGGGAGCTCAGAAGAGGGGCTCTTCTCTTAACTTATGGGTGGCCAGGGAAGGCTTCCTGGAGCTCAAATGACTGAGCGGAGTCTTCAACATTTAAAAAAAAAAAGAAAAAAAGTGCTTTCCTCCCACCCCCAGTTAAAAAGGTAATACACTTCATTGAAATAATTTAAACTTTACAGAAATGTATTCCTTTAAAGTTCGGAGAGTAAAGAGGAAGTAATAAAGCTCAAATAGTAGAATTTCTAATTAACTGGGGCCTGTAGCTTTCTTCCTGAGAAGGGAGTGGTGTGTGTGCGTGCGTGAGTGCGTGTAGGTGAATCTGTAAAGGATGGAGTAGTACTAAAAAGAGGGAGGTGAAGACGGAGGTGAGATCTCATCTTTGTGCCCTGAACCTCTTTGTTATAATGTCAGGCAATGAGAGAAATCAGTACTCACCCTCTATGGGACTCTGGCTTTTTCAAACTTGGTTTTCTAGGTTTTGGTCTTGGTTATTGATGGCTTGTAACTTCAGAGTCTCATTGCTGGCCACGCTTCCGTGTGGTTTATTAAGATGTTTTCCTAAACAAAATTGATCTCTCCCTAAAAAAATTATAGGTCTAGCTGTAAGATTTTAACAATATTTAACCTGCTACAATGCCAATAAGAGTTCTTGTTTATTGAAGAATTTTTTTGCACCAGCTATGTGCTAAGAGCTTTACATTTGTTACCTCATAACATCAACTCTCACACAAACCTTATGAAGCGGGTATTTCATTATTCCCACATCCCAGATAAGGAAGCTAGGATTCTTACTGCTGCACCCACATAGCTGATAATCAGTGGGGCTTGGCCCCAAACCCAGGTCTCTCTGACTCCTGGGTCTATGCTCACGAACACACCATTCCTCTGCATTATTTCTCAAAAATATTTGTCTACGGGAACATTTTCAAAGGTGAGCACCACTTACCTCTTAGTACTGTTATTAGCATTCCGTGGGACACAATTTGGGAAATACTGCCCCAGGAAAATACTGCCCTGTCTTTAAAATAGAGATAGTAATACAATCTCCATATTGTGATGATTAAAAGACGTTTCAGGAAATGGGTGCTGAGGATACTTACCTTCCACTGGGAATGTGTGTGTGCTTTAAAAATAACATTTGTGGCCGGGCACAGTGGCTCACAACTGTAATCCCAGCACTCTGGGAGGCCGAGGCGGGTGGATCGCTTGAGTCCAGGAGTTTGAGATCAGCCTAGGCAACATGGCGAAACCCTGTCTCTACTAAAATACAAAAATTAGCCAGGCATGGTGGCGCACATCTGTGGTCCCAGCAATTCAGGAGGCTGAGGTTGCAGTGAGCCAAAATGACATCACTGCACTCCAGCCTGGGCAACAGAGCGAGACCTTCTCTCTCTCAAAAAAATAAAGAATAAATAAATAAAAATAAAAAAATAACATTTATAATGTCCTCAGTGAAAGGAAGCAGTGTTTTGGCCAAGATGATAAGGAAGATATTGTTACTGGGCTGGGAGACCCTTGGGCCCTGTTGGGGAGGGCCCTGTAAGCTGCCACTGCCCACCCTCCACAGGTGCCCCTTTGGTCCCCTTCCCTCTCCTCTGCCCTCTGGTTCTCTCCGTCATCCCTCTGTAGTGCTTGTCTTTGTTCAGGAAGATGCTCCATTTGCCCGCCTGTGGGCAGGGGACTTGCTTTAAACCACGCTGCTGCCTACTCAGGCCAGCCCAGGATGTCTCCTTTGCATATTTGGACTGTGTTCTGAGCCCCAGCTATAGGCCAGGGGTCTGTGACATATTGGGCAGACCACCCACAGCCCAGCTGCTGCCACTGCTTAGCCTACATGTGCCCAGAGAGCTACACTATCATCACCCACCACATCTCACCGACAGACCCTGCCTTTAGAGACAAGGACCAACCTAGGAGAGCCTGGGTTGGCTCTCCCTGCCTGGGCATTGATTTGGACAGCTCACCAACTCCCCAAGGAGCCAATCTTTTGGTCTGGTTGGCTCCCAACCTACTCCCTGCCCCATCGGTTTGCTGCAGGGGCCCGGTGGACCTGGCAGTCCCACATCATGACATTCCTTTTCTTGCATGCACCAGTTTTGCACAGCTGTCATTTTTCTTTCATAATTTCATCAGTCCCACAGATATGCACATTTAGGCAAAATTACGATGAACAAAACAGACAAACAAAAACAGGCCCTCAACCCAGCTTCTGAATACCAGTTAGAAAGAGCATTTGCATTCTTCTCAGTAAATATCAAGCATACTAAAAAAGAAAACAAATTATTTCACTTACGTCCTTACTTGCACCTGTGAGGGAGCCATTGTTACTGTCATTTCATGCATGGAAAGGCTGAGGGTCACAGAGGTTAGCTGATTTGCCTAACGTCGCAGAGCTGACAGCACCAAAGTCAGGGCCAGAATAATTATCCAGTGTTTGTCCCTCTGCCAAGTGCTGCCCCTTGGACTTGGGGCCCTCAGGCCATCAAGACTGGGGCCCTTTGCTCCTGGAGTGTCCCAAATTGATAGTGTAAGGGTGGTTCCGATTGAGTCTAACATGCTGCTGGGAACCTTCCTCTGTTTTCTTCCCTTTATTCTCTTCTATCTTCCTGTTCCTAAGGCTCATCCCACTGTCCATTGTTCATAGGCTTCAACGTGCTCTTTGACTTTTCTCTGTAGCTAGGCCATGGGACTTTTAGGTGTCACCGATCCTCCCACCCACTCACTTGCCCCTTGACGGTGCACCAACTGAAGCACAGCTATGTGTTGGGGTGATATGTAAGGAGAAATGTGAGACGTGGTCTTGCCCCTAATAAACGGTTAAAGAAAAATTATCCTGATATCTGTGAAAAACAGCAACGAAGACTTTATTCAAGAGTATTGCAATAAGGATCAAGATTATTGCAATAGGTGAGAGGATTGAAACCCAAATACGTCAGGGATGGGGGGGATTTACAGCCAATGAGCACGGTGCGGGAGTGGATGGAAAATTACTAACAGGAACTTGATTAGGTGGAGGAAGGGGAGCTTGATTGGATGTTGAGGGTGAGAGAATCTCAGTAAATGGACTTAACAAGATTCATTGTTAAAACTGGGCTTATCAGGTCAAGGGCAAGGCCTAGTTGAGAAGAAGCCTTAAGGGAACCTGACTAAAGTTTGGTCAGGGAGGGAGTCTTTGTCAGCACTCACAAAGTCGTATGAGAGTCAGGACCCAAACGCAGGACCCAAGGTGCTACGAGGCAGTGATGTGCCAGCCATGGCATGGCTGGAGCTTGGAGGGGAGCCAGTGGATATATCTGGGTTATTCCCTCCCCTCGCTCCAGGGCTGACTGGCAGACAGTCACACTGGCTTCATCTCAGGTTCATTCATTTCTCACTGCTCTGTGATATACCATACTTTTCTTCTACTTCACACTTTGAAGCTTGAATTTCCAGGATTTGATAAGAAAGACTGAAAACCATAAGCAGACTGAAAAGTGCCAAGGCTTTATCTAGATCTTGGACGAGAACTTTAACCTCATGTTTCTTGTTTGCAATATTGGGACAATACTTGTTACAGATTGAATTGCGTCCCCCAATAATTCATTTATTGACTTAACCTGCAGTGTGACTGTATTTGGAAACAGGGCTTCTAAGAAGGTAACGGTTAAATGAGGTCATAGAAGGTGGGGCCCTAATCTGATAGAACTGGTGTCCTTGTAAGAAGAGGAAGAGATACCAGAGATATTTTCCTCTGTGCACACACAGAGGAAAGGCCATGCAAAGACACAGTGAGAAGGTGGCCGTCTGCAAGCTAGGAAGGGAGGTTTTACCAGAAACAGAATTTTCTGGCATCTTGACCTTAGACTTCTTGCCTCCAGAACTGTGAGAAAATAAAAATGTCTGTGGTTTAAGCCCTCCAGTCTGTGGTACTTTGTGATGGCAGCCTGAGCACACTAGTACAATACCTATCCTGTGAGTTTACGATGAGAACTAAACATAAGGTGAGTTGAGGACCTAACTGCAATTCACACATGTTGGCTTGTCCCCCTTTCCTCCTGTCGTGTGATTTGTGGGGTGTTAAGGGTCTTTTGCCATCAGACACCTTCCTTGTGACCATATGATGGTGTGGAAAATTCACACAGTAGAAGCATTCTTTTGGATTCAGGCTTTGCTTCTCTGTATAAACTAAAAGGGGGAATTTTCTGAAAGCATGTTATTATCAGTTAGGATTCCTGGTTTCAAGCAGTGTACATGAATTGACTGGTTTAGACCAAAAAGGAACTATTGAAAGGATATAGACTGGGGTACAGGATTGGCAGGAAGGATGGAGGATCAGATGTGGGGCCTGCCAGCTGGCAAAAGGGCCAAACATCACACCTTAGAATGGGGCGTGAGGACTGCAAGGCTATGCTGCTGGGCGCCGGCTGCTGCTTCTTGCTCCTTTGACCCTGTGAACACTGGCGTGCTGTGACACTGCTGGACTAGACTCTTCTATGACTGAGTCCTCCACACTGATGTGCCCTGTGGTCTCTGTGGTTCTGGAGTGCTGCTGTCTCCTTGGCTGAGCTTAGATCGTGAACACTGGCATTTTCAGCACTGAGAGTGGGAGGCAGCTCTGCCTCCTGTCAAGATTCATAAGGTGGGGAACTTCCCCAAACAATTAAAAGCAGGCTCAAAATGCCAGATGGTCAAAAAGAATAACAAGTTCCCCCACAGATACAGGGAAACCTTTCAGAACCCCCACATAGGAAGTGCAGCTTCACTCACAGGAGTGAGAACAAGGAATCGGAAAGCCGACGGCTGGTTACTCTGCATCTCTCTGCCCCTATCTCTCTGTCTCTGTGTCTCTGTCTTTCTCTCTCTCCTGTGTTTTCCAGCTCCACTTGCTAAAGGTAAGGCCCACCTCTGTCCTGACCATTAGAAATTAGTTGTCTCCCTTAGAACATCTTTTTCCTCATCTTCTGCAAATATTTCTCAATCCCCCTTGGAGATTCCCTCCTCTGTCCATTTTTGGTCTAGGTGGGCTCCATCCTCAGCCCTTGGGATGGGCCATAGGACCCAGTCCCAAGCCAATCAGCACACTGTATTCCCTTGGCTGCAGGGGTGAGTATGTGACCTAAACAGCCTGGATTCCCCCCCCGCTCTTTTTTATTGAACTCAAACTTACCTGTTGCAAAGTGTACAAAGTGTATAGCTTGATGAATTTTACATAAAATCCGTTGTATACACCTGTGGAATCATTACTGAGATTGAGATACTGATCATTTCCATCAGCCTGGCACCTCCCCGTGTAGTCCTTCTCTGTAATACTCCACTCAAAGATAATCACTATTCCGACTTCTGTTACCATTAATGGAAATTTTACCCATTTTTGAATTCTATATGAATGGAATAATATGTAATCTTTGGTGGCTGGCTGTTGATCTTTCTCTTATTGACTTGCAGCAGTTCTTTATTTTGGATATGAGTCCTTTGCTAAGTACATATATTGCAAATATATTTTCTTAGCCCTTAGTTGCATTTTGACTCTCCTAACGATGTCTTTTTAGGAATATTAGTTCAAATTGTTAGTCTTTTCTATGGTTAGTGCTTTTACTTTGTTTTATTTAGAAAATCTTTCTATTTAGAAAATCTTTTAATGCTTTTAATTTGTTCTGTTTAGAAAATCTTTGCACACTCTGAGATCATGCGCAAGTTAATGACTTTGAGGGATGAAGAAGTAAAATGTTTTTGTTGCATTTGAGATTGTGAGGCAGTGAGGCTGAGCCAGAAACGAAGACAGAAAGCAGATAGACTTGTAGGGCTGGCCTTGAGATGGGGCACTGTCACAAGGTGAGTCTCAGCTCTGCAGGCACTGTCTGTTTACTATAGTTGTGGCTGAAATCAGAGGCAGGCCAAGTGGATGAGACATGGGGCAGTTGACCTCAGAAGAGATTCCTTTAACTATTTCCTTTTTTTTTTTTTTTTTCTTGAGACGGAATCTTGCTCTATCGCCAGGCTGGAGTGCAATGGCGCAATCTCAGCTTACTGCAACCTCCGCCTCCCAGGTTCAAGCAATTCTCCTGCCTTAGCCTCCTGAGTAGCTGGGATTACAGGCGCACACCATCACACCCAGCTAATTTTTTGTATCTTTAGTAGAGATGGGATTTCATCGTGTTGGCCAGGCTAGTCTCGAACTCCTGACCTCGTGGTCTGCCTGCCTCAGCCTCTCAAAGTGCTGGGATTACAGGCATGACCCACCACACCCCGCCAACTATTTCCTTTTTAAATTTTTTTTATTTTTATTTTTTGAGAGAATCTCACTCTTTGGCCAGGCTGGAGTGCAGTGGTGTGATCTTGGCTCACTGCAGCCTCTGCCTCCTAGGTTCAAGTGATTCTCATGCTTCAGCCTCCTGAGTAGCTGGGATTACAGGTGTGTGCCACCATGTCCAGCTAATTTTTTGTATTTTTAGTAGAGGTGGAGTTTTGCCATGTTGGCCAGGCTGGTCTCAGACTCCTGGCCTCAAGTGATCTGCCCACCTCAGCCTCCCAAAGTTCTGGGAATACAGGAGTGAGCCACTGCACTCAGCCTAACTGTTTCTTGATCAAATATTTTATTGAGCTCTTATGCTGCAAGATGACATCCTCATGGAATTTATATTCTAGAGGATTTTAGAGATTATTTAAAAATACCTTCTTATAGTCCAGATTAGGAAGCCAAGGTGAAGACATGAAAAATAATTTGGTTGTCATCACAGAGCTAGGGAAGAAGCACAGCTAAACCAGAACCACAGCTGGAACCCAGGTCTCCTGGATTGAACTGTTCCCGCCCCTGCCCCTGCCCCTGCCCCTGACACCAGTCCAGCAAAGAAAGACCTGAGGGGTGCTGGTGATGAGTGATGGCTGCTCTGCCTCAGGCTGAAGATAGAAGCAGCCTATCTCAGGTGGGTGGAAATTTTCCTTTCTTCCTTTGACCATGGGCAAAGTGATATGCCCTGGTCCGCAGCAACAGAGACTTCAGGAAGCCCACACACATCAAGCGGCCAAAGCGGACCAGTGTCAGCAGGGGGAAATCAGAGGGACTTCCCCCAAGTCCTTCCTGTCAAAGAAAGAAGCATGACAGGCCTTCATGAAGGCGAAAACCACACATTAAGGACTAGTCCAGACTGGGTACATGTCTCCCCAGTGCGGCTGCTACCCCTTGGGTTTTACCCCAGGACAGTGGGTTCCGTCCTGTCATGGTGGTCAGTGCTGGAAAGCTGGAGTTTAAAGCTGTACACACAGCTTCAGGCAAGCCCTAGGCCAAAGTTCAGTCCAAGGAGCACCAAGGTCTTCTCACTAACAGCAGGTAGGAAATGATGGACATTGGGTGATAACCTAGAGGCCAGTGGCATGGTGAGACCACTTCTGACTCCCTCATTTCCCATTTCTTACATCACATCTCCACCACGTGGGCTCACTTAGACACGCTCACAACTATTAAGGTACCACTGGGGGCTTCCTATGACCAAGTCCCTTTAAATATCTTTTGAATATTCCCTCCCACTGTGAGAGGAAGGTAGTAATAAGGTGGTAGTAAAATAGAATCTTGACACCCATTTATGACTTTTATGTGAGAAGAAGAAATGGGGAGTTGATGAGTGAGTGTATGGAGAGCCAGTGAGTGAGTGAATGTGTATATATGTATATATTTACTTTTCTGGGCCCCAGTAACCTTCTCCCTTGAATTCCTGTTGAACTGCAAATTTAGAGCTCCTTCGTAGGTTAGTCTGCTGATTCACTGTTGGTTTGTGGGTGTCAGACATGCAACTGTGACAGCTGTCATCATCATCTGTTTATGCTGGATCGTGGACTTCCTAAGAGCAAGGCCTGTGTCTTTTTTCATTTTTTGTTTTTAAATTGAGGCAGTGTCATACTCTGTCACCAAGGCTGGAGTGCAGTGGTGCAATCACGGCTCACTGTAGCCTCAACCTCCAAGGCTCAAGTGATCCTCCCACCTCATTTTTTGATTTTTTGTAGAGATGAGGTCTCATTATGTTGCCCAGGCTGGTCTCAAACTCCTGGGCTCAAGCGATCCACCCACCTTGGCCTTCCAAATTGCTGGGATTATAGGCGTGAGCCAGTGGACCTGGTTTTTTAAAAAATTTAAGTTTACATTTTATTGAAGTATAATATGTGTACAGAAAAGAGTACAAACCCTGAGTACAGCAGGAGGGTATACATGTACATAAAGGACTTACACCCGTGCACTCAGAGCCTAGATCAGGAAGCATGGAGAGCTGCAGGAGCTCCTCAGGGCTTACTGCCAGCCACCACTTCCCCTTCATCCTCCTGCCAGCGTAACCACTGCCTGCACTTCTCACACGGTAGATTAGATTTGCATGTGGGAGTCATATTTTTATGCCAGAAAAAAATACTTGATTTTTAAGAAACCTTATACATCACTAAAAGCAAATGTCCTTCAGGGAATACACAATAGTTCAGTTATAAATTCTGTAGTCTTGGGCCTTACCTTAAAAAGTTTGATGACTTTCAATTTAATTTTGTCTTCTTATTTTGAAATAATTTCAATCTTAAAGAAAACTGGTAAGAATAGTATAATGACTTTTTTTTTTCTGAACTGTTGGAGAGGAAATTATTGGCATGATGCCATATCACTTTAATATTTGAATGTATCATTCCTGGACCCAAGGACATTCTTCTATATAACACTAATACAACTATCAAAGTTATAAAAATACTAATAACATTAATACATTACTAACATGGAATCTGCAGACACCATTCAAGTTTCCCCAGCTGTCCCAATAAATGTGATTATCGCAGAAGTCCAGGATTGAGCACTGCATTTGGTTGTTGTGCCTCTTTGACCCTCTTCAGAGTAGGGGAGTTCCTCAGTCTTTCCTTGATTCCATGACCTTCACATTTTAGTAGATTCCAGTTATTCTGTGGAATGCTCCTTAATTTGAGTTGTCTCGTATTTCCTCGGAATTAGATTTAGGTAATGATTTTCATTTTTGGTAGGAATAGCAGAGAAGTGATGCTGTGTACGGTCTTCTCATTGCATCCTATAGGTGGTGCACAATTTCAATTTGTCTTGTTAATGGTGATGTTCACTTTGATCACTTAATAGGTGTCTGCCAGTCCTCTTTACTGTAAAATTATTATTATTTTTTTAAATTTGTAAATATTTTATGGAAGGTTCTTTGAGACTATTTAAATATCCCATTCTGGCCAGGTGCAGTGGCTCATCCCTGTAATCCCAACTCTTTGTGAGGCTGAGGAGGGTGGATCACTTGAGGCCAGGAGTTTGAGACCAGCCTGGGAAACACGGTGAAACCCCCCATCTCTACTAAAAATACAAAATTTAGCCAGGCATGGTGGCGCGTGCCTGTAGTCCCAGCTCGGAGACTCGGGAGGCTAAGGTGGGAGAATCACCTGGGCCTGGGAAGTTGAGGCTGCAGTGATCGAGCCACTGCACTCTAGCCTGGGTGACGAGAGTGAGACCCTGTCTCAAAAGAAAAAAAAAAAAAACTCCATTCTGCATCAAATGTTCATCCATTAGTTTTAGCATCCATTGATATTCCTTGTCTGAAACAATATTATTATGATGGTTGCCAAGCAGCGATTTTTTAATTTAATTATCCATTCTGCATTTAATTAGTTGGCATTCTACTATAAGAAAAAACTTACTTTCTTCCTTATTAGTCAATCAATTATTTATATTAGCATAGACCCATGGAAGCTTATTTTATCTATTGGGTTCTAATCTGTTTTCATCAAATTGTTCCCAATTTGGCCAGTGTTCCTATCATTCTTTGTACATTTCCTTGCCTTCTGGAACAACAAGATATTCCAAACTCATCTTGCAATTTTCCTGCCATTTCTCCTAAGGGGCCTGGCTCCTTTTTGTGGAAAATGGTATTTAGAAGTTGTCTTAGTTTGTTTGGGTTGCTATAACAAATACCATAGACTGGTTAGCTTATAAACAACAGAAGTGTATTTTCCACAGATCTGGAGGCTGGTAAGTTCAAGATCAGGGTGCCAGCATGGTTGGGGTCTGGTGAGCGTTTGCCTGTGAGATGCAGACTGCCAACTTTCTGGCTGTGTAAGGGGCAAGGCAGCTCTCTGAGGCTCTTCTATAACGGCATGAATCCCATACCTGGACCTCTGCCCTCATGACCTAATCACCTCCCAAAGTCCCCACCTCCTAATACCATCACTCTGGGGATTAGGATTTAAATATATGAATTTTGTAGGGGATAAAAACTGTCAGACCATAGCAGAAATCAAAATGTGGATGATAGCTATGTTCATTGCTATTGGGATGTCTCTGCTCCGAGGCTCTCAATGTATAGAGCTAGGACACACACACACACACACATACACACACACACACACACCCATTTACATCTAGTTTTATATCTGTATATACAGGAAAGCATGAATTCATGCTGCTATTGATGATTTTAATCTAACAGCAGCACAGATTCATTCTAGTTTTCACTTTCCAGATTTGTAACTTTTTTTTGTTTTTTTGAGGCAGAGTCTTGCTCTGTCACCCGGGCTGGAGTGCAGTGGTGTGATCTCGGCTCATTGCAACCTCCACTTCCTGGGCTCAAGCGATTATTCTACCTCAGCCTCCTGAGTAGCTGGGATTACAGGTGTGTGCGACCATACCCGACAAATTTTTATACTTTTTATGGAGACAGGGTTTCGTCTTATCTCCCAGGGTGGTCTCAAGTGATTTGCCCACCTCGGCATCCCAAAGTGCTGGGATTATAGGTGTGAGCCACTGTGCCTGGCCAGATTTGTAACTTCTTTTTCTGACTGTGAGAAGCTGGTTACCTTGATCTACCCTCAGGTTCTGACACTCCACATGGACTGTGCTAATATCCTCCTCATCCTACTTGGGCCCCAACACCCCATGCCAGGCTGTTTGGTCTGCTTTGCTCCCCTCCCACACCACCTGCCTCCCCAGTGGCCACCGCCTTTGCTCCCTGCACAGCCATCAGCCTCACTCCACTCAGGTGCCAGCAGTCTGCACCAAGTGATGCAGTCACCCTTCTCATCCTGCTGCTGCTGTAGTATCCTGCCTTGCCATTGCTACTGTCTCCCCATCCCCCCAACTAGATTCCCCTCCTCACCCTGCTCAGAACCCAGTACCACCCAACAGGCCGCTGTCACTGTTCACTTTCACTTTCACCCCACGGCCACAGGCTCTCCATTCGGAAGCTCTCCATAATTACCTCTCAGGATTCCCACACCTGGGAATTCTCCCCAGGTCCCAGCTACTTTGATCAGCTCCTTCGAGTAACGTTTGGACCGATTCATTCAGGACAGGAGGCAGGAACACAGAGACTGTCACAGGGCAGTCGCCCCACTGGGCACAACAGACACAGAGCCCAGGGCCCAGAGTACTTTTAGGGTCCACGACAATGTTTTAATATTAATTGCTTTTAAATTCTGAAGAAATAATGAATATAGTAATTAAGAACATAACAATGAATCCGGTCTGAATTATATTTATCTTTAAGACAATGTAAAATAAAAATTTTAATTTTTTTAATGGAAGAAGGGGTCCATGAAGGCAAAAGTGCCTAGGACTCATGGAAGTTATAATGCAACCCTGTAATATCTTTGTTAGCTATGTAGGCCAAATTCCCTGTAGAGTTCCTGGAACATAGTAGGTATTTAATAATGTTTGTGAAATAAGTAAATAAATAAGTGGTCAAGCACTGGGGCTTATATCTCTTGTTTTTCCTATGACAAACAAGAATAGAGTACAGTAAATAATAATTAATGATGACCTGTTTACTCGAATGAGTGCTTTTTTCCCCCAGTAGTTCAGAGCTATCCATATATTTATTTGTTCATTCAGATATTTATTGAGTGCCTACTATATTCCAGAGCCCTGCTTCCTTTTGAGTGTGTTTGTATGGTATTGCAGAATGTCCACCTCAGTTTTGGGAAAGCAGGGTGTGTCTACAATAATATAGCCTGGAATTAACTTGCCAGTGTGAAAACTGATCTGGGCCCACCCTCCTTACCAGATAACTGAAATGTACAGGCCCCACAGGTGAGAAGTGGGTTGAGATCAAACTCTAGATCCAATAACACACACCCACGTGCCATGCAGCCTTTTCTGTCCTGTTGAGATAAGCTAACTCCATGTTTCGCAGTATGAGTCACAGTTGAAAATGCCTACAACATCATAACTGGTTTAGTTCCTAGTTCTGTCAATTGCTTTTTAAACAATAATAAAATCAAATCCAATGCTCATGCTGGAAATTTGGATTTATCAATGAGGTACAATGTGAGATGCATGAGATGTTTGGAGCCAGAATTGTTTACCGTCTACTCTTTTTCTGTAATCTTTGAAAACTTGACAACTTCATTGTGCTAATCTCATTTAATTTAAATGAGTTGTACATAATTCAGACAGTGAATAAAGCTAAATTTACCTTGGTACTATGGAAAGGTACCTAGCAAACACATTAATAATGTGTATATACATGATCCTGTAAGGAATGTTTCATATACTTAAAGTAACATCCCACTTTCAAGTGCCCTCAAATATCTTGGCACAATGGTTTCCATGTGAGCCATTAACAGGTTCTGGCTCAGGAACTGGTAAACTGTGGCCTGTGGGATAATTCCCGCCTGCTGCCTCTTTATGTGGCCTGTGGACTAAGCATAGTTTTTACACTTTTAAGTGGTTGAAAAATAAAAGCCAAATCTGTTGTGATATGTGAAGATTATATTAAAATCGAGTTGCAGTGCCTGTAAATAAAATTTTACTGGACCCCAGCTATACCCATTTTGTGTATTAGTGTGGCTGCTCTTGTTTTATGAAGGCAGAGTTGAGTAGTTGCAATGGATACCATATGGCCCACAAAGTCGAACATATTTGCAGTCTGGCCCTTTACCTTGGGACTTGCTGTTGGCTGTTTAGGTACGTGGGATATGTCAGTGAGCAAAACAGACAGAAATCTCTGCTCACAGGAAACTTACATTTAATAGGGGAAGATAGGCAATGAACATAAGTAAATTATATATAGCATGTTAGAATGTGATAAATGTGATGCAAAAAAATAGAGCAGAGTAAAATGGGTAGGGGTTTTGGGGAAAGAAGGAAGATGTTATAGTTTAAAAGAGGGCAGTCAGGGCTGGTCGGGGTGGCTCACACTTGTAATCCCAGCACTTAGGAAGGCCAAGGCAGGTGGACCACTTGAGGTCAGGAGTTTGAGACGAGCCTGGCCAACATGGTGAAACCCTATCTCTACTAAAAATACAAAAATTAGCAGGGCGTGGTGATGCATGCCTGTAATCCTAGCTACTTGGGAGGCTGAGGCAGGAGAATCGCTTGAACCTGGGAGGTCGAGGTTGGAGAGAGCTGAGATCACACCACTGCACTCCAGCCTGGTGACAGAGCAAGTCTGTGTCCAAAAAAAAAAAAAAAAAAAAAAAAAGATGGCAGTCAGGGATGGCCATATTGTAGAGGTGACATTTGAGCAAAGACTTGAAGTAGGTGAGGGCATGAGCCATGTGGGTGTCTGGGAAAAGCATCCCAGGCAGAGGAATAATTACAGTTCCTTATAGGGATGTTGTGTGGATTAACAAAATGATACATTTAACTAAGAATAGTACCTGGTACATGGTAAGTTCTAAAAAAGTAGTTATTTGTCTTAGCACAGCTGGCTGTAGGTGCTACTTTCCTCTCTGCAGCAGGCTGCTGCTCTGAGTTACTCCTGTGGGTGATTCCATGGGGGTCCTGATAGCTTTATGTGTCCCAGGATTAGCTATCATCCCTGGGGCTTAGCTCTCAGGGACAGAGTTGTCCCTAGAGAATCATGGTCCCAGGAGATATCATATCTGTGGTCTGCATAGTTATACAGATTCCAAGAGTTTGTCACCACATGCAAGGCAAAGGGATTTGCCCCATTATCACACAATAAGTCAGCAATGGAGCTTCAATAGACATGGGGTCACAGTCTCTTGCTTCCATGTCTAGTGCTCTATGTTCCTGGACTGCATTCCACGCTCTGCAATGAGCCTGTCCTTGTACATCTTATTTCCTCCAATAGATTTTCAGGTCTCTTTGTGCCAGTATCATGTCTTATTCATTTATATTTCCCCCTTCAGGCACTAAACAAACAAACATAAAATGAAAAAATGAGAACTCTCTTTTTTTTTTGAGACAGAGTCTCACTGTGTCGCCCAGGCTGGAGTACAGTGGTATGATCTCAGCTCACTGCAACCTCTTGCCTCCCAGGTTCAAGCGATTCTCCTGCCTCAGCCTCCCAAGTAGCTGGGATTACAGGCACCTGCCACCACGTCCTGCTAATTTTTGTATTTTTAGTAGAGATGGGGTTTCACCACGTTGGCCAGGCTTGTCTTGAACTCCTGACCTCGTGATCCACCTGCCTTGGCCTCCCAAAATGCTGGGGTTACAGGCGTGAGCCACCGCACCCAGCCGAAAACGCTTGAAAGACTACTCAGTTGAAAGACTACTCAGGGTTTTGTTTGATGACACCATTTCAAATCTCAATTGTTATGTATGTAGATCTGTCAGAAAATGTCAGTGTGGAATTGATTGTCCTCTGTTCCCTGTGCTTACATAAAGCATGGGGAGTTAAATTGTCCTACAAATTAGGAAGCTTCTAGAAAAGACCCAGACACTTAAACATTTTCAAACTCCTTTATGTTGCAAAGCTCCTGGAGCATAAAAATGCATCTATGTGTTTGGGCCTTGATGGTCTCTGCTGGCTAGCAGTAGCATCAGGCTGCTAGATAACAGATGGCATTTCTAGGGGGAAAAAATGGCCAGATGATGCCAGACAAACACTCAGGTATCCTTTGGCCTAGTCTGGAGTGTTCGTCAAAGTGTGGTCCCTGGACCAGCAGCCTCAGTAATCACCTGAAAACTTGTTAGCAATGCAAATTCTTGGGCCAGGTGTGGTGGCTCATGCCTGTACTCCCAGCACTTTGGGAGGCTGAGGCTGGAGGGTCACTTGAGCACAGGAGTTTGAGATTAGCCTGGGCAACGTAGGGAGATACCATCTCTACAAAAAATAAAAAATTAGCTGGGCATTGTGGTGAGCACCTGTGGTCCCAGCTACTCAGGCAGCTGAGGTTGGAGGATCACTTGAGCCTGGGAGGTTGAGGCTGTGGTGAGCTGTGATTGTGCCACTGCACTCCAGCCTGGATGCAGAGTGAGACCCTGTCTCAAAAAGAAAAAAAAAAGAGATGCAGATTCTTAGGCCTCACCTCAGACTCCCTGAATCAGAAACTCTGGGTATGAGGCTCAGGAGCCTACAAGCCCTCCAGGGGATTGTTTGAAAGCCAGTGGCTACTTTTCTGTCCTTACAGATTTCTGGCCAAAACTCATCCTTCTCTGCCATGTGCCTAAGCTATATGATGGGGTCATCAAGGAGCTTCATTTGCTGAACATGGTGATGACTTTGAAGCAGGATTGATGAGAAATAGTGCTCTGGGGAAAGGTGAGATTTGTACCCGTTTTCCAGTTGGCTTAATACCTTCCATCTGACTGATGAAGGTGGGATACGTGTCAGTGCAGAGCATGGCCCAGGGCATATTACAAAATTAGGTCAGATGTGGAAATAAAGGGAACTTCAAAATCTGAAATTATTACCTCTGGTTGGGTTTCGGTTGTGGCAAGATGTATACGCAAGCTGGGCTGTGACAGGAACAGTATGGAGTCCCAGAAGCTCTACTCTGGTTTGTGAAGGCTGAGATTTGAAAAATCCTCTTGCAAAGCACAGAAGGCCAAGTAATAGCAGGTGAAGTGGCTTCTCCAGGGTCCTATGGCAAATCAGCCTATGGTAAGTACAGGTATTATTATTTTATTCCTGCCTCTCAGGATTGCAGATGTGGTGTACCTTTGGATGAGGTGTGGGAAGAATAATTTAGGAATGCATCTTTGACCTAGGGTAAAAGAATTGACATTTATTTGCCCCCAACCTGCTCCCAATAAAAAGTTTCTGAGCATAAAAAAAGAAGCTTAGGATTTGAGGCCAATGGTTAAAAATATCCTCGTAAAGAAGCCATGAATTTTGAAGACATGTTAACAACACAAGTGCAAATGGACAATAAGAAACTGACAGAGAGCTCTAGCTGTCACAAACTACACTGGCCACATAACAAGGCAAAAATAAGGATGATCTAATGTCTGACAAGCCATTGACCATAAAATAGGACATTAGCAGCATTTTTCAACAAATGGACTTATTATTAATGACAAACCTTTCCAAAATATATAGTTGTATTAACCTGAGTTCTCCAGACATATATGTATGTGTGTGTATATATGTATGTATATGGGTGTGTGTGTGTGTGTGTTGTGTGTGTGGAATTCTGTGACTGTGGAGGCTGAGAGGCTTCATGATCTGCTGTCTGCTAGCTTGAGATACAGAACAAGCCAGTGGTATAGTTCAGTCTGAGTCTTGAGGCCTAAGAAGTTGGGGAGATGATGGTGTAAGTCTCAGACCAAGGGCAGGAGAAAACAGATGTTCCAACTCAAGTGGCCAGGCAGAAGGAGTGAGTTCTTCCTTTTTCCACCTTTAGTTTTTATCGTGTCCTCAACAGACTGGGTGATGTCATTCCTTATTGGGGAGGACAGTCTGCAGATCCAAATGCCCATTTCATCTGTAAACACCTTGACAGACACACTCACAAATGATCTTTGGCCAAATATCTGAGCTTCTGTGATCCAGCCAAGTTGACACATAAAATTAACCATCACAAGTCCACCCCTTGCCAACTTGATACCCATACGTGCCTCCTGAAACCATACTTAACCTCCAAATAAAGACAATAACAACTTCATAATTCCACATGATATTACTATCCTGCATACAACAAAATGTATAACCCTTTTCCCAGAAGAGGAGTTAAAGCACTTGAGTGAGGTTTACCCTTCTTGAAATCTTAAACACTACGATGTAAAATTAACAAAACTTAAATACTGTGATAAAACAATACATTTTGTGTTATATAATAAGGAAGTAAGAGAGGAAAGAAAGCAAATATATATGTATATATATGCAGATACACAATTGTATTCATAACAAAATAAGGAGGAAATAATCATTACAATTAGAGTTCTTGTTTCTGTAAGTAGTCATGTGGTCATTCCTGGCATTTGTAACTACTTTCTATCACTACTTATTCATACTGCCTTTGCCTTCAGCAAATTTCTCATTTGGCTGTGATTCTTTTCCTGGTGAAGTGACCCCAACTTCATTACTGAGGGATCTGGGCCATTAGTAGTTCTGTCTGGACTGTGCTGTAGTTCTCCACTGACCTAATCACAGGGCAGAGTAATAATAAGAGATGCCCCCAGGGATCTCCTGTATGAGAGATATACTCTTCCTTACTCTATTGTGAGTAGTAGTTCAATTTCCCTTGGGAGTAAAGATCAATCACCCCAGTCAGCAAAGGAACTCCCTTTTTTTATCTATTGATTCAGAGGCATGAAGAGCCCAAAGTGGCCAGGTGGCAGTTTTAATTTCCAATTCGATGGGACCATTGTTGTTCATTGTCTCCTGGTTGAAGCATTTCTCCTTTTGAAATTAAGACCTCTAGGCAGGCAGAACATCAAGTTGAAGGAACAGGAAGGAAACATTTTACTGATGTAACTGGAGTAACAATAAGAGTTGCCACTCCTGTTCCTATCCTTTGATTCCTGGACCTGTGAATCCTGGCTATGGGAGAAACAGCACTATCTATTACTTGCTGATTCAGAGCATATATAGTTTTCTGGGGGGAGTCTTGCTCAACTCTGCAAATATTGCCACCTAACTGGTGCTATAATTGAGTCGTCAAAAGACCATTCCAATATTCTGTCAAATCAGCTGCGTCAGGATGGTAGAAAACATGGTAAGACAAGTGAATTCCATGCTACACTTTATTTGCTGTGAAGTGAGTTCTTTGATCAGAAAAATGCTGTGTGAAATGCCATGACAGTGGATAAGGCATTCTGTAAGCTTATGGATGGTAGTTCTGGCAAAAGCATTGTGTTCAGGGAACACAAATCTGCATCCAGAGTGTCTATTCCAGTAAGAACAAAACACTGCCCCTTCCATGATGGAAGCCATCCAGTGTAATCAGTCTGCCACCAGGTAGCTATCTGATCACCTTGGGGAATGGTGCCATAATGGGAACTCAATGTGAGTCTCTGCTGCTGGCATACTGGACACTCAGTGGTAGCTGTAGCCAGGTCGGTGTTGATGAGCGGAAGTCCATGTTGCTGAGTCTTTGCATAACCTCTATGACTGCCACCATGGCCACCTTGTTTATGAGCCCATTGGGTGATGACGGGTGGTTGGTGAAAGAGGCTGACTGGTATCCATGGAACAGGTCACCCTGTCCATTTGATTATTAAAATACTCCTCTGCTGTGGTCACCCTTTGGTGAACATTCACATGGGACACAAATATGTTCACGTTTTTTTTTGTTCATACAGAGAGGTCTATTCACAGACTGCTTCTTTAAATTTCTTTGTCATCAATTTTCTAACATGTTTTTTCCAAGTCAGTGACCTTCCAGCTAAACCAGTGGCCATAGATCATGAATTAATATATACTTCTATGTCTGGCCATTCCTCCTCCCAAGCAAAGTGGACAGCGAGTTGCATTGCTTGAAATTCTGCCCACTGAGACTATTTCCCTTCACCATTATCCTTCACAGATGTTCCAGAAAGGAGATGGAGTGCTGCAGCTGTTCACTTTTGGTTGGTGCCTGTGTATTATGCAGAATCATCTGTAAACAGTTCTGGGTCTTCTCCTCTTCCTAGGGAACTTTGCATGAGGATATAGGTGCAGGTTGGGAGAGGGCAGTAGAGCAGGAGTGAGGACCATGGATATTTGGCCATTTCTTCATATTACTTACTTGTGCCTCAGGGCCTGTTCAGACCCAGTCCCATACACATCACTCCCATTTGGTGATGGAGTGCTGCTGTGTACACCCAACTTTATGGCTTGGTGGGTCAGATAACACTTCATGATGTGCAGCGCAGGCTACATGGTAATTTGGTCACCCACAGTAAGGTGTTCAGCCTTGACTAAGGCTCAGTAGGAAGCCAAGAGCTTTCTCAACATGGCAGAAGTTATCTGTGCAGGACTGCAGGGCTTTACTTCAAAATCTCAAGTGTTAATGGGTCTGGAGCAACACACCGAAATGAGAATATGTTGCCTCCAGAATCCAAAGAGGCCCAGTAGGCATTGTGCCTCTTTTTTGGTTGTATGAGGGGCCAGATGCAAGAATTTATCTTTCACTTTGCAAGGGATATTTGGATGTTTCCCATACCACTGTACCCCTAGAAATATCACTGAGGTAGGGCTGGGCACAGTGGCTCACGCCTGTAATCCCAGCACTTTGGGAGGCTGAGGCGGGTGGATCACGCGATCAGGAGATCAAGACCATCCTGGCTAACACGGTGAAACCCCGTCTCTACTAAAAATACAAAAAAAATTTAGCTGGGTGTGGTGGTGGGTGCCTGTAGTCTCAGCTACTCAGGAGGCTGAGGCAGGAGAATGGCGTGAACCCGGGAGGCAGAACTTGCGGTAAGCCGAGATCATGCCACTGCACTCCAGCCTGGGTGACAGAGCGAGACTCTGTCTCAAAAAGAAAAAAAAAAAAGAAATATCACTGAGGTAGAAGGCCCTTGAATTTTTGTTGAATTTATTTTTCATCCTCTGACACACAAATGTTTTACCAATAAGCCTAGAGTAGAATCTACTTTTTGCTCACTAGGTCCTTAATGTAATGGATCAGTATGATATCTTGTGAAAGAGGATGTCATCGGTGCAATGGATCAGTGAGATATCTTGTGGAAGGGAAGGTGCCATGATCTCTGAGAACTAAGTTATGTATGACAAAGGGCTGAGGAGAGACCAGACCCCTGAGGTTGGACAGTGAAGTTGTACTGATGACCTTGCCTTAATAAAGCATACTGGTTTTGTTGGCCTTATGGACAGATATGGAGAATAAGGCATTTGGCAGATCAATATCTGCAAACCAGGTACCAGGAGATGTGTCAATTTGTTCTAGCAATGAAACATATCTGTTATAGAAGCTATATTTGGAGTCACCACCTAGTTAAGCTTATGATAATCTATGTCATTCCCCAAGACCCATCTGTCTTTTCACAGACCAAATAGGTGAGTCGAATGGGGATTCGGTGGGTACCACTACCCCTGCATCCTTGAAGTATCTTAATGGTGGTGCAAATCTCTGCAATTCCTCTGGGAAGGTTGTGTTGCTTTTGGTTTACTATTTTCCTAGGTAGTAAACCTAGGGAAAACTGGAAGCCTTTTCCAAATGGCTTCCATTTGATCTTTCCCACCAGGATAGCTCTCACTTCACAAGTCAGTGAACCGGTTTGTAGGTTCTGCCAGCTACTGACTGTATCTGTTTCAATTATGCATTCCAAAACTGGGGAAATAACTATCGAATGGGTTCAGGGACCCACTGAAATAGTTCAGGGCCCACTCTGAGATGAACATGAGCTAAACTGCACTGATCACCTGACTTTCATAATCCACTACCCTGACTGGAGGGCCACAGTGACATTTTGGGTCTCCTAGGATTAGTGTCAGTTCAGAGCCAGGGTCCAGTAGTCCTGAAAAGGTCCAATTATTTCCTTTTCCCCAATGTACAGTTTCTTTGGAAAAAGGTCAAAGGTCCCTTTGGATAAGGCGGGGAGGTGTATTGATATAACTTTTAAGTAGTGAATAGGATCCTTCTTCAAGGGGACCTGACCTCCCCTTCATTCAAGGGGTTGTAAACGATCTCGTTTGGAAATTGATTGAAGGGCTTTGGCTCTCTGTTTTTATGATACAGGTTAGACTTTGTTCACTTAACCTAGAACTTTTCTGCTTATCCAGATCAAGTAAGAATTTACTAGGTTTACTACCTATTTTACTTCTAAAACACCGTGATCAGCCAGCCAATGCCATAGGTTTATATGTCAGACTATTTAGCTTGCTGCTGTGACACTGCTGTCCATGATGGTAACCACGTCTGCCTTGTCTTTGGCAGGTAAGTGTTGCTGCTTGGCCCCTGCCACCCAGGATCCAATTACTCTCACTGCATTTAATTCTTAACTCAGTGGCTGCAGCTTCCACTGTGAAGTGTGGCCTACAGAGAAGAGCAATCACAAGGCTTTTCAGGGATGCTAGGGCTCCTCTCACAAATTTATTTCTCACAGTATTAGTGAAAGGTCTATCTTCTGGACTCTCCCGGTGTGAAAGAGCAGGCCTTAAATGACAAATCCACTCTTAAGATTCCAATTTCCCTAAACCCTTGAATCTCTTCCTCTACATTATACCAATGCAGGTGTGATATATAAATTCACTCACTGTGGGCCAACTTTTGGTCCATGTTTCAGCCGATCAGTCAATAAAAATGTAGAGCCCTTTCTAATTCCTTGAGCTCAACATTTAATGCAGAATTTCTGCTTAGTGAGCCATATCAATAAACTTGATTGGATTAAACTTTATGTTCTTTCCACCATTTGCCCAAACCTTATTTTTTTGTATTGAGGCAGGGTCTCACTCTGTTGCCCAGGCTGGAGTGCAGTGGCATGAACATAGCCTACTGCAGCCTTGACCTCCTAGGCTCGGTTGATCCTTCTGCCTCAGCCTCCAGAGTAGCTGGGACCACAGGTGTGCATCATCATGCTGGCTAATTTTTAAAATTTTTTCATAGAGATGGGGTCTCACTTTGTTGCCCAGCCTGGTCTTGCATTCCTGGGCTCAAGTGATCCTTCTACATCGGCCTCCCAGAGTGCTGGGATTACAGGTGTGAGCCACCATGCTTGGCTCCAAACCTTTAATATGCATTTCCACTTTTGTTGCCTGGATTTATGACTGTATAAATGAGAAAACTCAAGTAGTTGTTTTGGAGTGTAGCACACCTCCTCTTGGGTCACACTTTGTACCTCACCTTTCAGGGCCTGCTGGGACAAATGTAGTTATAGAAGCAAAGAGAGGTGGTGAGGGTGGGTCCTGAGGTGAATCAGCAGCCTTGCAAGGCAGTTGCGTGGGGTGGGGGCATGACAACTTCCTAGGAAATTCAGGGTTAATCCCTTTGAATGGGGTGGAGAGGTCACTCCCTCTGGGGGTGGGTAAGTGCTACCACTGGTTGTTGGGAGGCCACTTGTACTGTGGGTGGGAAGGCTGTTCTGCTGTGGGATGGGGGAGCCTCTTCTACTGGCAAAGAAAACTACCAGAATTTAGGAACTCAATGTTCCCAGCATCATCAAAGTTTTCTCACCTGTCCCCATCCCAATTTATCAGATTCTATACTTTCCTAGTTTATGTCCTCACATTAACAGTAGACACCCTGTGAGGCTAGGAGTTTAACTTGTGTTGTATTTCAGCTAGTTGCAAGATGAGATTCTGTTTTTGATTTTCAGCAATCTCAGCTCTTTGGCTCTAGGAAATAATGGCTTCCTTCAGGGCACACATAGAAGCCTTTAGGTCATTTATGCAGTGCTCAAGCTGAGAGTTCAAATTCCTGAATTCATCCTTTTCTTACACCATTTTGGTCAGCAATATTAGGTGTAAACAGCCAACCTCATTAGAGTCACCAGTTTTCCCAAAATTTTTTCTCTCTCTCTCTCCATATATATATATATTGTATACACAGTCACCACATTTTTTGATGCTTATAAATGGTTGACTAGGAGTATCCAATGCAGATATTTTGTGTATCTCTATTGCCAGAGTATGCCATGAATTATCAGTGCTCTCTTTACTACTGAAAATAGTCATTAGTATCTTCAAATCTAATCAAATTAGGGAGCCAATTCCAGAACCCTGGAACCAATTCAGAAAATTCATCTGTAGCATTTTGTTCCCTTAGAACCAATCTCAGAAACAAACAAAATCTATATTAGTTAGGGTTCTCCAGAGAAACAGAATATGTCTTTATATCTATCTATCTATCTATCTATCTATCTATCTATCTATCTATCTATTATCTATCTATCTATCTATCTATCTATCTATCTATCTATCTATCTATCTATCTATATGTGTCTTCTATCTATTATCTGTCTATCTACTATCTATCTATCTATCTCTATCTAAATATAAAAGATTTATTGGGAGGAATTGGCTCACATGATTGTGGAGGGTGAGTAGTCCCATGATCTGCTATGTGCAAGCTACAGACCTAGGACAAAGGCTGGAGGTAGCAAAGGACCTTGAAAGGGATAAGTTCAGAGGCCAGGAAAGCCAGTGGTGTAATAGAATCTGCATCTGAAGAAGACCTGAGAAGCAGAGGAAATAATATTGTAAGTCTCAGACCAAGGGCAGGAGAAAATGGATGTGCTAGCTCAAGCAGTCAGGTAGAAGGGGTGAATTCTCCCTTCTTCAACCTTTTGTTTTATTCATGCCCTCAACAGATTGGACAATGCCAATCCTCATTTGGGAAGACAATCTGCTTTACTTAGTCCACAGATTCAAATGCTAATCTCATCTGTAAATACTCTCACATGCATACCCAGAAATAATGTTTAGCTGAATATCTGGGCACCCTGTATCCAGTCAAGTTGACACATAAAATTGACAATACCAATAAAGTATCTGGAAATATAAAGTAAGAATAGCATGAGGCCAGCTTGATTAGCAAGACCCTTGACAACAGGTGCTTAGAACATGAAACAATCATTTCAACATTAAAGTCCTGCAGTCCTCAAGTTAGGATCAAGTCTTAACATTTCACTAAACTCATGAACATATTTTTAGAAGTGATTAGTTAGTTTTTTTTTTTTTTTTTTTTTTTTTTTTAAGATGGAGTTTTGCTATGTTTCCAGGCTGGCCTTGAGCTCCTGGTCTTAAGGGATCCTACCACCTCAGCCTCTTGAGCATATGGGACTACAGGCATGCACCACTGTGCCTGGATTTAAATTTCTTGCTTGTAATATCAAAAGACAAAAAGTTATACACCATGGATAAAAAGCATATCCTTCTTGCTGAAATAATGCAGATATAAATGGCTAAAATAATAATTCAAAGGAAAATGGCATGAAATTAAATAAAACATTTTTTCTTTGTCAGGAAATGATATTGGAAAATATTGCCAAATGTCCTGTGAAGAAACAATAATGATGGCAAGTTATGCAGTATGGGATGCTTATTGCATCATTGAAAGTACAGATGTTTCTCACATGTTTCAGCTAATGGCACATTCTAGATTTTGTGTCCGTAGTGGATCACAGGAAGAACTGCATTTGAAAGTGAACCACTACAGGAAGGATACACAGATAGCCTCAATTGTAAATGATTTACTTAAAATCATCATGCAATGGGAAAACTGTATAATCTATAGCATTTTTTATCTTCTTTGGATGAATTCTAAGAAATGCTCTTGTGATCTCATCTATTATACTACAGAACTTTACACCACAGTGCAGCAGGATCTCAAGGTGCCAGCTGTGAGCTCCCAGGAACAAATAGTTGAACTTGTGTTCCCAGTTAAGGGGTTTGGACCTGACCATGGGGGTACATGGATCAGATTTGTGATTTGGGATGGTCATAGGCTGGAAGTGGCAAAGGGTGAAAGGAGCAAGTTCAGAGGCAAGGAGACAGTTGTGAGGCAGGGCAGATGAGCTGGGCGGATGATGGATTGCTGAACTAGGGATGTGGCAGATAACAAAGTATGTTGAGTGAGGGTGAGAAAATGTCAGGAGTGACTCACATGTTTCTGGCAGTGAGTTAGGAAGCAAGGACATTTGAAGTAGATTTCTGGGATACACATAGAAGGCAGAATGAGCTTTCAGCAGAATTTTTGTCTTGCAGCTCCTTTTCTGTATTTTGTTCCCACATCTGAGTATCCTTTTCCACACATTTTAGGAGCTTGGTGCCCTCATCCACGTCTCTGGCTATTCAGCCCTTCTATTCCTACCCAAGCCTAGACGTAGGTCTCCACTCCACCTCGATTCCTTCAGTGCTCACATCTCTCTTGTATCCTTTTGTCCCCCACCCTACCAACCAAACATTCATTCCCTTTAGGCTCTGGGTTAGGAAAATAAAATGGTCTGGAGACAGAATATTCCCAAATTTATGGCCTTGTGTGCTTCCATTTCAATAATTTTATTTGGAGTAAAATCCTCTTTAAGGAGTTTTAATGGCAATTCATCAGTGTTTTATATCTATAGCTGGCAATTGTAGATGGTATAGCTGTAATTTTTAAATATTATACTAAATATAAGGCTTTTCCTTCTAACTTTACTAATCTGTTTTCTATCCAAATTGCCTGATTTAGTGATTATAGATGGTCTTTTCTAATATTGTTTGTCTAATCTGAAGAAAGTCCCGACATTTTGCCTTCTAAAATGCCAAGAATAAGTTTCTCGAGAAAGATATATATTCTCCTCAAAGGACTAATCTAAAGTCCTTTGGCATCATTTCTCAGTAAATGTATGCTCAATGAGTAGCAATGAATAAATGAATAGATTCTTGGGACTTAAGCTGTTAGTAATATAAATAATAGTTACCAGTTGGTGAATGCCAGGCAGCCTACTATAATTTACATCTATTACTTCTAATCCTAAAAATAATGATGTAATGCAGAGAGTTGTTTGGGGGTAGGGATAGGGCTCTACAATCATTTTTTCCCTTTTTGTTTTCTGGGTTTCTTTCTTCAAACTGACTGTAGTAAAACTTGGTTTGGTTGTGCAAGAAGAGTACTGTGTTTATTCACATTTATTAACATTTGGAAATATTTTTATGTAAAACATTTAATACTTAAACTAATTCTATGAGATATGCATTAACCCTCACTTGATAGAAGAGGAAATGGGGGCCCACAGGGTTAACAAATTAGAGACAGAGCTGCTAGTAGAGTGCAGGCCTTTCGACTCTGAGGTGACATTGAGTTAGAACTCCATTTGTCACCTGACTCCCATAGGCCTTTGCTCAGACTGGCATATTCTAAAGTGGTATTATGGGTTTCAGGAATTAGTATTATCTCAGGGTTTGTAGTCAATATTCCCCAAAGGTTTAAGGATATTTTTCAGATAAATGCTTGTAGGTCCATTTGGGTAACTTATGGAATTTAAAGGTCATGATGATTGAGCATTCTGGCTTACATAAAGTGTTTATTTACAAGGCCCTGCTTTTTATTTTTGTAATAAAAATCACCTTAAAACCTCTCAGTTTTGTCCTTGAAGGCTCCATGGTCTATAAGCCAGAGTTAGAGATCTCTGAGTGTCAGGCCACAATTGATTTCTACATGTATTTCATGGTAATTGCTAGTTATCCTCAACTCCATTTAGAGGTTAGTTTAGACTGTCCAGCTGGCAGAGTGGCAGAGTTAGACTGATTTAGATTGAGGAGGAATCAGAAATGTAGGAAGAGGGAGATAAAACTGACTTTCTCAGGGGGTGGGAGGAAAGGAAGATGATTTACTAGTTCAAGACCAAGTATGAACAGGGTCACAGTGGATTCAGTGTCAGTCTAAGATCTCCTAAGGCATTTAAGGGGGATGGGAACTAGTCTTGAGAATATAGGGCTGAGCCAATATTGGAAAAACTTTTTTTTTTTTGCTTTCTAAGGAAGA
This sequence comes from Hylobates moloch, assembly GCF_009828535.3. Lineage (NCBI taxonomy): Eukaryota > Metazoa > Chordata > Mammalia > Primates > Hylobatidae > Hylobates > Hylobates moloch. The sequence goes on from NW_026652283.1 coordinate 60,426,017, forward strand.
TAGACTATGCTAATGGGAAAGCCATACATATGATGAATTTGTATATATTCATTTGGAAATAATCAGAGAGAGAGCTAATCTAGTGTGCATGAGAGAGAGAAAGAGAGAGAGAAGGAAAGAGAGAAATTTGAAGCAGGAGATGGGGATGCATATGGACATAGAGAGGGAGAAGGAGGGGACCATAAAGTGGGGTGCTGCATAGGGGAAGGACCAGAGGAAGAATGCGCTGATGGCATGATTGTCTGAAGGCTGAGAATAGAAATGTTGAATACAGATTTTTAACATGTCTGCTGTAGTTATGCACACTTTACTAAGCAAGAGGAAAACATGACCAGTTTCATAATTTATAGTTTTTCATAAAAGAAGAATGTTGAAGGCTGGGTGCAGTGGCTCACACCTGTAATCCCAGCACTTTGGGAGGCTGAGGCAGGAGGATCACCTGAGTTCAGGATTTCGAGACCAGCCTGGCCAACATGGTGAAACCCTGTCTCTACTAAAAATACAAAAATTAGCCTGGAGTGGTGGCACGCACCTGTAATTCCAGCTACTCGAGAGGCTGAGGCAGGAGAATCGCTTAAACCCAGGAGGCAGATGTTGCAGTGAGCCGATATTGCACCATTGCATTCCCGCCTGGGCAACAAAAGCGAAACTCTATCTCAAAAAAAAAAAGAATGTTGAAATTAAGTTGCTAATAATACAGTTGATAAGGTATTCTGTCTTTCCACTTGCTTACAAAGTTGAAGAAATGCAATGATTTAGGTTTGAGAAGAGGAAATAATTTGGAGGATAAATTTGGTTTTGTCTTAGGTGACCTCCACTTGAACAGCAAAGAATAATGAGTACTTCCATTTCATGCAATATGGTGGACTAGAGTATCCATTACCTCTTCCAGTGCAAAACACCCAGAAATGCCAAACAAAGTACAAGTATTCTTTTCAATGCATATTTGAATTTATATGAAAGAAAGGAAAAATCCCAGGGCCAAAACTTGAGGGTAAAATGAAAACTTGGAAAGGTTGTAGGTCTTAAATGCTTGGGGTTTAATGGCTTTATAAGGCCTTAGGTTCAGTGGAAATGAAATTGAGATGCCAATGCATAGAGACCTACAAAGGCAGCAACAGTAGTGAACAGGGAGAACTAGAAAATGACTACTTTTGGCTGGACACTGACCTGAAGAAAAGTGTTTCTTAATGAATGAATACCATACTATAGTACCAGTCTCACATGATTTTGAGGTTCATATTTGTATTGTCCACATGCTCTAATAACATCCAAACCAAGAAATTACCATACATGTAAATCTTTGGATATCTGCTAGTAGCATATGCAAAATCTCTCTGGAAGGACTTACCCTTAAACCAGGCCCTACAAAACATCCACAGAATTAATTGCTAGGAATTTCAGATATTGAGATTATTCAAATCTTTAAAATAGCTATGTTCAAAATGAATAAATTTATCAATGAAGGAATAAAAAAAGAGAAACAAAGCTCAACAAATAGAAGAAGCTAGGTAGATTTGAAAAAAGAATCAAATAGAACTTCTAGAACAATATAGTAGTCACTGAGATTAGAAACTCAAAGGAAGACTTATGGAGCAGATTAGATGCAGCTAAAAAGAGAATCAGCAACTTAGAAAGTTAAAATCAGTAAGTTAGAAAGTTTATGAATAAAGAAGAGTGCACCAGACATAGTTAAAAAGAGATTCTTTCTTTGGATAAATGAATACATCTTTTTGGGTTATATTGGACTAGAAGATCTTCATTCTGTAAGGTGACTTTTATATGTTTCTGTTCTGATCCATGCTATGTTATAAAGTCAGGCTTGCTTGTATGTTTTTGTATATGTGTATGTGGAGGCCCTTCACTGCAACTCTCATATATAGATGACAAAAATGGGAGATCTCATTTGTGGGGGATCTCAGAGGAATAACAAGAAAGAAAAAAAGGAAAAAGAAATAATGAGAATGGACTTCAGACTCTGAAAGAAGAGAGAATTATTTAGATATTTAATACATTTAGAACTATTTTATTAGCTCAAAGATAAAGTGATGTTAAGAAGAGTTAAAAATGAAATTTTCTGGTAGTCATAGACATGATATTGATTTCTCTTACCCTGTCATTGGCTGCTAGAGATCTAAATAAATGTGGGTGTCCTGAATGCCTCAGTGATATCTGGAAGGGAAAACATGCAGCATGTTTTCAAGAGTGTACAGCAAAAGGAAGAGTTGGAAAGTGTAATTAAATGATGATAGCTTTAGTTTTTCCTATTGTAAAATTCTCAGTTAGTGTACATAATACACTACCATTTGTAAAAAGAAAAAATATGTAATGCACATAATTATATATACACATAACATACAGGGGACTGGTAACAGTGGTTGCCCCTAAAGAGAGAAACTATATGCCTAGGGGACAGTTAGGAATGGGAGAGAGACTTATTTCTTGCTGTATGTCAGTAGTTCTGAAACTTTTTAGTTTTGGGGCTCCTTTAACTCTTAAGAGTCACTAAAGAGCCCCAAGAATTTTTGTTTATGTGAGTAAAATTCCTATCAATATTTACTGTATTAGAAATTAACACAGAAATCTGAAAAATATGTATTTACAGATTCATTAAAAAATAGCAATAATAAACCCATTATTTGTTAACATAACATTTTACATGAAAAATAACTATATTTTGTAAAACAAATACTAGTGAAAAGAGTGGCATTGTTTGACATTTTTATAAATCTCTTTAATGTCTGGATTAGGAGAGACAGCTGGATCCTCTTATTTGCTGCTGCATCCAGTCCATTGTGGTATCACACATCATGGTGCCTCTGAAGAACACTATTGTGCAATTTTGAGAGAATTAGAGTGAAAAAGGCAAATAGCATCTTAGCCTTATTATGGACATACTTTCATCTTGTGGACCCATGGAAAGGGTCTTGGGAACCCTGTGAGGGCCCTGGACTATACTTTCAGAAATGTTGCTGTATAAAATCTGTTTGAATTCTATACCTTGTGCATGGGCCACTGTGTCAAAAATACATGCAAAGTACATAGACGCAAACATACATAACATGCGTATACATATGTAAATGGACACATTTAAAGGTGCTCTCTTCCAGGCTTTCTGGAAGGCAAAAAGAAAAGCAATTGAAGGTTGGTATGGAACAAGTGTACCACAGTTTTGATGTCGATAATACTATCTCCAGCTTTAGAAAGGGAAACTAATATATAGCTATTTATTATATTTAGCATTTACTGAGTGCTTACTGTATGCCAGGCAGTGTCAAGAATTCTACATGTTTTCTCTTGTTTAATCTCTTTCTGAACCAATGTGAAAGGTGCTATTATTTTCTTCACTTTACAAAAGAGAAAACAGAGAAGTTCAGTAAATTGTCAAATATCATGCAACCATTAGAATCTCAGAATGTCCAACTCTAGAGCACATCACTCTCAAACGCTGGACTCTGAATGGTTTTCCAATCCATCCTTCACTTTCATTCAACTCTGAAAATCATTTTATTAGCATGAGAATAAGGTATTTTATGGCTTTAAAATATGCTCAGTAATATGAAATAGGTTTCTTTTCTTGATATATGAATAAAGTTAATGGTTAATGAACAATTTTTTTTTACCATATTTCAATTAAAAATTTAAAAATATCTTCTCCTCAGCTCTAAAAACCTGATATTTTAGCCCTGAGGGATAATTTCAGGCTAGTTAGGGCTCTGAACATACAGCTGACTGAGGCACTTGAAAATACAGCAATGATCTCAACTGACTATCAGTTTCAGGAAGGAATCTCAACTCAACCTGTCTTTCAAAAACGTAAGCATGTTCCCCCTGCCTTAATGCATCTTTGCTTCTATAACAAAATACCTATGACTGGGTAGCTTATAAATAATAGAAATTTATTTCTTACAGTTCTGGAGGCTGGGAAGTTGAAGATCAAGGTGCTGGCAAGTTCAGTGTCTGGTGAGGGCTGCTCTCCTTCCAAGATGGTACCTTGAATGCTGTGTCCTCATGTAGGGGAAAGGCTGGCCATTCCCTCTAGCCCTTTTATGAAGTATTAGTCCCATCCAAGATGGTAGAGCCCTCATTGCCTAATCACCTCCTAAATGTTCCACCTCTTAATACTGTTGCATTGGAGATTCAGTTTCAACATGAATTTTGAAGGGAACACAAACATGCAAATCACAGCATTTCATTGCTAGTTCTCCAAAATTCATGTCCTTCTCACATACAAAATACCTCCATTCCATCCCGGTAGCCCACACATCTTAACTCATTCCAGCACCGACTCAAAAGTCTAAGTCCAGAGCCTCATCTAAGTATCATCAATATCAAACATGGCTTAGAATCAAAGGTGTGTTTCATCCTGAGGCATATTGCTTTCCAGCTGTAAACCTGTGAAGTCAATCAAGTTAGGTGTCTCCAAAATACAAGTAGGACAGACATTTCCGTTCCCAAACGAAGAAATAGGAAAGAAGGAAGGAGTAATAGGTCCCAAATAAGTTCAAAACCCAATAAGACAAACAACATTAAATCTTGAGGCTTGAGAATAATCATTGACTCCATATCCTGCCTTCTGAACACACTGGGGTGGGGATTGGGCTCCCAAGGCTTCAGGCAGGTCCATCCCCATGAATTCACAGGGTGCATCCCACACAGCTGCTCTCGGAGTTGGAGTCAGATGCCTGCAGCTTTCAGGCTGATGTCACATGCTGATGGCTCTACAGGTCTCAAGGGCAGCCTTGATCCCACTATGCATTACCCCAGTGGGGGCTCTCTGTGGTGGCCCCACTCCCATGGCTCGACTAGGCATTGCCTTAATGAGGGCTCTCTGCAGTGGCTCTGACCCCACAAGTCTACTGGGCATTGCCTTGGTTGGGGGATTTCTGTGGTACCTGTTCTCTGCCTGGGCCTTGAGGCTTTCTGAGGCATCCTTTGAAATCTAGGTGGAGGTAGCTGTGACTCCATAGCTCTTACACTCCATGCACTTTTAGAGTTGGCATGCACAGACACTGCCAACGTTTACCACTTGTGCTTTCTAGAGCAGTGGTCTAAGCCACCTCTGGGCCCCCTTGAGCCACAGCTAGGGCAGTTGAGGAGCACTGCACCAGAATGTGGGGAACAGAGACTTGAGGTAGCCCTGGGCATGAGCCCCAAGGCCCCACAGGCACCCTGCACCCCTCATTTGCCACTGTTCTGCTCTCAAGGTCCTCAAGGCCCATAGACACTCTGGGCCTGTGATGTAAATGGCAGCTTTGAAGATCTCTGAAATGCCCTTGGGGTCCTTCTTCCCTTGTCTTGATAATAACGTTTGACTTCTGTCCATCCATACTAATATCCTTATCAGTGACCTGGCCATACCCTAGTGTTCTCTTCCTAATATACCTTTTCATTCTTTACATGATCAGGTGAGAATTTTCCAAATCTTTAAGTTTTGCTACCCTTCTGATGATAAATTCTTTTTTTTTTTTTTCTGAGACTGAGTCTTTCTCTGTTGCCCAGGCTGGAGTGCAGCAGCATGATCATCATGGCTCACTGAAACTTCCATCTCCCAGGTTCAAGCAATTCTTATGCCTTAGCCTCCCAAGAAGCTGGGATTACAGGCATGTGCCACCACGCCTGGCTAATTTTTGTGTTTTTTAGTAGAAACAGGGTTTCACCATGTTGGCCAGGCTGGCCTTGAACTCCTGTGCTCAAGTGATCCACCTGCCTCGGCCTCCCAAAGTGCTGGGATTACAGGCGTAACACAAAATCTCTACTAGCTTATTCACATAATAACAATTGCTGCTGGATGCCCCTAACATTACAGAAATTGTGTCAATGGCTTGTCCTGCTTTCTCTCTGAGTATAACATCATCACGAATTTTGTGGCTGTTATTAACCTTTTTAGCTATAGTGTGACCTGCAGCTGTTTTTTGCTAAGAGGGCTGCAACTTTGAATAATATTTCTTATAGTTTTTTCTTTTCTCTGTCTTTAGGGTTAAAATAATGCTTTCTTCCTGAAAGGCAGTATTTGCCCTTGTTATGAAAACAATTCAACGGTGTTTTTAGATTGTTGGAAAAGTTTTGATGACCTCATGCCACTGGTTGGTAAAATTTCATAATAATTGATATAATTAGGGCCAGAGATAAATGCATCAAGAACCCAATGAAATTCATTGTTTGGATAAACGATTCATTGTTCTACTTCCTGTTTATACTTTCCATTTTTAGCTGCCTGGGTAAAGTCATTTTACCTACAGAGTCATTTATCCCAGCAAATGCAGATTTACTTAAAAAAATTAGTACTAGAGTCCTGTTTGCTATTTATGCTTCCAGTTATTTTGAGTTATATCATTTATGATGCTGATTTCAGCACTATGACTACCTTAAAACCATATTTGAACTATATACCCATTTTTATGAATTGGGATATAAGGCAACAGAATAGAAATAATAAAAATTTATATTTAACATAGGTAAGTAGTAGCACGTAAATATAAGAACGTATTCATGAGAAGAAATGGGTCTCAGTTGATTGATTGTTAGTAGCAGTGACATGACATGCGCAGCCCTTATAGTGTATAGTGTATATGCACCTTGTTGGAACATTTGAAAAAAAGAATATGGCAAGATTTCTGTAAGTTGTGTATTAAAAATTTGTTCCATCACTTTTTTTTCTCTAAATTTGCAGTAGCACTTCCAGAATCCTTAGTAGACTGTCAGGGACCACAACTGGTAGAGGGAAGACCACTGCGTATGCTCTGGTGCTGGAAGAGGGGGTCAGGGTCATGAGGGGAATCATGTGGTGGGGGAGGGCAAGGATGGTTCCTAGAATTCGGTGCTTTTTATAAAATAAATGTATTTTTTGCTTTAGAGCTACTATAGTAACTCTAAAGAAGGTGAGAACAATATTGTACACCACTCTTGGGAATACCTTTAACAACCTTTGTTCTCCCCCTAACACACACAAATGTTTATTCTCAGTGGGGCTGACCTTGACCTGCTTCTCCTGATCTCATTTACTCTACTGTACTTTGTATTTCTTTCCAGAGTACTTATCATCTACTAATATGCTACTTTATTTATTGTGTTTATCATTTATTTTCTATCTCCCCCTTCTAAAATGTAAGTATCACCAAGGTAGGGATATTTGCTGATCTTCACACTGATGGAGCAGTTCCTCACATCCTTTAGCATGCAATAAATATTTATTCAATGAATGAATGTACCGAAAGCCAGTTATGTGCAGGCAATGTCAAATGCATCTACTCGTTTTCTACTCACTTTGACTTACATGAAGTGGCTAGTGTCCCCACGCCTACCAGAAAATTGGGGCTAAAGGAGATGATGATGGTCATGATGATGATGATAACAACATAAGTTGTCATTTGCTATGTTTCTACTGTGTGCCAGTTGATTTATTAATATCACCTCGTTAAATCCTCAAATTAGTCCTGAGTGGTAGGCATTTTGATCCTCATTTTATACAATTGGAAACTCAGATCTGAAGGGGTAAATAATATGCTCATGACGACATAGCTGGGAAGTGATTGAACGAGGACTTGAATCTCTGCCTCTGTGGTCCCAGTCCCTGGTTTTCTCCATAAGTTGCCTCTTTAAAGAATCTGTTTTAACACTGTTGATCTGAAAAAAATTAATCTACAGTATGATTAAATTGCTTAATTCTCTGTGGGAATTCGAGATTTTCTTATTCAGAGCATAAGAAATAATAATAATTTTCTCTTACACACCTAATAATTGGAATGACAAGATTTAAATCAGAGAGGGAGAAGGGGATATGTACCAGGGTTGGGCCAAATTCCCCTCCCCCTACAGCTTGAAGGGGACATAACTGATAGGCTGGGGGTTCTTGTGGTCCCTTGGATATTTCTTTGCTTATTTCCTTATGGGTGGGGGAGATTAGAGGAGGCTTATCATTAATAAGAAGGGGAGCTATAGGGAGGCTAGGATATGGGGGTAAGCTGAGAGGTTCTCCTGTGGGATGTAAATTGCAAGGTTTGCATAGTTGTATATTCTCCTTCAATGATAATAACTGGTTTAATGTTCAAACAGATATTCCCAAAACCACAGTGTCTCTTTCCAGAATCTGAAAAGGAAATAAGGTAATCTTCAATATTGTGGATGAATGAATCCCAAGCTATACAAACCACAGACAGACAAATCAGCTTTTTCTTTTCCTTTTTGTTTGTTAAGTATGATAAAGTAAAATTTTAAAAATGTTAATGGATCTTGGTTTAAATGATACCTCACTAAAGAAGCTATTCACAAAATTTGGTTGGTCTACTACCTCTACTCAATAAATATTACTGATGTAAAGTCCTATTTCTCTGTACTGAACACATGCACTTTTATTTATGTAGACAGTTTTTCAACCTCAGCCTGGATTGCTATTTTGGGCAAAGAATTCTTTGTTGTGGCAGGGGCTGTAAGGTGTTTAGCAACATAGCAAGACGTTTAGTTACATCCTTGGCTTCTACTCACTAGCAGCTAATTAATTCCCCCCCACTCCTGACCTCCTGCACCTGATAATTGGAATGACAAGATTTCATCTCTCAACATATGTTGGGGATAACTAAGATAAAAGCATGAAACAGTGTCAAACAGAGATCCCAAGCAGAGTACCAGAGCTCGAGTTTGTTTTGTAAAAAGGTGATTGCCATTAATTTGGTTCTGCAAAGACGCAGAATTTCAGCTGCTCACTTCTTGGTTTTGAGGCACTTTTTTTGTGTGTGTGTGAAAACAGTAAATCTCTTAGAATGGTGCCCTGCATATATTAAGGCCTTGATAAATGCTAGCTATTACAATCATGAAGGAGTGGTGCATGGCGGCTCTGAGGGTAGGTGATATGGTAGATATGACATAGTCCAGGCAGGCAGGGAAAGGTCCACCTTAGGAAATGCTGATCACTGTGGGATGTGAAAAAGAATAGGAATCAGTCAAGTATTTGAAGAGGAACACTGTAGGTTAAAGGTCCTAGTCCTAGCTGCACTCTGGAATCACCTGAGGAAGACTTTTCTTTTTCATGGTATTTTAAAAAAATTATACTTTAAGTTCTGGGATACATGTGCAGAACGTGCAGGTTTGTTACATAGGTATACACATGCCATGGTGGTTTGCTGCACCCATCAACCTATCATCTACATTAGGTATTTCTCCTAATGTGTCCAGAATTGGTTCATTCTGGTGAGTTCTTGGTCTCGCTGACTTCAAGAATGAAGCTGTGGACACTTGCAGTGAGTGTTACTGTTCCTAAAGATGGTGTGTCCAGACTTTGTTCCTTCAGATGTGTCCAGAGTTTCTTCCTTCTGGTGGGTTCTTGGTCTAGCTTGACTTCAGGAGTGAAGCCACAGACCTTTGCAGTGAGTGTTACAGCTTTTAAAGGTGGTGCGTCTGGAGTTGTTTGTTCCTCCTGATGGGTTTGTGGTCTTGCTGACTTCAGGAGTGAAGCTGCAGACCTTCACAGTGAGTGTTACAGCTCATAAGGGTAGTGCAGACCCAAAGAGTGAGCAGCAGCAAGATTTATTGTGAAGAGCGAAAGAATGAAGCTTCCACAGTGTGGAAGGGGACCCGAGCGGGTTGCCGCTGCTGGCTCAGGTGGCCAGCTTTTATTCCCTTATTTGGCCCCACCCACGTCCTGCTGATTGGCCCACTTTACAGAGCACTGATTGGTGCATTTACAAACCTTTAGGTAGACACAGAGCACTGATTGGTGCGTTTTTACAGAGTGCTGCTTTGTGCATTTACAAACTTTAGCTAGACACAGAATGCTGATTAGTGTGTTTATAATCCTTTAGCTAGACAGAAAAGTTCTTCAAGTCCCCCCCGACCCAGAAGCCCAGCTGGCTTCAGCTCTCAATCCCCCCTCTGAACAGGACACCACAACTGCTGTTGGGAATTGGGCAATGACTGCTCTAGCTACTTCCTGCTGGATAGGGGTGAAGGAGGGGCCCTGCAGTTGTAGTGTCCTCCAGAGGGGAACTCTTTAGGCCAGTGAAAAGGCCAGTGGGTCGGTCCAAGGGTCCTTGGTAGAAGTTGTTAGTTGAGCTCATTTGGGGTTCCATTTGTAAGACCATCTGTAGTTTGATGGCCTCGATCCTGGAGGAAACACATTTGACAAGGAGGTTAAAAATACAGGGCCCAAAGGCGAGTAATAGCAAGATGGCTGTCCTGGGACGTAGAAAGGGGAGAAGCCATGTTGCCCAACTCCAGAGGTTGGTATAAGAATTTGAGAGGCATTGTCTGATTTCAGAAGCCTTTTCCTGTAAATGCTGGGTGGCATCTCGTACTATCCCTGACTGGTTAGTGTAAAAACAGCACTCTTCTCCTAAGAAGGTGCAGAGTCCTCCTTTCTCAGGAGTGAGGAGGTCTAGGCCTTGGCAGTTTTGGAGTCACTGCTGCCAAAGAGTGTATTTGGGATTGCAGAGTAAGGATAGACTTCGTTATTTCTTGCAAACTGTCTGAGAAATCCTCTGAGAGTGTGTGGTAGTAGGATAATGAAGTAGATAATCTGGCTCTTCCAGTTCCTGTAGCAGTAGCCATTTCTAACCCTATAAGTAGGGGTATTAGTTGTATGGCTCTGCGCTGACAGACTTGAGTTTTGAGGGGTACTGATAGGGTCTGATTTCCTTGGGCAATGTTAATGTTGGGACTTAGAAAAACTAAGGTGCAGGTGCCTGTCCAGTTAGTGGGGAGGCAGATATAGGTCGACGTTCCACATAAGAAGAATATACCTTGGCTGGGTAGACAGAACTGGTTGTGTATGTTAAAAAGGTGGGTGAGTTTGTTGTTTGCATTTTCCCGTATTCCTAGAGTACTTGCCAAGGTAGCTCTGGTGAGTGGCTGCAAAGGGGTGTTGGGAGGAAACTGAGTGGCTCCCTGTGTTCTATTTTCCCATTGGAGAAAAAATAGTTTTGTATCTACTAGGAACCATTCGAAAGAGTGATTGAAAGAGGGGATGAGGAGGCATTCACTAGTGGTGGTGACGCTGCTGCAGGGGGTCCAGGGGTGAATGGTCATGCAGGGAGTATATTTGCCATTACAAAACCTGGACTGTTTGTTAAGCAGGGAGGAGGTGATGATTTTTGAAGTCCCTGAGAAGCGGACAAACCATCTGAATGGAGCTGTTTGGGTGACTCGGAAGTTACTATGATCAGCTGGGGCTTGAAGTTGTAGGGTGTAATTACACTGATGGAGTCTTTTAGCCTGATTTGGACTGGGTGGGCATTTTTTGCCCTTCCGAATTGTCCTTCCAATTCCCAGACTTCAGAGTTGATTCCCTCCTCAAGCAGGGGACTACGAATGGGTAACTTGTTCCCCATATTCATGTAGATAATAGCTCCAGCTTTGGCCAGTCTATCCCTCCCTAATACAGGTGTGGGACTTTCAGGCATAACAAGAAAGGCACGTGAAAAGAGCAAAGTCTCCCAATTACAACTGAGGAGGTGGGAGAAATACCTGGATACAGGCTGTCCCAGGATTCCTCGGATAGTAAGAGGCTTGTTTTTTCATTGGACAATCTTTTTTAAAGTGTCCTTGTAAACCACACTGATAACGAGCCCTACTGGGTGATTGGCCTGCTCCATTTTCTGTCCTCTCTGAACCACCAAGGTTTGTTTGTCTGAAGGCCATGACTAAGGCTGCGGCCTTTCTCTGATCTCACTTTTCCTTTTGGGCCTGTTCCTCTTGGTCCCTGTTACAGAACACCGAGGTTGCCAGGTTTAATAATGCCTCCAGATTTTGTTCAGGGTCCAGGGCTCACTTTTGGAGCTTTCTCCTGATATCGGTGGCTGACTGGGTAATAAACTTATCTTTTAGGATCAATTTACCCTCAAGGGAGTCAGGTGACAGGGGAGTATATTTTCTTAAGGCCTTCCACAGCCGCTTGAGGAAGGCAGAAGGATTTTCTTCCTTTCCCTGAGTTATGGTGGATATCATTGAATAATTCAGTGATCTACTTGATCTGCTTTAATCAGAGAGGGAGAAGGGGACATGTACCCGGGCTATTTCCTAATTCTCCGTAGTCCTTCTAGAACACAAGTCAGTAGATGTTTATGACTCCAGTCCCCATGATTTGGGTTGAGGTCCCAGTGGGGATCCATTTTGGGGAGGGCTTGCTGACTGGTAGGGAATTTGTCCCTTTCTTCAGCTGTAATTCTATCATTTACTTGACTAAGATACCAGGTATCTTCAAACTCTCAGGCTGCAGCTAAAGCTGCATTCTTTTCATTAAAGGCCAGGGTTTGATCTAACAATACCATGACATCTCTCCAAGTGAGGTAGAAGGTTTGCCCTAGACCCTGTAGGACATCGGTATACCTATCAGGATCATCTGAATGCTTCCCCAGGTCTGCTTTGATCTGCTTTAAATCAGAGAGGGAGAAGGGGATATGTACCAGGGTTGGGCCAAATTCTCCTCCCCCTACAGCTTGAAGGGGACATAACTGATAGCCCAGGGTTTTTTGTGGTCTCTTGGAGATTCCTTTGCTTGTTTCCTTCTGGGTGGAGGAGATTAGAGGAGTCTTATCATTAACAGGAAGAGGAGCTATAGGGAGGCTAGGAATTGGGGGTAAGCTGAGAGGTCCTCCTGTGGGATGTAAATTGCAAGGTTTGCATAGTTGTGTATTCTCCTTCAATGAAAAGAAAGCTTGGACATAAGGTATTTCATTCCATTTGCCTTCCCTCTTACAGAAAAGGTCAATCTGCAGGATAGTATTGTAATTTATACTTCCCTCAGGTGGCCATTTTTCCCCATCAGAGAAAGAATATTGGGGCCAGGGTGTATTGCAGAAAAAAAAGCCACTTCTTTTTCAGGGTTTGTGGGTCAAATTGGTCCCAATGGCTTAGGATGCATTTCAAGGGTGAGCCTGTTGATGCCTGAGTGTTTCCTATCTGAAAGGAAAAAACTGCCCATGGTTTTGGTCTGTTATTTTTCCTCCCACCCAAGAACCCGCAACGGTCCCTGGACCCTGCTGTTCAGAATAGTTGCGCTTACCGAAGCAGCAGTGGAAACAATAGTTTTCCTCCTAGACCACAAAGAGGACCGAGGAAGGCCAGATTTAGTGGCCCTTACCAACACATTCTCGAAAACCTGCACCCTTGCCTTTCCTTTTAGACCACAAAGAGGACCAAGAAAAGTCAGATTTAGTTGCCCTTACTGACACATTCTCAAAAACCTGTTAGAGTCTTAAGCCTTTTATCCTGTTAGTATTGGGACTTTACACTTGTCCTATAAAGATGATATGCCTCAAAATGGAGTGGAGGGCTATACCCTGAGGGAGGGAAGGGATCTTTAGGGTGGGAAGAGTGATGCCTTTAGTCCTCACCTCTCATCATATGAATGGGAATGATATCCCCCCCAATTTTGGAGTCTATAATTTCTGAGGCTCCCCATATCCTAGCTTCAGGAATAGCCTTTTTTAGCCCTGCTAGTCTGAGGAGGGATCCTAAAATTCCAGATAGTCCCCCCACTGATGGGGCTTTGGGCAATAATTTTATCTTTCTAATTGGTGAGCCTGAGTGCCTAAAGAAGGGAACGGAGTCCTGAAATTTATACTAGGTATCATTCTTATAGGATAAACTAGAAGAGCACCAAGGACAGGGAGTGGTTTTTAGAAACAGGACTAGCCTCAGAGAAGAGAGGTGGGAGGAAGTTTGTCTGACAGGCATTAGGACCTAGGAGGCAAGGGTCAGGATAGATAGGATAGATGGGCTAGTCTTGCTTGGGCAATGTAACTTTGAGAGTTCTGCTCATGGCTGCAGGGTCAACGAACTTGTTGTTGGGACCCCGAAGCTGAATAGCTTTCCTCTCTGTTGACCCTCAGCTCAGCCCACAAGTACAGGGAAAGCGGAATCTGGTTCCAGGCAAACCAACACTCCCAACTCTGAAGAGTCGGGGGTTGTTAGAGAGCCCTTTCCCAGAAAGCCTGATACCTGTTCCTTTAGTCAGGCAGCTGCACTAGTCGCTTTTAACTGGCCAAAAGGTGTCCGGTATTTAGCCCCTGTAAGGAAAAACAGGACAGAATAGCAAGCAAAAGGGGTCCAATGGTACTCACCATGTGGCAGTATTCCAGACAAGCCCCCAAGATGTGTCTGGAGTTGGTTCCTGATGGTGGGTTTGTGGTCTTGCTGACTTCAAGAATGGAACCATGGATCTTTGCAGTGAGTGTTGTAGCTCTTAAAGATGGCATGGACCCAAAGAGTGAGTGGTAGCAAAATTTATTGTGAAGAGCGAAAGAACAAAGCTTCCACAGTGTGGAAGGGGACCTGAATGGGTTGCTGCTGCTGAATGGGGGTGGCCAACTTTTATTCCCTTATTTGTTCCCTCCTGTGTTCCATTTTTGTCCTATCAGAGTGCCTTTTTTCAATCCTCCCTGCGATTGGCTACTTTTAGGATTCTGCTGATTGGTGCATTTTACAGAGCACTGATTGGTGCATTTTACAGAGCACTGATTGGTGCATTTTACAATCCCCTTGCTAGCTACAGAGTGCTGATTGGTGCATTTTAGAATCCTAGCTACAGAGTGCTGATTGGTGCATTTTATAATCCTCTTGTAAGACAGAAAAGTTCCCCAAGTCCCCACTCGACCCAGCAAGTCCAGCTGGCTTCACCTCTCAGTATGAGATGCTGTAGAGACAGGTGTAGGTCAAGGGGGCAGGCCCTCATAGGCCACATTAGCCCTCATAGGCCACATTAGGGTTTTGTTCCATTGGGGAATTGTTAGACAGTTTTGATGATCCTTTTCCCTGAGTGTCCTCCTAAGCAGGGTCTTATGTTCAGAGGCAGATTTTCCATGAAGTTAAAGAAGCTTGAACTTCAGGGTCCTTCATGGCATGAGCTCCTTAGAGGGACACTGGCAGTGGGTTCACATGATCTTATGTTTTTGCAAAATTTGCAAAAAGAAGTTATTTTTACCCCATAAAACCCCCAACTCTTAACACTACAACTTCTTCTCTGTCAAAAGTCCTTTCTGTTGGTAGGGTTGGAAGTGAGCATTTTTGGGAGGTTAAGTTGAGGATTCATTTAATTTAGGTTTAGTGGGAGGTATTTATGTATTTTACTGTCATTTCCACGTGTAGTGAATTATTACTACATGATCTCGCATAGGAATGGTTTCTAGAAAATGGAATCCTCTGTTCTGATTCATCCGGCACTGTAACACAAAGAGATAGGTTTGGAGGCTGTATCATCAGATGAATGTGTGCCATGGTAAAATATACAAATGTTGATCCATGGAAGGGAGACAAGATATGGAGTGTATGGGGCTGGAAGCTACTCTGAGGAAAGTCCTTGCAGTCGTGAGAGTGTGGAATTGTAGCAAAGAGTGTAGTTCTCTGAATGATTCAGTCCAGCTCTCAGAAATGCCCATTGTTAACACTATCTAACATGAAGGGATGTGTGATGGAGAAGTCAGTATGGGAAGACAGAGTGTTATTAACCATTTGTGGTAAAATTATCTGACTTTTCCAGACTGGACAAATGGATAATCATGTGTACTCATGCGAGGGCCCCTCCCAGGGGCTTAGAAGTAGCCTGTAAAGCGAGGGCCCAGAATACAAAGATCTAGAAAATGGCCATTCTCTTATGTCAGGAATTTATTTTTTAGGCAGCATATATAGTTATACTGCATCACATACTTTTCAAAGAAAATTGTGTCCAATCGGATTTATGCAAATTCTTGTGTTTATAGGACATATATATATTTTAATTTTTGTTTCAATTTTTTATGGGTACATATTAAGTGCATATATTTATGGGTTGCATGAGATATTTTGACACAGGCATACAGTGCACAATAATCACATCAGGGTAAATAGGGTATCCATTACCTCAAGCATTTATCCTTTATGTTTCAAACAATCCAATTATACTCCTTTAGTTATTTTAAAATGAACAAAGAAATTATTTTTTTACTATATTTACCCTGTTGTGCTATCAGATACTAGGTCTTATTTGTTTTTTCTAACTATTTTTTTTTTTGTACCCATTAACCATCCCGTTTCCTTCAACCCCTCCACCTGGACTTCCCTCCCCAGCCTCTGGTAACCATCCTTCCACTCTCTATCTCCATGACTTCAATTATTTTAACTTTTTGCTCCCACAGATAAGTGAGAACATGCAATGTTTGTCTTTCTGTTCCTGGCTTATTTCACTTCCATCTATGTTGTTGCAAATGACAGAATTTCATTCTTTTTTATGGCCAAATAATGCTCCATTGTGGATACGTATTAATGCCACATTTTCTTTATCCATTCATCTGTTGATAGACACTAGGTGGCTTCCAAATCTTGGCTATCATGAACGGTGCTGCAACAAACATGGGGATGCAGATATCTCTTTGATATACTGATTTCCTTTCTTCTGAGTATATACTAGGAGTTGGATTCCTGGATCACATGGTACCTCTCTTTTTAGTTTTTTGAGGAACCTCTAAACTGTTTTCCATAATGGTTTTACTAATTTACATTCCCACCAACAGTGTATGAGGGTTCTCTTTTCTCCACATCTTAACCAGCATTTGTTATTGCCTGTATAAGACATAAATCTTAAGCAGTATAACAAATAAAGAGTCTATATGTATGTAAACTTGCATATCTTATGCATACCAATATGCTATGAAACATCTTAGTGTATTTGATGAATCTTGTCCTGACAAAGTTTGGTGGTTCCATATGAAACATCATACAGACCATACCCCAAAACATTTATTTTACCCAAAACCCAGTTGCGTCATTAATAGAAAGAGGTAAATTTCATCAGAAGTAATGATCAACTCTTAGCTTGTTTGATGATTAAATTAATTAAGAGAAATTAATTATTCAAACATAACTGGAAAATAAATTTCTTGCTGATTTGACACGACATACAAACAAAAAATAATCTAAAACTCACAAAATGCTACTACAATGAGGACATTGATGACAAATCAGTTAATGAATGATCTTAATGAATGATTGTTTAAGATTACTCACTCTACAAGAAACTCGAAGTGCCCTGAAATTTTACAGTTGATATGTGAAAGACACTTGGTAGAATTTCCCCTCATTATAGGACAATGATCCTAAACATTTTACATGTCATTAACAATAATGAATTTTGAAGCAAAAAAAAAGCCTTTTGAGACAGTCAATAATAAAAAACATTTCCATAAATTGTGCTACAGGAAACACTAAGTAATGTTGCCTCTGTAGAAAATGATATTACAAAATTCTTGTTAAAGAGCATCTAGCCAAAAAGTGTAAGAAAATAGTATTATAGAAATGTATTCTAAAAATAGCAACTTTAATAAAAGTTGTTATTTTTCTGGATTATATCATTGTTGTGTTTGTTAGCTTTCATGTGTTTTTTTCTTTTTTCCAAGTGACTTCTCACCTGAGAATGATGCATTCTTTTTTCTGTTTTTTTTTTTTTTTTTTTTTTTTTTTTTTTTTTTTCCTGAGACAGGGTCTCACACTGTTTCCCAGGCTGGAGTGCAGCAGCACCATCATAGCTCATTGCAGCCTCAATACCTGGGCTCAGCCTCCCGAGTAGCTGGGGTTAGAGGCATGAGCTGCTATGCTTGGCTTGTTAGCGTTCTTGAACTTATTTTTTTGTGATTTCTTTTTCTAAATATTTAGCCTTATACCTGATTTTATATTCATAATTTTATATTCATTTTTTCTTAAAATTGTGTAATTAAAATAGCAATTTATATAAACTTGACTACTGCCCTGCCTGATATGACATTTAGATCCCCTTGAACAGTTAGTGGTATAATAGTGATGTGATGTTCCCATTTCCCTATATTTGTTGTAGAGTGGGAGAGACCAAAGAATACCGAACACTGTTTTCTTACACTTTAAAGCAATATAATTAGTTTAATTGTAATGCAATCCTGATTGGATAACAAAATACATGCAACATAGTATCAACTCCCTTAAGAAGTATTTTTGTTGATTTTTAAAATTGCAAAGGTAGTACAAATTATTTAAAAATTATAATACAGAAGTAACATAGCAAAAATACCATCCAGTTCCCCAGAGGAAACCATTGCTTATTACTAGGAGTGAGTTTTTTTCTTCACACTTTTTCTATGCATATACAAATTTACATCTGTGAATATGTATATATATATGTGTGTGTATATATGTATACATACACCCCAACATATATGTACACATACACCCCAACATATATGTACACATATGTCCATTTAAAGTTAAAAAATAAACTTATAACAAAAACAAGATGATAAAATACTTACTTTTTTCTTTTTTTTTGAACAATATGTTATGAACCCCATTCCACATCAGTACATATATATATATATATATATATACTTAGTCTTCTTAAGAAATGCAAAATATAGATATAGTATAATTAAATTAATCCCCTATAGATAGACATTTAAGATATTTTTATTCTTTCTGTATTATAAACAATGCTAAACTGAAATCCATAAAAATATCTTTGTACACATTTATGAGTGTTTCTGGACATCAGATTCCTAGGAATTAAATTTCTGGATCAAAGGCTTTGGGTTTAAAAATGTCTGTTATTTATTACCAAATTGTCCTTCATAAAATGGTTGGCTTTCACATGGTCACAAAATTTATGATTAAGGCCAGATTGAGTTATGTGTTTGTCCCCAACAGACTAAGAAAGTGGCACCAGTGTGTGGCAGGGGTTTCTAAGCCCAGCCACCTTTCCCCCTTTCCATCAGGGGTTCAGCTTAGGATCAGCCCTGGTGGGCAGCTCCTGAGTTGTGAAGGAGAGTACGACAACCCAGCTGTCTCGGACCTGTGGAGGCTCCCTGGATGGCGTTGGTCTCTGCTGCTTCTGCTTCTCAGTTCTCGAACATCTTAGCTGAATCATCAAGGCCTCAAGGAAGTCTGGTTCAGCATTCTTCATCTCCAAATGTAGTATATCCATCTGATAAGCCTTTCCTTAATAGTGATCTATGGCACTCCCCAAATAAGCCTACACTTGCCTATCCAGAAAGCAACAGCAGAGCTATATTTTCTGCTCTTAAGAATCTTCAAGGTAAGATTTGACGCTTGGAACTTGAAAGGATTCCAGCAGAAGAAAGTGTGAAAACCTTGTCTAGAGAAACAATTGAATCCAAGAAAGTACTGGATGAAGAGATACGGAAAGGGAGAACTCAAAGAATGAAGAATCAAAGCACAATCAAGAACTGATATCTCAGTTGATAGCTGCAGAAAATAAATGTAATCTTTTAGGAAAACAATTGGAATACATGTGAAGTATGATAAAGCATGCAGAAAGGGAGAGGACATCTGTCTTACAGAAACAGGTTTTCCTAGAAAGAGAACGGCAATACTATCAAAGACATGTTTGGAGCCAACTTGAAAAATTGGATCTTTTTGAATGGGAGTATAACTTTCCACAGTGCAGGCCCTTGCAGAAAGAAAAATGTGAGAGTTGGTAGCAAAACTCTTTGAAGAAGAACAGGAAAGGAAACACATACAAACTAAGGCAGCTAAGTTACAGATTTGTCTAGAAACAAATAGACTTATCGTTGAAGATAAGGCAAGTCCACATTTTCCCAGTGCAGGAAGAATTTTTTAAAAAGTCAAACCACAAGAAAAACTAAGTTCTAGGAACTATTTTGGTGCACCAGTACATTATAGATTACGCTTGGGTGATGTGCCATTTGTAGCTGGGAAGTCCAAAGTCTTAGCCATGCTGTGGCAGCCAATGTTCAGCTTGTCTTGCATTGCATCTAATGAAGCAACACAGCAAAGCTTTGTGCAGTGATCAGTCATTAGTGTTCCTTTGGCAAAGCAAGTATCTTCAAGAGGTGTTAAAAGTAAGAAGTTGTCAGTAATACCTCCCTCCTCTGACAGCATTAATGAGGAATTGTCAGAAGTCTTACAGACTTTACAGGATGAACTTGGACACAGGAGCTTTAATCACTAGCAGCATGCAAAACTTACCCAGGAGTTGCCAACTGTTGAACTGAAAGGCAACTTAGTGTGTGAATTGGAGGCATTAGTGGGAAGGATGGAGGGAAAAGCCGACCAAATAACTAAAGTTTGAAAATACCAAGCCCAGCTGGAGAAACAGAAGGTAGAGAAGCAGAAGAAGGAATTAAAAGCTACCAAAAAGACTCTGGGTGAAGAAGGAAAGAGCAACAGCCATTCTTCTGGACCACAAACAAGAAGGCATACAGTATGAGTGCAACGTGAACTGTACACACAATTGTCATCATGTTGATGTGAGTCATAATTTCAACTAGATGAAGCCATGTTAACCTTTTATAAATTTGTCAATGAAGTCAACAAAGCATTTTTTTAAAAAAGAAAACACTGAAACTTTCCTTAACAGCCTGTTAACAAAGGCTTTCTTTATTATAAACTCTCAAAATTGCATTTCTAAATAGAACATGAATGTATTGATGATAATAAAAAACTAGTAGTTTAGTATTTAACTTATTTGCCATTCTCATGCTTACATAGAAATTAAGCCCAAGAAGACTGATTTTCCTCATGGTATATGGTAAGATACTCCAAGAGTGCTAATGGACATGTTAGCCACATATTAGAGGAATTCCTTTATATGGCCCTCTTGGAATTGATGGAGATAGATTTCTAGGATTGTATCCAGATATCCAGCATGAATTGTCATGGCTACCTAGGCACTAGGCATGTCAAACCTTTCTATAGTTAGAGCATTTAATTTAGGATCCTTAAATAGATTTTGGAGTATTTGTGAATCTCCTGAAATTATATGTAAACTTTTGCTTTTGGGGCCAGTTTTCTGATGAGTAGGTTTGTAGCTTGATCAAATTCACAACAGTGAATCCGTAGACCCAAGGAAAGTGAGAATCAGTGCACTGGTGACATGGTAAATATGTGTCTCAACCATCCTTTTAACAATTAAAACTTTTGTTATCTATTTGTTTGGAAAAGAAAAAAAAAGAAAGTGGTACCTATGCATTCTTTTTTTTTGAGATGGAGTCTTGCTCTGTCACCCAGGCTAGAGTGCAGTGGTGCGATCTCGGCTCACTGCAACCTCTGCCTTCTGGGTTCAAGCGATTCTCCTGCCTCAGCCTCCTGAGTAGCTGGGATTACAGGTGCATGCCATCACGCCCAGCTAATTTTTGTATTTTTAGTAGAGATGGGGTTTCACCATGTTGGCCAGGCTAGTCTTGAACTCCTGACTTCAGATGATCCTCCCACCTATAAGTTGTTGGTCATACTCATGAAGAGGGGTGGCTCAGTGATGTGTGACAAAAGGGCAGAAAGGAGGGGTCTCTACAGCAGAGCTCTGCTTCTTCTCTCTCATCCCAATCAATTCTGCTCTGGTCCAAATTTGTAGATCCACTCAGCAGATCAAAACCCCTGCAGTCATCTGGACCCACCTATTTTAAAAGGCAGTTTAACAAACATCTGGTGTTATTCAAGCATGCTTTTAAGGGGATTTCACTTCTCATTTCCTCCTTCACAAGAAGTTATCAAATGATTCCTTGTAACCACATTCAGTAAGCTGCACGAGATGAGTTCTAGTACAGATGATTTTCTTCATCTCTCTATCTTTCCAGGACTATTGCCCCATGGTTAGTTTGGCTAGCCCCTTCACTTTCTCTGCCCATTTTCCATCATAGGGCTGTTCAGGCACCTCATCTCAGCAGCCCATGTGAAATGCTCCCTTTGCCTATCAGCAATGCATAGTGTAGTCATGTGTTGCCTCGCACCTTTTCTTGCAGCCTTGTTCTTGCTCACATGATGACTTTAATAATTTATGTGGGTTATTACTTCCCTTCCACCCCCTAATTTCTCACAAATGGGTTCCTTGCCCGCACAGTGAGTCCTGCTCTGAAGTTTCTTTTCCACAAGGGGCCCCTTAGTTTAGCTTCTTGTTGAAGTTCTTCTCTATTTCTTTGGACCTCTTCCTGTTTCTGTCACTTGCAGTACCATAGCTAAGTCTGCTATCCCCAGCTATCCACCTTTTGTAATTCAACAGTAAAAGCCAGGGTCATAAAAACAACAAGCTGGTTGGATCTTCATAGCTAGTCTCAGGATTTCTAGCTCTCTTTGGTAAATATAAATCAAGCATGGTAAGTAGAATTAACCATATCCCTTTTGAAGGCAGTCTTTGATCTTCAAAATTGTCATATTTATTTTAAAAACATGCTTAACTATTGCAACCCACATGTAGTGGGAGGAAATGTTTGAAAGGCTTTTCTGCCACAGTCAGCAGTGACTTGTCACACAAACACCTTCTGAGGTGCAACTTTGGTCCTGACAGCTCTCATTCCGTAAGGCACAGTCCAGGAGAATGGGAAGCCAGGAGACTTCAGAGAAAAGTTGTCTGTTTCATGGGCATATGCTCTTCACCTGTCAACAGACACTTTTAAGAAAGCATCCAAACAAAGGAGATAGATATAGTTCTATGTCCAAGGGTAGAATCTGAACTGAGTCTGTGTTATCAGCTGGCTAGTTGGAATGGGGAGAGGCCAAGGATATTGATTGGCAGTATGGCTGCTGGCCTGTGTGGCCATCATAGCCAGGGTGGACAAGATGATAATAGATATTGACCCTATGGTCATATAATCTGATCAATGTCCTTAGATCAGCAAGCTTCTCACTATGTGTTGTATAAAATACTGGTGTGCAGAGAATGAGATGTTGACTTCTTAATCCTCTGAGCCCAGGCAGGACCTGGAACATCAGGGAGCACATGGGCTGCTTACCTTTGGCCTCAAGTAGCTTCTCCCATTTGCCCCTGTGTGCAGTACAAATAACATCACTTTCTCTATGTGTCCTGAAATGGAAAGATCAGAAACACTATCTTAGCAGACCTGCCCTTAAAGGCTATTGGTTTAAGAAAGTATAAGGTTTAGGATAGATAGAGCATCCTAAGAAGGAAGCATGAAGGAAAATAAACATGAGAAGGAAACATGAATGAAAATAATCCCAGAAAAGTGTAATCCAATATGCTAATGTGAAAATAGTAAAGAGAGGAAGGAGAATGCCATTGGATGGGTAAGGAAGTCAGCATAGTTTTTTTTTTTTTTTTTTTTTACAGCTGGTAAAAAGAAAGTCCTTGAATTTTTCTTTCTTCTTCTTTTTTTTTTTTATTAAATATAAAACTCTTAGACTCTGACTGGCATTTGTTTATGCTTGTCTAAGAACTGTGTTTTAAAATCTTTTTATTCCAAACACCTAACACAGGGCCGATCACATATAAGTATTTACTGATCAAATGTTTGTTGAAATGACCAGGCATGAAGTGATTGCAAAAGAAGAAACTCATTCATTCATTCAACTCAACAAACATTTTCTAGTTACTACTACGGGCTAGGCTTTGGACATTCAAATGAGTTAGAAATAACATAGTTTTCAAGGAATTCATAGTTTAGAAGATAAGGCTTATTGATAATACATTATTACGTATGGCATAACATAAAGTTAAACACCAAGATAAAGTTAAACACCAAGAAGGGACAATCAATTTTATCCTGGAGAGTGGTTAGGACACCAGAGGAATGCTTTAATTGAGTTTATTTTTAAAGATTGATTGAAATGTAATATACATGTATAGTAAATGTACAGCTTAATAAAATTTGACAAGTTGAACACACCATATAAGCCAGGTGCCTAGAAAGATCTCTTATTTTTCTTCCTAGTTACTATCCACCAAAAGTAAGACCTATCTGACTTTGAACAGCATATAGCAGTGATGCTTTCAACTAGTGCCTGTATAACAGGAATGACACAATATGTATACTTTTCTGTCTGGCTTCTTTCAACAAACATTATGTCTGTGACATTCATCTATATTATTAGATATGAGTAAAGATCATTCAGTCTCATTGTATGATATTCCATTGTCAGAATATGCATACATTCATTCCTCCATTTATTTACCTACTGTTTGGTGGCCATTTTTAGTCTCTGACTGTTACAAATAGTTCTGCTATGAAATTCTAATACATGTGCTTTAATGAACATATGTATGCATTTTTGTTGAATGTACACCCAGGAGTGCAATTTTTTGTTCTTATGATATATTAAGCTTTATAGATACTTCCAAATAGTTTTCCAAAGTGGTTGTACTAACTTATACTCCCAGCAGCAGTCCATGAGGGTTCTGGTTGCTCCACTTCCTTGCAAACAATATTTTTTCTTTTCATTTTAGCAATTCTCATGGCACCGTATTGTAGTTTAGCAGACTTGTAAAAGATGCATTGTATTTTATTAGGCAAATAGGGTGATAGAGCGAGTCCTGGGGAGGATCAAAAAAATAAGAAAGCAGGGAGCCTGTGGGAGTCCTCAGCAGCTCTCCTTGGAGGCACCAGGGGAGAATCTATTTCCTTGTGTTTTTCTAGCTTCAAGAGGCTGCCCAAATTCCTTGGTTCCTGACCCTACATCATTCCAACTTCCTTCCATCATCACGTCCCCTTCTCTAACTCTGACTCTCCTACTTTTCTCTGCAAGGACCCTTGTGATTACGTTGGGTCCACCTGGCTAATCCAGGCTAACCCCCGCCATCTCAAAATCCTTAACTTAATCATGTCTGCAGATTCCTTTATCATGCAACTTACATAGTTACAGGTTCTGGGGATTAGGACAGGAATATCTTTTGGAGACCCTTTTTCAGTCTATCATGGTCATGTAGCCTCACCTTATCTATACTATAGTGTGTGTTATTCTTATTTATGTAGGCCAGGTGCTAAGCAGAGTGGTGTGATGGAAGAGGCTGGGTGCGGTGGCTCCCGCCTGTAATCCCGGGAGGCTGAGGCAGGCAGATCACCTGAGGTCGGGAGTTTGAGACCAGCCTGACCCAAAATGGAGAAACCCCTTCTCTACTAAAAATACAAAAATTAGCCAGGCGTGGTGGTGCATGCCTGTAATCCCAGCTACTCAGGAGGCTGAGGCAGGAGAATCCCTTGAACCCAGGAAGTGGAGGTTGCAGTGAGCCGAGATTGCACCATTGCACTCCAGCCTGGGCAACAAGAGCAAAACTCTGTCTCAAAAAAAAAAAAAAAAAAAAGGCTGGTATGGAGTTAGCACACCAGGAACTCCCAGAACTGCTTCAGAGCTGTGAGGCCTTGGACAAATAATTTAAATTCTCCTGGTTCTCAGTTTCTAGTTTGTGAAATGAGGCTATTGGACTCAGCCAAGGAAGGCAAATTCTTGCTGGGCATACTGTGAACCTTCCCTCCCGCACCCATGGCAGAGATTACTACTTGTTCAAGGCTCCTTCTCTTGTGATCTTGTATCCCAGCCTAATCTTCCAAACAGCCACTACCAGATGGCATGAAATAATACTGAGATGAAATCTACTTTCTGTCCCCAAAAATGATCATCTCTGAGGCCTACATCTTAAGCTGTTAAAACAACATAGGCTCCTAAAACTCAACTAACCTTATCATGGATCATCGAATGCCCAAAGTCAATTGACTTCCTTTCTTTTCTATATATTTTCTTCCCCAAGTTTTCTCTAACCTATTAACTTGGCTAATCAGTATTTTATATATCTTTGCTTCTCCTCTGAAGGGAGCAGTTAGGAACAAAAAGAGAAATAACAGGCCGAATGGGTCCCCAGCTATCTTATCATCAATCAGGTATAAATAAGAGTTGCCTACATAGAAACACTGCCCTGCCACCACACTCATGGCAATGCATGTACTTATACTTACACCTGTACCTACACTTACATTTTAAAGCCCATGTCATTTTTTTCCCCACACATTGATTTCTACATAGAACTTGCCTCTTCATAATATACAGAGAACACAGCAACAAATTATACTGTTGATTGCCAGATTTATGAGCTAGAAAGAACTCTCTCAAAAGCAATTGGCAACCAGGCATGACCAGGCATGTGAAACATCTCTCTGAGGGTGAGTGTGAAACATTAACATTAAAGACATATAGCTTGGATCATGAAAAAAGCTATGAGACAGGATGTGAACTCACTTCTACTGGAAGGAGTATAATGCAAAGAGTACTCAGGGGGACTTAAGTTGAGCACGAGAATCAAAGTCAGGTACTAGACCAAAAAACCAGAATAGTCAAATGATCACACTGTCTTGTGATACATGGTTTCTGGAATGCATTACGAAAAATGAAAGAGCACTTTTCTATTAAGATAACTGTCTCTTATCAGATTCTACCTAGGTTTGCTGTAACCTGATGCTTTCAACTCCATTTGTGGTTTATAAGATTTTCCAAAGAAGAGACAATTTTTCTTCTTATTCTAATACCACTTCTCATCAAAATGGAATTTTGAGTTGCTTCATTTTATAACCACAGGACAGAGAAGATGCCTCTTCTGAGATCTGAGTTCCTCACTGGAAATTCTTGGTAGAGACAAAGATGTCTGGTGTCCTGGAATGGGTTGCCTTCCCTGAAAATCCAGAGCATCCCTCCCCTACATTAATTGATTGCCCTTGCATAAGCCTGCCTTATTTTTCTCACAAAATGTGTCAATATCTGAAATTATTTTATCAATCTGTTTACCTTGGGAATGGCAACCCTGTAGATGATGAATTGGGGGTGCTGATCTAAGTTGCAGGCTTGTTTTCCTTGGCCAGCATAGTGGCCATAGATCAATTTTGAATTGAATGTCTTTAGACAAGCAGAAACTCTCCTGCTCAACATAATCACCATTCCCTGTATTCTCACCCTTGACTACTTCACACATGTGAGTTCTCTGCATAGCCCAGCAAGGCATTTGAGTATGGGAACTGTGGCTTCCCCGTAGCAGGTCTCCTGCCCTGGAATATAACTGCATGGCAGTGGGACCTCATCTGTACCCCAGCATGCATAATGGAAGGGATTCAACAAGTATGTGTTCACTGGGGTATAAAATGAGAGGTTTTATTTCTGGCTTCTTCTAACTTGTTGTAGGTCAAAGAGGGGGCGTTCTGCACTTTTCATACTTTCACTTTCTCACCTGTGGGAGGTTTGAGTGGTACAATGTACATGGAGCTGAGAGGGAAATGGGTGGAGGCCCTGTTAAGATTCTTTTGGAGACAGCCCTCCAGAGTCAGCACTCACTAGACAATGAGAAACTCTCTTCTAGCCAGGCTTTTGCAAAGAACTGAGTTGCTTCCTTAGATGGGAACAAAGGTTCACAAGTATTATTGTTGTAAGTCTCCTCTCTGTGAGAAATGAGATAATGATGAGTCAGCCAGTATGGTGGACAAGATAATGGTCTCCGACCCCGCAAAGATGTCCACATGCAAATCCCCCAAACTTGTGATTTTGTTACCTTATATAGCAAAAGGGACTTTGCAGATGTGATTAAATTGGAGTCCTTGAGATGGGGAGATTATTCTAGATTATCCATCCAGGTCGGCCCAATATCATCACAAGGATCCTTATGAGGGAAAGAGGAAGGCAGGAGAGTCTGAGTCAGAAAGAGTTACATGATGACAAAAGCAGAGGTAAGAATAATGCCATTGCTGATGGGGGAGCATGAGCCAAGGGATGTGGGTGGCTGCTAGAAGCTGGAAAAGACTGGGAACAGATTATCTCCCAGAGCCTCCAGCAGGAATACAGCTCCCAACTACACATAGGTTTTAGCCCAGTGAGACCTGTGTGGGACTTCTTACCTTCAAAACCATTAAGATAATAAAGTTGTGCTGATCTAAGGCATTGTTCATGGTAATTTATTATAGCAGCAATGCGAAGCTACTACAGTGAGTCAGTATTTATTGAGCATCATTTGTGAGCCAGGAACTGCATAATGTTCTCAGAATAAAAGATAGATATGGTCTTCAAACGCAATTTTGTAGGGAGGGTAACTTTTTTAAAAAAAATTTTAATTTCTATTTTTCCAAAATTTTTTATTTTTTGCATTTCAGTAGCTTTATTGAAAGGTATATCCCTTAGTACTAAAACATAATGGTAGTTGGTTAGTTTACCTCTGCCAACTCATAATTAACAATGATGTATTCAAAATGTTGAAATTTATCAGCCTTTTGGGAAAACTAAAAAGTTACCCATAAAACAGGATATTGGCCTGAGATTTCCTTTTTTGTTGTATCTCTGCCAGGTTTTGGTATCAGGATGATGCTGGCCTCATAAAATAAATTAGGGAGGAGTCCCTCCTTTTCAATTTTTTGGAATAGTTTCAGTAGGAATGGTACCAGCTCTTCTTTGTACATCTAGTAGAATTCAGCTGTGAATCCATCTTGTCCTGGGCTTTTTTGGGTTGGTGGGCTATTTATTACTGCCTCAATTTCAGAACTCATTAATGGTCTGTTCAGAGATTCAATTTCTTCCTGGTTCAGTTTTGGGAAGGTCTGTGTGTCTAGGAATTTATCTGTTTCTTCTAGATTTTCTAGTTTATGTGCACAGAGATATTTATAATATTCTCTGATGGTTTTTGTATTTCAGTGGGGTCAGTGGTAATATTCCCCTTATTATTTCTGATTGTGCTTATTTGAATCTTCTCTCTTTTCTACTCTATTAGTCTAGCTAGTGGTCTTATTTTATTAATTTTTTAAAAAAAACCACCTCCTAGATTTGTTGACCTTTTGAATTTTTTTTTTGTGTGTGTGTCTCGACCTCCTTCAATTCAGCCCTGATTTTGGTTACTTCTTGTCTTCTTCTAGCTTTGGGATTTGTTTGCTCTTGTTTTTCTACTTCTTTAGAATTATGGAACATGGACATTTTAATGAATTTCTTATTGCTATGAAGATGATGAACACTTAGAGACAATTACATCAATACAATTAAAACTGATTCCACAGAATGCTTATAAATGCATACATTTTCCTCCAAAGAAACATGTTTTTCACAGATTTAAGTAACAAATGATTTATATAGGCTTCTCCAGATTCCAAAATATGTACAGATTTTTTTACTCTACAGAAACTGATGAGCAGTGGTTGAAAAAGAGAGTTGCTTTGTCTAACATGGCTCTTATGAAATTCCATATCAATACACATTTTTCAGTAACCACACATTTTCCTTTTATTATTAAATGAAATTCTGGACACATCAGCATGCAGGACAAAACCATTCCCATTTCCAAACACTATTTCAAATGAGAACATGAGCGGCTGACAGAATGACTTAATTTTAGCCATACACACATGCACACACACACAGGAGCACACACACACAGGCACATGTTAAGGACCCCGAATGGAGGGACCCCGAACGGAGGGACCTGCTGAAGCCGTGACAGAAGAATATAAATTGTGAAGACTTCATGGACGTTTGTTAGTTCTCCAAATTAGTACTTTTGTAATTTCTTATGCCTGTCTTTACTACAATCTCAAAACATAAATCGTGAAGAGTTCATGGTTATTTATCACTTCCCCAGTCAATACTCTTACAATTTCCTATGCCTGTCTTTACTTTAATCTCTTAATCCCATCATCTTTGTAAGCTGAGGATGTATGTTGCCTCAGGACCCTGTGATGATTGTGTTGACTGCACAAATTGTTCATAAAGCATGTGTTTTTGAACAATATGAAAGCTGGGCACCTTGAAAAAAGAACAGGATAACAGTGATGTTGAGGGAACAAGGGAGATAACCATTGGGTCTGACTGGCTGGGAGCCAGGCAGAACAGAGCCATATTTCTCTTATTGCCAAAAATGGGTAAGAGAAATATCACTGAATTCTTTCCCCAGCAAGGAATATTAATAATTAACAGCCCTGGGAAAAGAATGCATTCCCAGGAGGAGGCCTCTAAAACAGCCACTCTGGGGGTGTCTGCCTTATGCAGTTGCAGATAAGGGATGAAATACACCCTGGCCTCCTTCAGCAGCCCCAGGCTTGCTAGAATTAGGAAATTCCAGCCTGGCAAATTCTAGTCAGACTGGTTCTCTGCTCTTGAACCCTGTTAAGATGTTTATCCATGACAATGCATGCACAGTGGGACATGGAACTTCATTAGTAATTCTAGTTTCATCCTGACCTTGTGATCTCGCCCTGACCTTCTGCCTTGTGATCTTTTATTGCCCTCGAAGCATGTGATCTCTGTGACCCACACCCTATTCGTACACTCCCTCCCCTTTGAAAATCACTAATAAAAACTTGCTGGTTTTACGGCTCAGGGGGCATCATGGAACCTGCCGACATGTGATGTCTCCCCCGGACACCCAGCTTTAAAATTTCTCTCTTTTGTACTCTATCCCTTTATTTCTAAGACTGGCCGACACTTAGGGCAAATAGAAAATAACCTACATTGAAATATTGGGGGCTGGTTCCCCTGATACACATGCAAACACATGCACCATCCCCAGTCTTCTCTGTGACTTTTGACTAACATGGTCGCAGCAGCAGTCAATGAGATCACGTTAGAAGACGACACACAAGTTAACAGTAAGGTGTCCCCACTCCTGAGAACTCTGCCTGAGCACTGGCAGGGCTGCGTCCCCGTGGATGTGAGTGAGGAACCCAGTGTCTGAGGTCTCTCTGGTTTACCAGAGAATGTGAGCAGCTGTGGCAATGACGGTCACCAGTGTGTCTAAAACTCAGTGGCCACCATGAGTATATATATTTTTTCTTCATTTCAAATTTTAATCAAAACTTGTATATAAGATTACTTTATTCCTGCGTCTCCTTTTCTTCCTTGTATTTGCCCTTCTCCTTTCCTACTTGGTGAGATTTGGCTTTCTGTTCAAGGATCTTTTTGTGGTCTTTGTCCGGTTTTAGCCTAGTGATAACCACCTTGCTGGGGTGAATACCTCCATGGACAGTTGTGCCATTAGCCTTTTCCTGCTGCACCCATTCAATGTAGATGACATATTTCTTCCTGTAAACCTGTACTACTGTACCAATTTGCTGACCTTTACAGTGTCCTCATACAATCTGAACTTCATTATCCTTTTGGTTAGGCATGGATTGAACATTGATATGGGCATTTAGTGCTATAAACTTCCCTATTAACACAGCCTTAGCTGTGTCCCAGAGATTCTGGTACATTGTATCTTTGTTCTCATTAGTTTCAAAGAACTTCTTGCCAAATTAAAAATTTTTGAAGCTTTAAAAAAATCTAGACCAAAGTGGGAGCAGCCAAAATGAAGTTCAATCCTTTTGTGACTTCTGACCAAAGCAACAACCACAAAAGACATTTCAGTGCACCTTCCCACATTCCCAGGAAGATTTACCTTGAGGGTAAATGTTAAGTAAATAGACATGTGAGAAACGTTGTGACAGAGTAATTCAGGATGCTATGGGACCATAACACAAAGAGAAACATAGCCTAGATTGGCATGATTGGATAGGGATGCTTAGGTTGAGATCTGAATGATGGGTAGCAATTGGCTAAGAGAAGAGACCAGCTAAGAATGTTCCAGCCAGAGGGAATAGAATGGGTGAAGGCTCAAAGTGAACATGATATGTTCATGGAGAAAGAAAATTCAGTGTAACTGGCAGGCTCAGGATGTGAGGAGAGAGGTAGGTGAGGCTGGAGAGGTAGGCAGGTCCAGATAATATAAGGCTTTGATGATCACATTAAGCTCATGCTAAGATTTTGGACTTAGTATTTTTTAGCCATAGAAAATGCTCAGAGTGTGTACTTTTCCTATGGGCTGCTGGGTGACAGAACTGGATTTTCTTTCTAGTCTTTAGATAGACAGAGAGTCATTTTGGCAAGGGCTTTTGGAGCTTATCCATACCCTCATCTTCTCTCCTCTTACAGGAATAGGAGACTGTTTCACTTCCCTATCCCTTTGCGGGTAGCTGGGGCCAGGTGACTACATCTGGCCAATGGGTCATTAGTAGAAGTAACGTGTTATTTTGAGGTTGACTCATTGAATTGCTAGTGTGAGACCCTCCAGCATTCTTTTGGCCTGTTGTGTCAGCCTGTGAGGCTGCATGTTTTAGATGTTGCATGTAGAGCTTGGTAGAGGCACCAAGAATCTGGATTGCAGAGAGCTGCTACATGGAAGAGTTGCTCCAAAGTCTCCTGGGCCCACAGCAAACTTTGAGTTAGCCTTTGTTCTGTTAAGCTCTTACCATTTTGGTGGTGTTCCTGCGTAGCTTGGCTTTTTTTCTGATTAATTCAGTCATCTAATACAGTAGCTTCTTATAACCAGAATGAAACTGGGGAATAGTTTAAACATAGAGAATATTGGACATCCACTTGCCTTGTTCTGATATGGGCCTCAGGTAGAGCCAGGGGACTTATTGATATGTTTTATATGGAGGAAGTACTGATTCTACCAGTCTGTCTTAGCCAGGATTACAATAACAGGGCATGTGAGTTGAATTGTGCTGGCCTGCCCCGGGTACATCATATGTTACTTAAAAAACCCATTTTAATAATGCCAGTTGTTGTCTTGGGGATCCTAAGACATTCTTTGAGAAAACAGTATATTTTAGGAATGTCAGCAAAACCAAGCTTCAATAAAGCACTTTTGTTTTATGTAGCCTTCAAATAGAGGAACTCGATGCAGGGATGGAGGTATTTTTAATTAAGAGAGGAGCTACATGATTTATAATGTGGTGGGTCTGATCCACACTGTTCATTTATAACTTAGGTAAATATATACCATTTATTTTCTACAATAAATATATTTTATGCTATACAATGTTCTACTTGCTTCTGTTTTGAAGATTACATTCAACCTAGTTTACACAGGAACTTTTTATTCAATGTTGAATGAATATCCTAGGAAGGAGTTGAGAGCTCTTGAAAAGGTTTGTAAGTGATTTGCTTTTTCTTAGCAAATACAGCAATAGGTATAACTGGTTTAAACTTAGATCCTTTTATACATGTATATAATTTTGTTTTAAATTAAAAATTTATAAAGAGTTTTTGGCCATTGGTCATTCTCTGAGTTTCTTATGCTCCTGAGGATCCCGGAATATAAATATTTCCCCCAGACTTTCTCTTATCTTACTGAGCATCCTACAGCTTAAAAGAATTTAAGTACTTGTGTATTCTTATTCCTGAGATTTATATAGAGTCTTTTGAGTTTAACCAATGCATTGTCACACTGTCATGGGAAAAGTGAGACTGGGGAAATCAGTGAAGACCACTTTGTCAGTTAGAGCTAATACTGCAGCCTGTCTACCTTACAGGTTATTATAGAGCAGAAGTACATTACTTCAGAAAAGATGATAATATATAGTATATTTATACTATATTTATAATAGAGTTCAAAAAGTCCATTGAATACATTTAGGACTTCAATGGATTTCTGATGCAGTATGGGGCAGAGTTCTGTTGTAAAACACTAAACAAAAACAAGCAAGGGGGCCAGACGTGGTGGCTCACGCCTGTAATCCCAGCACTTTGGGAGGCCGAGGTGGGCGGATCGTGAGGTCAGGAGATAGAGACCATCCTGGCTAATGCGGTGAAACCCTGTCTGTACTAAAAATACAAAAAATTAGCCGGGCGTGGCAGCAGGCGCCTGTAGTCCCAGCTACTTGGGAGGCTGAGGCAGGAGAATGGCATGAACCTGGGAGGGGGAGCTTGCAGTGAGCCATGATCACACCACTGCACTCCAGCCTGGGAGAGAGAGGGAGACTCTGTCTAAAAGTAATAATAATAATAAAAACAAGCAAGGAAGCAAGGGAAACTTAAAGTGAAGATGTGGAGATTTTTCACTGCTCACCTTTGTTCAGACCTGTGTTGGGGAGACTACTTTGTCAGTTAAGATAGGCTAGGTTGTGGTACAATAACAAACAATTCTAAAATCTCAGTGGCTTAATACAACACAGGTTTATTTATCACTCACTGTATATGTCCTAGTTTTGCCTGGTCCTATGGTTACATTGCCTATTTCATCCAAATTTTTTATATTCATTGGTTGTTCATAGTATCTTCTTATGATGTTAATGTTTGTAAGATTTGTGGTGGTCTTTTTCATGCATGATACTAATAATTTGTGCCTTTTCTTTTTTTCTTGATCATTCTTGCTAGGGGTTTATACACTTTATTAGCTTTTTCAGAGGACTAGCTTTTGGCTTTGTTGGTTTTCTTTCTACTGAATGTTTATTTTGCATTTTGTTGATTTTTGTTCTTATCATTATTTTATTTCTTATATTTGATTTGGGTTTAATGTTCTTTTGTTTTTCAAGCTTTTTGAGATGGGTACTGTATTAGTTTGTTTTCACATTACGGATAAAGACATACCTGAGATTGGGCAACTTACAAAAGAAAGAAGTTTAATGGACTCACAGTTCCCCATGGCTGAGGAGGCCTCACAATCATGGTGGAAGGTAAAAGGCATGTCTCACATGGTGGCAGACAAGAGGAGAGAGTGAGAATCAAGTGAAAGGGGTTTCCCTTATAAAACGATCTCATGAGACTTTTATTCACTACTGCAGGAACAGTATGGGGGAAACTGCCCCCGTGATTCAATTGTCTCCCACTTGGTCCCTCCCACAACATGAGGGAATTATGGGAGCTATAATTCAAGATGAGATTTGGGTGGGGACACAGCCAAACCATATTAGGTACTTAGATTATTGATCTTCTTTCTCCTTTTCTACATATTTCAAGCTCTGTTTTCTTCTAAGTTCTGCTTTAGCTGCATTCCATGAATTGGAAAATCACTGCCTTAGACTCACTCCCAAGGTTACATCTTAGGCCAGTGATCCTCAACTAGGAGTGATTTTGTCCCCTTCCCCTGCCAGGAACATTTGGCAATATCTGGAGGCATTTTTGGTTGTCACACTTGAAAGAAGGGAGCTACTGGCAGCTAGTGAGTAGAGGCTAGGTGTGCTGCTCTAAATTCTATAATGCACAGGACAACTCTTTACAAAAAAGAATTATCTGGCCCCAAATGTCAATGTTGCTGAGGTTGAGAAGCCTTGTGGGCTAGACCTACATTGCCAGTAGTTGCACACCCCCTTGCCATAGTGCCCTTCACATGACTTGTTCCTCGTTCTTTCTAATTCCAGAGATGCTGTCCCTGATAACCCTGTACACATAACTCTGCATAAAATAAAATGATTTCTTTCTGCCTGCCTTCTTCCAATAGAATAGAAGCTTTGTGAATTCAGGGCTTTGTCTATTTCATTTGCTTTCCTTTCCTAGTATGTAGAACAATGTTGAATAAGTTAATACTTACTGCATGATTGAGTGCATTGTTGCATGGGAAAGACTGTCTCATTCCCAGTGTATGGAACTGAAAATACAGTGGTAAATAAGGCAGAGGTGGTGTAAGGGTAAATACAAAAAGAAAAAGTTTTCCCTGGTGCCAGAAGGGAAAGAGACTCACTCACCACTTTCCTTAGAACATTTACTTTAAATAAAAATTATATTTGTGAGTTCTCTCTCTGATTCTTTGAAATATCCATAAGCATTTTTAAAAGCTAAATAAGATGCCTGCCAGTTTTACAACCCAGGGATCTTTTCCTCAAGGACTTGGGAGCTATCTCATTGAAATGGAATCATTCAAGGAGATAGTGCCCCTGTCTCCCAGACTCTGGGAGAGGGTAGCAACCTAACTTCAGTAGTGGCACTGACTCCAAGTTACTAACCTACTTCCAGTCACAAGTATGCAAAAAACTTATTTTTCCTCTGGATAAAGTCAATTAGCAAATATCGTGGCTACACCAATTATCAGGTGGATTTAGGAGGAACTATGTATAACAAATGTTGCTGTCAAGTCCTCTTACTTGAATACTAGGTATTGTTTATCTTGAGTACATGTGTGGAATGGGTTCCATCTGCTTGGCTGTATAAATGGATGAGATTTCTTTCTGTTTTTGCAATTTCTTTAGTTTACCTGTGATGCACAACACATTCCGGTTTAATGATTATTCAATAATATAATGGCTTTCTTTTTCTTCTACTTTTGTGGAGAGGTTTTTCTGGGTGGGCAGGAGATTATATTACATTTCCCCAAGAGTAGTTATTGCCATACCAGGAAGGTGGGTTATTAATTTAAAAGAGGCTCCACTGCATCCTTTCTTTTGAAAACTAACACCCTCCTTATATTTTCTTTATCTCTCCCTTGGTAGCTGTTTTTGGAGCATCTGTACTGCTGAATCTTAGGGGGACTCTAATTTTCATCAGTTTCTTCCCCCTCCACACCATCCAGGAACTCTTTCACACGGTATGTAAAGTGCTATGTAACTTCAGCTTCCAGGTAGGGAACACGCAACAATTAATACGTGGATGGACTCTCCTTTTGGTCCTTCAGTGGTTTTATTTTAGGCCTCTTCTTTGTGGGAGTGGGTACAGAAATCAGAGGGATTTAAATTTTTTTTCAGCTATGTGGTCCTCACTGGTTGGTACTGTGGTCTAACATTCCACAGTGGGGTATGCAGGTATTTTCCCTACAACTTGCTCTGATCTGAAGACTTGTGTCTCTTTTCTGGATAGCATATGTATTTCTGTTGATGTTCAGTAAAAGCAACTGTTTTACTGAAGAGCTTGCTTAAGTGTCCTAAAGCAGTGCAGAGTTGAGGGTGGGGATGAGCGAAACATCAGTGGTGACTTTGAGCTAACTCCCTCACAGTGGGTGGGGAGGGGTGGATCAGGCTTCATTTTAGGTCCTCAGGAAGGTGAGCCACATGCATAAACTTCTTCCAGTCCCACCCATTCCCTCTCATCAGCCCTCTCCTTAAATCCTCCCTACCCAAAGTCCCTGGCCCTGCCCTCAGGGTCACTCTTGCCTTTCCTTAGGGGTAATGAAATGACAGGCTCAGACCATTCCTAGGACTTACCACTCTGCTGCCTCAGGCACCAGTGGGATCACACTGAGTCTTCCTCCATCTGGTGGCCCACTGACTCCCTTTATCAGGGGTGCCCCAGGAATGGTAGTCGCTTTCACTTCAGTTGGGTCTCTCTCTGTTGATGACCAAGACTCTCTCCTTAACCAAAATTCAGCTATGCTTCTCCAAGTCCTGTTTTTGATTAGGCCTCACTCTTGGGCTCTGTCCTTGGTCCATTTAGTCCATCTTTCAAGAATCCTGCTGGGTTTAGTGAAAATTCTTTACCCTTGCTATCTGATCAGATTCCTCATTCCCCAACCTCAATGTCTGATCATCCTGGCCTGCCTTCAGCAAGTCTTATCAAATCAGTTTAGCCAGAATCCTATTTATCTTTGAGGATTTTCTCTTAATAATTTTCTATCTACTGACCCCCAGCCTGATTTTTGGCTGTAAATCTCCACTCATTGTTGTCTTCAGAATTGAGCCAAGGTCTATCTATACTGAGGTCTCTCTTTCTCTATTGCAATGGTTACAGAATAAAATTAACTTCCTGGTTTTCTTTGGCATTGGTTATGCCAAAGCCAGTTTTTCTCTTAAAACACTTGATGGCAAACACACTTTTCCACTGGACTAATTAATGTTTTCCAGAAAACTTCTTGGTCTGCCCTGTGTGAGGTGTGTGTATTATTTCTCTTATTCTTTGACCCTATTCCTTGTGAAACAGCAAAAAGACAAAAATCTTGGTTTTGTTATGCTATAGGCACGTTTTCCTCTGTTCTTTTATTACAAAGGGCCTCTGCATTAATTGGAGATTACCTCTGCCTAGCTTTTCAATCTACATTCAAATAGTATGTTTACTTCTGATCCCCCAAATTCTCCTGTGGCAGATATGATTGAAATTTCAGTAATACCACTATGTAAATATTCAGTATTGAAACATAGACTTGCAGATATAACAGGGAAGAACTCTTTCACTGAGAGAAGTTGCACGAACTCTTTGAGGAGAGATCTTCTGTAGATGCCATTTGCCAATGGAAATACTTCAGTGATTGTAGAGTCCTGTCTAATTGAACATTGGAAGTTTGTATAAAACTTCTAAAATTATTTTTATGCTGAATATAAAAAGTAATTTGGTATCTGCTTTATTCCCTCTTGTCCTCTCATAATGAACTTGGTCTCCAGATATTGAAGTTGGAGGTGTTTTCTTAGGTTTATTAAAATGTCAGTACAGACTAAAATATGGAAGACACTAAATGTAAGCATGATACTGAATGTATATCTGAAAGTGAGACTGATGCAAATTTTGAATCCCTGGGATTTATGGCGCAACCTTGCCACTTGCTGAACTTTGGACCAACGGAGAAGGAAGCCAAATGATATTGCTAAAGCTCTTAGTATTCTAAGGTACCATGCTAGTTGTTTACCCATATATCATCACTTTACATTTTATTACCAACCATACAAAGTATGTTTTATTGTCTCATTGTTTGCAAATGAGGAGAGCCAAACTTAGAGAGTTTAATAGGTTTTCTCAAGGTCTCCTATATTCAGGTGCAGAGTTGGAATCTAAGATTCTTGACTTTAAAGCTCTTACACTTTCCCCCATGCCATACTGCCAACTTCAAGAGCCAAAAATTCTGCAGGTACTATTTACTGCTGTACAATAGTGCACTACAATGTTACTTCAGCACAGTAGGATTGTGGCCTTGCTTTGTATGGTCTCATGCTGGTATTCTATATTCCTTTGATGGGAGAGATCGTGACTTATTTAGCTTTGCCTTACCAGCACTTAGCACAGGGAGTGAAATTTAGGAAAAACTCAATAAAGGGCTGTTAAAATGGATGAATAAATCAGATATGGCCATCGCCTTTTAATTCCTAGAACCTATAGGATCATTTAAAGTTCTTTTTCTCCTTGTCCACTTTAATATTCGTAAAGTTGCCAGATATTGTCCTTTTACTTCAATAATGTCTCTAACACCTGTCTGTTCCTTTTTATTTCCATTGTCAGTACTTCTTTTCCAGTTAGCTTCAGCTAGTGTCTTCACTACTTTCATTCACTTTCCATTTCATTCCACCTTATCTATCCATTTATTCATCTGTCCATCCATCCATCCATCCATCCATCCATCCATCCATCCATCCATCCTTTTATTCCTTCAACAAACATTTTGTGAGTGCTTATTAAGTACCTGTAAAACATGTTATCAGAATACAGTGTGTAAATTCCTTAAGAAAAGATTGTTTAGAGTGCCATGAGAGTATGAAAAAGGGTTACTCTTATCAAATTTGGGGAGGGATATTCAGAGAAGGCTTCTTGGAGGAAGTATAATCTGAGCCAGATCTTGAAGAATCAGTTGATTCTTCTTAGGAAGGCAAAGGGGATAGAGAAGGGAAAAATAATACTCCTAGTGTCTCTCCCTTGCTGCATCACCTTTCCGATTTCTATTTTTCTCCATGTTCCTTGAATGCGCATTGGGCTGTCTCCTGCCTCAGTCTTTGCACTTGTTTTCCCCTCTGTTTATAATGGTTTCGCAGATATCTGCATGGCAAACTCTTTCATTTCCTTCAGGACTTACATGTCACCTTTTGAGAAACGGCTTGTCTGACTATCCTATTTGTAGTTGCAATGACTCCTTTCCCTGACAGAACTCCCCATCCCCTGCTTTTGCCTAGCAAATAACATCTTCTATCATACTATATATTTATTTACTTCATTTACTCCCCTATTTTTGATTACCTGCTGTCTTCACTACCTACATGAGTGCTGGCACATAGAAATTTCAGTAGTTATTGATCATATGAATGAATGAAAGATTGGGAGATACGAATGCAAAGGCAAGGATGTGAGAAATTTTAAGGAAATGTAAAACTAATTTGGCCTGATTCCTTCTGAGATCCCTTATTGCACCACCACAGAGTATTGTGGCACCTTCTTCCTTAGACTCTTGCTGAGTGCTGACTCTACTAAGGGGAAAGAAGCATGTTTTATTGATGGTGGTAATGACTAACTTTCCTTTTCCCTTCCAGATAATGTTGCTTTGTGCCTTCACCACTACCAAACGATCACTTCTAGATTTCTCAGAAGGGCTTTTCTCTTTGGCCAAGACACAAGGCTCTTCTGCAGAGCTATGGAACTCCCGTTTATCATCATATTATAGATATTAGGAGTGGAGGAGAGGAAAGTTGGAATTTTTGGTTAATGGTTTCAGCTGCCTTAGTGCGTAGGAGGTTAGGTCATCTGTTAAGAGGGAGGAGGGAGGATGAAATTTGGAACCTTTACTGACGGGGTTAGGACAGGCAGTTGATAGGAGAAAACAGAGTTGTGGAACAGAATAAAGTGTTTGAGAAATGGATAACATGTCCATAAGATGGTTGCATTTTTTTTTTTTTTTGCATAATGCATCATTAGTATTGTGGTTTTGTTAAAAAGGAAGAATGAAAATTTATTTCCACTGTTGGGAAAATAACAAGCAAGATGTAATAACACACTGTGATTTGCTTATGGGGAATCCTTGTTATCCTTAAATTATGTGAGCTGCTTAACCTGGGAACATCCACTGGGCAGGCTAATCATCAACATATATAAAATAATCAGACATTCAGCAGGTATATGGGGAAGGGGTAGCCCTAGAGGAACACTGGGCCTTCCAGAAGCAGATTTCATGGTTATTTCCTAGTCCTAGAGAGATTAATGATTAACCCTGAGGCTATGATTTACCAAGGATTCCTTGTGGGATCTGTGCCTATTACTGGTCAAAGCCTCTTGGAGGGACATCCAAGCTCATAAGATCATACAAGTCCCCTCCCCTCTGGCAGTAGGAGAGGCTGTTGGCAACCAAATGCCCTTGCTCTTACCTTTATCAGATCACCCTAAAGTTAGCAGAAAGTCCAACACTGTGCTATCACCATACCCTAGAGAAGCAGAATAGAAACAGAAGGAATCAAATAAGGGGAGGAGCAGGAATCTAGAGGGTACTTGGAGCCATTGAGACTTCCAGAAGGGATGAAAAGCCATCTTCAGGATGCTGGACTTGGGGTCTGGGACAGGGATTTTAGGGTAGGAAATGGTAAGGTTGCTTCTGCAATGCAGCACAGAGCAATCTTTCACCAGAATGGAAAAAATCAGAGCCCATACCAACAGAAAAGGAAGGAAAACAACATTTATGGGGCACTGACTTCATCTGGTATTTGTCTAAAGCTTATTGCTTATCACTAACATATGTTACTTATATCTCATAGCAGTTCTGTGAAAGTATTGTAATGTCTCCTGTCTGCAAGTGGCAACATTGAGGCCTAGAAGTGCTCAGGAACTTTTTTAGGGGCACAAGCTAGTAAGTGGCCAAGCTGAGATTTAATTATGTCTCCTGATTCCACATCCAGAATTCTTATTAGCTCATCCCACTTGGGGAGGAGGTTGTGGCAGCCAAGCCACTGGGTGACCAGGCCTTAGTCACATTCTGGCAAGGGGGCCTGTGCTATATACAGTTGTTAAGTGTCTGTTGACTAATGAATACAAAGACCTGCTGTCTCTTTTCAAATTCTGGAGTTACACAAATTATTCTGAGCTTCCTCTGTCTTCTTTCATAGCTCATTGGCTCATGGTTTGATCTTCTACACTGCTGTGGGCTCTGTTTGTCCCAAGCAGATAAGAAGGAAAGGTATTTCTTCTGTTTACCAAGGGTATTATTCTGTTCTCACGCTGCTATGAAGAAATACCTGAGACTGGGTAATTTACAAAGAAAGAGGCTTAATTGAATCGCAGTACAGCATGGCTGGGGAGGCCACAGGAAACTTACAATCATGGCAGAAGGGGAAGCAGACATGTCCTTCTTCACATGGTGGCAGCAAGGAGAAATGAAGAGTTAAGTCAGGGAAAAGCCCCTTATAAAAACATCAGATCTCATGAGAACTCACTCACTATCACGAGAACAGCACAGAGGTAGCTGCCCTCATGATTTAATTACCTCCCATCAAGTTCCTCCCATGACTTATGGGGATTATGGGAACTACAAGTCAAGATGAGATTTGGGTGAAGACACAGCCAAACCATATCACCAAGACTGCAGCACTCACAGACAGGGCATCTTATTGCTAGTAAACCTGGAGAATGGACAAAGAAGGAAAGGGAGAGGGAAAGCCTACCCATCTATTTTATCTCTTCCCCTCATTCCTATTCTAAAACCCTCTTTATCACTCTCAGACCATGGCTGGGGAGAGAGACCTCCAGGGAAACCAAAGCATTCACCCGTGTCTGCTTCCTTGTTTGTTACCTGAAGAATATCTAGATTTCTTGAGGTCTGCCAATCTCTCCTTTTCTCCTTAAAAGTCTATCTGCCCAGGGAATTGGTTGGGGATATAGGCTTCTAAAAATAAACTTCCTCACCCATTAAATTGCTTAACCTTTTTTTAGAGGGTCAGGCTCATCATCTCAAATGGCGCATCCTTTTTTTAAAAAATTTTATTATTATTATACTTTAAGTTTTAGGGTACATGTGCACAATACGCAGGTTTGTTACATATGTATACATGTGCCATGTTGGTGGGCTGCACCCAGTAACTCGTCATTTAGCATTAGGTATATCTCCTAATGCTATTCCTCCCCGCTCCCCCCACCCCACAATAGTCCCCGGAGTGTGATGTTCCCCTTCCTGTGTCCATGTGTTCTCATTGTTCTATTCTCACCTATGAGTGAGAACATGCGGTGTTTGGTTTTTTGTCCTTGTGATAGTTTACTGAGAATGATGATTTCCAGTTTCATCCATGTCCCTACAAAGGACATGAACTCATCATTTTTTATGGCTGCATAGTATTCCATGGTGTGTATGTGCCACATTTTCTTAATCCAGTCTATCGTTGTTGGACATTTGGGTTAGTTCCAAGTCTTTGCTATTGTGAATAGTGCCACAATAAACATACATGTGCATGTGTCTTTATAGCAGCATGATTTATAATCCTTTGGGTATATACCCAGTAATGGGATGGCTGGGTCAAATGATATTTCTAGTTCTAGATCCCTGAGGAATTGCCACACTGACTTCCACAATGGTTGAACTAGTTTACAGTCCCACCAACAGTGTAAAAGTGTTCCTATTTCTCCACATCCTCTCCAGCACCTGTTGTTTCCTGACTTTTTAATGATGGCCATTCTAACTGGTGTGAGATGGTATCTCATTGTGGTTTTAATTTGCATTTCTCTGATGGCCAGTGATGATGAGCATTTTTTCATGTGTCTGTTGGCTGCATACATGTCTTCTTTTGAGAAGTGTCTGTTCATATCCTTCGCCCACTTTTTGATGGAGTTGTTTGTTTTTTTCTTGTAAATTTGAGTTCATTGTAGATTCTGGATATTAGCCCTTTGTCAGGTGAATAGGTTGCGAAAATTTTCTCCCGTTCTGTAGGTTGCTTGTTCACTCTGATGGTAGTTTCTTTTGCTGTGCAGAAGCTCTTTAGTTTAATTAGATCCCATTTGTCAATTTTGGCTTTTGTTGCCATTGCTTTTGATGTTTTAGACATGAAGTCCTTGCCCATGCCTGTGTTCTGAATGGTAATGCCTAGGTTTTCTTCTAGAGTTTTTATGGTTTTAGGTATAACATGTAAGTCTTTAATCCATCTTGAATTAATTTTTGCATAAGGTTTAAGGAAGGGATGCAGTTTCAGCTTTCTACATATGGCTAGCCAGTTTTCCCAGCACCACTTATTAAATAGGGAATCCTTTCCCCATTGCTTGTTTTTGTCAGTTTTGTCAAAGATCAGATAGTTGTAGATATGCGGCATTATTTCTGAGGGCTCTGTTCTGTTCCATTGATCTACTTCTCTGTTTTGGTACCAGTATCATGCTGTTTTGGTTACTGTAGCCTTGTAGTATAGTTTGAAGTCAGGTAGCGTGATGCCTCCAGCTTTGTTCTTTTGGCTTAGGATTGACTTGGCGATGTGGGCTCTTTTTTGGTTCCATATGAACTTTAAAGTAGTTTTTTCCAATTCTGTGAAGAAAGTCATTGGTAGCTTGATGGTGATGGCATTGATTCTATAAATTACCTTGGGCAGGATGGCCATTTTCATGACATTGATTCTTCCAACCCATGAGCATGGAATGTTCTTCCATTTGTTTGTATCCTCTTTTATTTCATTGAGCAGTGGTTTATAGTTCTCCTTGAAGAGGTCCTTCACATCCCTTGTAAGTTGGATTCCTAGTTATTTTATTCTCTTTGAAGCAATTGTGAATGGGAGTTCACTCATGATTTGGCTCTCTGTTTGTCTGTTATTGGTGTATAAGAATGCTTGTGATTTTTGTACATTGATTTTGTATCCTGAGACTTTGCTGAAGTTGCTTATCAGCTTAAGGAGATTTTGGGCTGAGACAATGGGGTTTTCTAGATATACAATCATGTCATCTGCAAACAGGGACAATTTGACTTCTTGTTTTCCTAATTGAATACCCTTTATTTCCTTCTCCTGCCTGATTGCCCTGGCCAGAACTTCCAACACTATGTTGAATAGGAGTGGTGAGAAAGGGCATCCCTGTCTTGTGCCAGTTTTCAAAGGGAGTGCTTCCAGTTTTTGTCCATTCAGTATGATATTGGC
The DNA here is from genome assembly GCF_009828535.3 of Hylobates moloch. NCBI lineage: Eukaryota > Metazoa > Chordata > Mammalia > Primates > Hylobatidae > Hylobates > Hylobates moloch. The sequence continues at coordinate 60,470,188 of NW_026652283.1, forward strand.
TGTGGGTTTGTCATAGATAGCTCTTATTATTTTGAGATATGTCCCATCAATACCTAATTTATTGAGAGTTTTTAGCGTGAAGGTTGATGCCTTTTCTGCATCTTTTGAGATAATCATGTGATTTTTGTCTTCGGTTCTGTTTATATGCTGGATTACATTTATTGATTTGCATATGTTGAACCAGCCTTGCATCCCAGGGATGAAGCCCACTTGATCATGGCGGATAAGCTTTTTGATGTGCTGCTGGATTCAGTTTGCCAGTATTTTATTGAGGATTTTTGCATCAATGTTCATCAAGGATATTGGTCTAAAATTCTCTTTTTTGGTTGTGTCTCTGCGCGGCTTTGGTATCAGGATGATGCTGGCCTCATAAAATGAGTTAGGGAGGATTCCCTCTTTTTCTAATGGTTGGAATAGTTTCAGAAGGAATGGTACCAGTTCCTCCTTGTACCTCTGGTAGAATTCGGCTGTGAATTCATCTGGTCCTGGACTCTTTTTGGTTGGTAAGCTATTGATTATTGCCACAATTTCAGAGCCTGTTATTGGTGTATTCAGAGATTCAGCTTCTTCCTGGTTTAGTCTTGGGAGGGTGTATTTGTCGAGGAATTTATCCATTTCTTCTAGATTTTCCAGTTTATTTGGGTAGAGGTGTTTGTAGTATTCTCTGATGGTAGTTTGTATTTCTATGGGATTGGTGGTGATATCCCCTTTATCATTTTTTATTGCATCTATTTGATTTGTCTCTCTTTTCTTCTTTATTAGTCTTGCTAGTGGTCTATCAATTTTGTTGATCTTTACAAAAAAACAGCTCCTGGATTCATTAATTTTTTGAAGGGTTTTTTGTGTCTCTATTTCCTTCAGTTCTGCTCTGATCTTAGTTATTTCTTGCCTTCTGCTAGCTTTTGAATGTGTTTGCTCTTGCTTTTCTAGTTCTTTTAATTGTGATGTTAGGGTGTCAATTTTGGATCTTTCCTGCTTTCTCTTGTGAGATTTAGTGCTATAAATTTCCTTCTACACACTGCTTTGAATGTGTCCCAGAGATTCTGGTATGTTGTGTCTTTGTTCTCATTGGTTTCAAAGAACATCTTTATTTCTGCCTTCATTTTGTTATGTACCCAGTAGTCATTCAGGAGCAGGTTGTTCAGTTTCCATGTAGTTGAGTGGTTTTGAGTGAGTTTCTTAATCCTGAGTTCTAGTTTGATTGCACTGTGGTCTGAGAGACAGTTTGTTATAATTTCTGTTCTTTTACATTTGCTGAGGAGAGCTTTACTTCCAACTATGTGGTCAATTTTGGAATAGGTGTGGTGTGGTGCTGAAAAGAATGTATATTCTGTTGATTTGGGGTGGAGAGTTCTGTAGATGTGTATTAGGTCTGCTTGGTGCAGAGCTGAGTTCAATTGCTGGATATTCTTGTTAACTTTCTGTCTCATTGATCTGTCTAATGTTGACAGTAGGGTGTTAAAGTCTCCAATTATTATTGTGTGGGAGTCTAAGTCTCTTTGTAGGTCACTCAGGACTTGCTTTGTGATTCTGGGTGCTCCTGTATTGGGTGCATATATATTTAGGATAGTTCGTTCTTCTTGTTGAATTGATCCCTTTACCATTATGTAATGACCTTCTTTGTCTCTTTTGATCTTTGTTCTTTTAAAGTCTGTTTTATCAGAGACTAGGATTGCAACCCCTGTCTTTTTTTGTTTTCCATTTGCTTGGTATATCTTCCTCCATCCCTTTATTTTGAGCCTATGTGTGTCTCTGCACATGAGATGGGTTTCCTGAATACAGCACACTGATGGGTCTTGACTCTTTATCCAGTTTGCCAGTCTGTGTTCTTTTAATTGCAGCATTTAGTCCATTTACATTTAAAGTTAATATTGTTATGTGAGAATTTGATCCTGTCAGTATGATGTTAGGTGGTTATTTTGCTCGTTAGTTGATGCAGTTTCTTCCTAGCCTCAATGGTCTTTAGAATTTGGTGTGTTTTTGCAGTGTCTGGTACCGGTTGTTCCTTTCCATGTTTAGTGCTTCCTTGAGGAGCTCTTTTCAGGCAGGCCTGGTGGTGACAAAATCTCTCAGCATTTGCTTGTCTGTAAAGTATTTTATTTCTCCTTCACTTATGAAGCTTAGTTTGATTGGATGTGAAATTCTGTGTTGAAAATTCTTTTCTTTAAGAATGTTGAATATTGGCCCCCCCATCCCCCTTCTGGCTTGTGGAGTTTCTGCCGAGAGATCCACTGTTAGTCTGATGGGCTTCCCTTTGTGGGTAACCCGACCTTTCTCTCTGGCTGCCCTTAACATTTTTTCCTTCATTTCAACTTTGGTGAATCTGGCAATTATGTGTCTTGGAGTTGCTCTTCTCGAGGAGTATCTTTGTGGCATTCTCTGTATTTCCTGAATTTGAATGTTGGCCTGCCTTGCTAGATTGGGGAAGTTCTGATGGATAATGTCCTGCAGAGTGTTTTCCAACTTGGTTCCATTCTCCCTGTCACTTTCAGGTACACCAATCAGATGTAGATTTGGTCTTTTCACATAGTCTCATATTTCTTGGAGGCTTCATTCATTTCTTATCATTCTTTTTTCTCTAAAGTTCCCTTCTCGCTTCATTTCATTCATTTCATCTTCCATCACTGATACGCTTTCTTCCAGTTGATCGCATCGGCTCCTGAAGCTTCTGCATTCTTCACGTAGTTCTGGAGCCTTGGCTTTCAGCTCCATCAGCTCCATTAAGCACTTCTCTGTATTGGTTATTCTAGTTATACATTCATCTAAATTTTTTTCAAAGTTTTTAACTTCTTTGCCTTTGGTTTGAATTTCCTCCTGTAGCTCCGGGTAGTTTGATCATCTGAAGCCTTCTTTTCTCAACTCGTCAAAGTCATTCTCTGTCCAGCTTTGTTCCGTTGCTGGTGAGGAACTGTGTTCCTTTGGAGGAGGAGAGGCTCTCTGATTTTTAGAATTTCCAGTTTTTCTGCTCCGTTTTTTCCCCATCTTTGTGATTTTATCTACTTTTGGTCTTTGATGATGGTGATGTACAGATGGGTTTTTGGTGTGGATGTCCTTTCTGTTAGTTTTCCTTCTAACAGACAGGACCCTCAGCTGCAGGTCTGTTGGAGTTTGCTAGGGGTCCACTGCAGACCCTGTTTGCCTGTGTCTCAGCAGCGGAGGCTGCAGAACAGCGGATTTTCGTGAGCCACGAATGCTGCTGCCTGATCGTTCCTCTGGAAGTTTTGTCTCAGAGGAGTACCTGGCCGTGTGAGGTGTCAGTATGCCCCTACTTGGGGGTGCCTCCCAGTTAGGCTGCTCAGGGGTCAGGGGTCAGGGACCCACTTGAGGAGGCCATCTGCCCGTTCTCAGATCTCCAGGTGCATGCTAGGAGAACCACTACTCTCTTCAAAGCTGTCAGACAGGGACATTTAAGTCTGCAGAGGTTACTGCTGTCTTTTTGTTTGTCTGTGCCCTTCCCCCAGAGATCTTGACCATCCTTAGTGCTGCTTCCTGCATTTTGCTCCTGCTATACAATTTCTCTTTCCCTACTATAGTAGTCAGGGTTCTCTAGAGAAACAGAACTAATAGTGTGTGTGTGTGTGTGTGTGTGTGTGTATGTAAAGAGATTAGATACATAAGGAATTGGCTCACACAATTATGGAGGCTGACAAGTCCCAATGCCTACATTTGGCATGCTGGAGATCCTGGGAAAGCTGATGGTGCAGTCCCTTTCCTGAGGATACTAGGCTTGAGACCTGGGAAAAAGTGATGTTTCAGTTCAAATCCAAAGACAGGAAAAAACCGATGTCTCAGTTCAAAGACAGTCAGACAGAAGGAATTCCCTTTTACTTGCAGGAGATTTAACCTTTTTGTCTATTCAGGTCTTCAACTGTTAGATTGGAGCCCACTCACATCATAGTAAAGGGAGGACAACCTTTACTATGTCTACTAATTCAAATATTTTATCTCATCCAGAAACACCTGTACAGACACACCCAGAATAATATTTGAGCAAATACCCAGGCACACCTTTGCCTAGTCAAGATGACACATTAAGCTATCACAAGTCTACCCCTGATTAACTTGGCACCTATCTGCATCTCCTTAAAACTTATTTAATGTCCAAATAAAGACATAAACAAAATCATATTTTGCCCTAACACGATACAACTATCCTGTGTACAACAAAAAGCACACTAACCATTTCCCAGGAAAAGCAGGTAAGATTCCTGTGTGATGTTTATTCTTTTCCTTGATTCCCATAGATTAACTACTATGTTGTAAAATTAACAATACTTAAATACTATGATACAAAGTTACTATACCTTATGTTGCATGAGAAGAGAATAAGAGAGGGAAGAAAATATTTTATATATATATAAATTTTACTATGCATACAATCATATTCATAACAAAATAAGGATGAAATATGTCAATTACAGTACTGAATTCTGTAACATCACATTGTAAGAGCTGGTATTTGTAATTACCTCCTTCTTTCACTACCCATTCAGAATTCCCTTTGCCTTTAGCTGTTTATTTTTATTTTTATTTTTTTGAGACAGGGTCTCCTTCTGTTACCCAGGCTGGAGTGCAGTGGCGTAATCACAGCTCACTGCAGCCTCTAGCTCCTAGGCTCAAGTGAACCTCCCAACTTAGCCTCCTGACTAGGTGGAACTACAAGCATGCACCGCCATGCCCAGATAATTTAAAAAAATTTTTTTGTAGAGATGAGGTCTCACTATGTTGCCCACGCTGGTCTCAAACTCTTGGGCTCAAGTGATCCTCCTGAAGTGTTGGGATTACTGGTGTGAGCCACTGCACCCTGCCTGATTGTGGTTCTTTATCTAATGAGTTGATCCAAACCATCATTCCTGAGGGGTCTGGGTCATTAGTAGTCCTGCGTGGATTATGTTGTTGTAGTTTTCCACTGACCTTAATCACAGGGCATAGTAATACTAAGAATGCTTGAAGGAATCTCTTGTATTCCAGATTTTACCTCCGTCGTGGAGTAGTAGTCCGATTTCCTTTTGGTAGCCAGATTTAATCACCCCAGCCAGCACAGTAACTTCCTTTTTTACCTGCTGGCTCAGAGGCAGGAGGATCCTCAAGTGTCTGGGCAGCAGTATTCCAATTCAATGAAATCATTGTAGCATTCCACCCCCTGCAACTAAGACCTCTGGGCTGGCAGAGCATAAAGTTGTGGGAACAGGAAGCAAAAACTTTGCCAGTGGGTCACTGACAGTAATAGTGAGTGGTGCCACTCCCATTTGCCTTCTTGATTTCTGGACCCATGAATCCTGGAACCTAGCTATGGGAGAAACAGCACTGTACATCGGACACTGATTTGGAATATATACAGTGTTCTGGAGAACCTTGCCGTAGCCCTGCAAGGCATTGGTACCTAGCTGGTGCTATAACTGAGTCTTCAAAAAGTCATTCTACCATTCTGTCAAACCAGCTGTTTCAGGATGGTGGGGTACATGGTAAGATCAGTGAATTTCATGAGCATGGGCCCACTGACACAATTCATTTTCTGTGAAGTGAGTTCTTTCATCAGAAACAATGCTGTGTGAAATACCATGACAGTGGATAAGGCATTCTGTAAGTCCACAGATGGTAGTTTTGGCAGAAGCATTGTGTTCAGGGAAGGCAGATCCATTTCCAGAGTAAATGTCTATTTCAGTAAGGACAAAGAGCTGTCCCTTCCATGATGGAAGTCATTTAGTGTAATCAGCCTACCACCAGGTAGCTGTCTGATTCCTCTGGGGGAATGGTACCATGCTGGGGACTCCAGGTTGGTCTCTGATGTTGGCAGATTGTGAAGTCGGCAGTGGTTGTCTTCAGCTAGGCCTTGGTGAGCAGAAGTTCATGTTGTTGAGTCCATGCATAACTTCCATCCCTGCCACTATGGCCTCTTTTTTATGATCCCACTGGACAATGACAGGAGTGGCTGGAGAGGGAGACTGACTGTTACCCACAGAACAAGTGATCCTATCCAATTGACTATTAAGTCCTCCTCTCTGAGATCACCCTTTGGTGAACATTCACATGGGACACAAATATCTTCATGCATTTGGCCCATTCAGAGAGGTCTACTTCCTCTCTAAATTTCCTTGTCACCAGTTTTCTAATCATGTTTCTTCCAAGTTGCTGACCATCAGCCGAACCATTGGCCACAACCCATGAATCCATATATAATCACAAGTCTGGCCATTTCTTCATTCAAGCAAAATGAACAATCAGGAGCATTGCTCAAAGTCCTGTCCACTGGGGGGATTTCCCTTCACCACTATCTTTCAGCAGTGTTCTGGAAAAAGGCTATAGTGCTGCAGCTGTCCACTTTCGGGTGATGCCTGAACATTATATAGACCTGTCTGTAAACCAAGGCTGAGTTTTCTTTTCCTCTGTCAACTGGTCATTGGGAACTCCCAATGAAGCCATAGGTACAGACTAGAAGAGAGGGTAGTACAGCAGAAGTGGGGGCAGTGGGCATACTTGTGCCTTCAGGACCTGCTTGGGCCTGACCTCGTATTTACCACTTCCCTTTGATGATAGAGTGCTGCTTTGCACACCCAACTTTATGGCTTGGTGGGTCAGATAACAGCCAATTCATGATGGGGATATTAGGTTTCATGGTAACTTGGTGGCCCATAATTAAGCAACCAATCTCTGTTATGGCCAGTAGCAGGCCAAGAGTTGTTTCTCAATAAGAGAAGTTATCTGTGGAGTATTGCAGGGTTTTGCTCTGAAATCCTAGGGGCCTGCACTGCAATACACCTGTAAGAGCCTGCCAAATCTCCAAACAGGATTCCTATCTGTCACTGTCATTTTAAGTATGGTTGGATCTGCTTAATCACCTGGCTCAATGGCAGATTAGCTTTTACATTAGCCTGGATTTACTGCAGAGCCTTTTCTTTTTCGGAGCCCCACTCAAAACTAGCAGCTTTTTAAGTCACTTGGTAAATAGGTGGAAGAAACACACCTCAATGAGAAACATGTTGCCTCCAGACTCTAGAGGCCTAATAAGCATTGTGCCTTTTTTTTTTGGTTGTAGGAGCAGCTAGATGCCATGACTGACCTTTACTTTTCAAAGTGATGTCTCCCACATGCCTCATACCACTGTATCCCTAAAAATTTCACAAGTAAAAGCCCCTGAATCTTTACTGGATTTATTTCCCACCCTCTGATGTGCAATGTCTTACCAAGAGTCTAGAGTATTGCTACTTCTTGCTCACTAGTTCCAACTGGCATAATGTCATCAATGTAATGGACCAATGTGATATCTTGTGGAAGGGAAAAGCAATCAAGATCCCTGCAAACTAAATTGTGACACTGGGCCAGAGAGAGTTGTTATACACCTGAGATAGACAGTGAAGATGGATTTCTGGCCATGTGGGCTCAAACTGCTTGAAACTGCTTCTGGTGTTCCTAGATAATAGATATAGAGAAAAAGGCATTTGCCTCATCAATAGCTGCATACCAGGTACCAGAGAATGTGATGATTTTCTCAAGCAATGAAACCACATCTAGTACAGCAACTCCAATTGGAGTCACCATCTGCATAAACTTAAGATAATACACTGTAATTCTCTGAGATCCACCTGTCTTTTGCACAGCCAAAATAGGCAAATTGAATGGGAGTGTGGTGGAAATCACCAACCCTGTGTCTTTCAAATCTTTAATGGTGGTAGTAATCTCTGGAATCCTTCAGGAATCCAGTATTGCTTCTGGTTTACTGTTTTCCTAGGTAGTTGCAGTGGCTTCCCCTTGGCCTTTCCCACCGTAATAGCCTCACTCCACAAGTTAGGCAACCAATGTGGGGATTTGGTAAGCTACTGAGTATGTCTGTCTTAATTATGCAGTCTAGAACTGGGAAAATAACCACATGATGGGGTCAGGACCCACTGTGCCCACTGTGAGATGGACCTGAGCTAAAACACTATTGAGTACCTGATCTTCATAAGCCCCCACTGTGGCTGAGGGATCAAAGTCACGTTTTGGTTCTCCTGGAAAATTATTGTCAGTTCAGAGCCAGTGTTCAGTAGTTCTGGAAAGGTCTGATTATTTACTTTCCCCCAATCTATAGTAACCTTGGCTAAATGCCATAGGTTACTTTAGGGAAGGCTGGTAGAAATACTAACAGTGTATATTTTAAGCAGTGTACCAGAGTTCTTCCTCAAGAAGACCTGCCTCTTCTTGATTGAAGGGATTGTGGTCTGTTAACTGGCTTAAATCTAGAAATGATAGAGGGGCCATCACCCTGTGTTTTTCTCATTCAGATTAGACTTTTGTTCAGTTGACCTAGAACATTTCTGCTTATACAAATCAAGTAAGAATTTACTCGAATTTGGTATGTTTCCCATCTATTTCATTTCTAGGAGCAGCTGGTGCCTTAGGTGGGCCTGACTGCTGCCTTGACTCTGCTGTTTATTATGGTAATCACATCCCCCTTGCCTTTGGCTGTTGACTGCCACTCCAGGATCCATTACCTCCATTGCATTTAGGTGTCCTAATCCAGTGGGGGCTATTTCTACTGTAATGTCTGGCCTACAGAGAAGAGTGATCACAGAGCTCTTCAAAGATGCCAGGGCTCCTCTCGCAAATTTATTTCTCACAGTCAAGATGTGCCTTCTAGAGCCTCTCATTACGGGTGAGTAGATCTTAAGTAACATATCCACTCTAACATTCCAGTCTCCTTAAACCTTTAAATCTCTTTCTCTACATGGAAAGAAGGCAGGTTTGGCATTTCAAACTTGCTCTCTGTGGGCCACTGTTTGGTCCATGTTTCATCTAATGAACTAAGCAAGCAGTTAGAGTCAGGGAATTTCTTAACTCCCTGAGCTGCAACATTAAATGAAGAATCTCTGCTTTGTGAGCTCATATCAATAAATTTGGCCTGATTCAGTTTTATGTTTCCTCCACGATTATCCCACAAACTCAATGTCCATTCCTACACATGTTCCTCTGATTTCTGCTTGTATAAATGAGAAAACTTGAGTAGTTCTTTTGGAGTGCAGACCACCTCCTCTTGGGTCACACTTTGTACTTCACCTTTAGGGGCCTGCTGGGATTTAAGTCCAGTTACAAGTCTAGAAGCAAAGAGGTGGTAGGAGTGGGTCCCCTGAGGGGAACCAGCATTTCATGAAAGGCAACGGCCTCAAGGGAGACCTTTACAATTTTCTAGGCAAGGCAATGATAATTCTCTCATACTGCGGTGGAGATACCTCTTCCATTGGCAAAAAAGACTCATCAGTTTAGGGGCCTAGTGTCCCCAGCTTCATCAGGGTCTTCTCACACATCCCCATTCCAACTTTCAGGATTTTACTACTTCATGATCATTTTAACAGTAGACAGCCTATAGGCCTGAAAGTTGAACTTGTGTTGTAATTCAGCCAGTTGTAGGATGAGATTCTATGTTTAATTTTAATCAATCTCAGCCCTGTGGCTACAGAACATAAGGAACTCTGTTAGGGCAAATATAGAAGCTTTCACATTATTTGCACAGTTTAAGCAGAGAACTTAGGCTCATCATTTTCTTTTACCGTGGTGGGATCAACTGGCCAATGTCATTATATTCTTTAATTTGAGAACAATACCTGAAATATGTAGTCACTTAGATCCTTGCTTCTTATAAGTGGTTACTTGAGAGTATTTAATGCAGATATTTTGTGTCTCCCTATTGCCAGATTATGCTATGGACTATCAGTCCTCTCTTTACCACTAAAAATAGTCACTAGCATCTTTAAATCTAATCAGATTACAGAGGCAATTCTAGAAACCCCACAACCAATTAAGGAAATGAATCCTTAGCATTCTGTTTCCTTGGAACCAATCTTAGTACCAGAATTCATTTCTCAGGTTCACCAGAGAAACAGAACTAGTAGGATTAATTAATTAATTAATAGGAATTTTGCTCACATGATTATGGAGGCTGACAAGTCTCAAGATCTGGAAGGTGGGTGAGTTAGCAAGCTGAAGACCCTGGAGAACCCTGAACCCTGCTGATATAGTTCCAATATGAGTCTGAAGGTCAGAAAACCAGGAGAGCTGATGTAGCTGGAGTCCAATGGCCAGCAGACTTAAGACACAGGAAAAGCCTGTGTTTCAGTTTGAGTCTATCTTAGTCAGCTCATGCTGTCATAACAAAATACCATAGACTGTGTGGTTTAGACAACAGAAATTTTTTCTCACTGTTCTGGTGGCTGAAAGTCTGAGATCAAGATGCCTGAATGGTAGAGTTCTGCTGAGAGCCCTCTTCTTGGCTTGTAGATAGCTGCCTTCTGGCTGTGTCCTCATGAGTTGGAGGGAGAGGGGTTCTGGTTTCTCCTCTTCTTCTCTCCTCTTCTTATGATGGGAATAGAACACTATTCCCATCATGGGGGCACCATCCTCATGATCTCATTTAATAACCTCTCAAAGGCCCCACCTCCAAAGACCATCACATTATGGGCTAGGGCTTCAGCATATGAGTTTTGTAGGATACCAACTTTCAGTCTATAGCAGAGTCTGGAAACAGGAAAAACCGATGTCTCAACATGAAGGCAGCAGGTAGGAGGAATTCCTTCTGACTTGCAAGAGGGTCAGCTTTTATGTTTTTTTTTCAGGCCTTCAGCTGACTGGATGGGACCCGTCCACATTAGGGAGGGCCATTTGCTTTATTCAGACTACTAACTCAAGTGTTAGTTTATCCAGAAACACTCTCACAGACACACCCAGAATAAGGCTTGCCAAAATGTCTGTATACCCAGTGCCAAGTCATATTGAAACATACAATTAACTACACCTATCCTAGCCACCCTTCCTTTGTTGCCCCTTGTGTCCTGAAGGCCTTTCCATTTCTTCTGATCCATATCTTTATCCTGGCCACTGCATGATATCGTATGTAATTTTGAGTGAACAGAATTGTCTGGGATTCTTTACTGGTTGTTTGTGTTGTGTCATTTACTAAATTCTAAACTTGTATATGGTGATGGCAGAGATTTTATTTACTAAACAGGAGATGTATATTTTCTATATCCTCCTCAACAGAAAGCAGGTGGATGTGCAACAAATGTCTATTTATGTATTTATTAATTTTTTTGAGATGGAGTCTTGCTCTGTCACCCAGGCTGGAGTGCAGTGGCCTGATCTTGGCTCACTGCCTCCTGGGTTCAAGTGATTCTCCTGCCTCAGCCTCCCAAGTAGCTGGGACTGCAGGTGCATGCCACCACGCATGGTTAATTTTTTGTATTTTTAGTAGAGATGGGATTTCACCATATTGGTCAGGCAAGTCTTGAACTCCTGACCTCGTGATCCGCCCACCTTGGCCTCCCAAAGTGCTGGGATTACGGGCATGAGCCACCGCACCTGGCCCAACAAATGTTTATTTTATTTAATTAATTAATTAATTTATTTATTTTGAGACAGAGTCTTGCTCTGTCGCCCAGGCTGGAGTGCAATGGCACAGTCTCAGCTCACTGCATCCTCTGCCTCCTGGGTTCAAGCAATTCTCCTGCCTCAGCCTCCCGAGTAGCTACACGTTCAATCCATTTGGAGAGTATATTTTCAACCAGTTGGTTTCCCAGGAAGGCAGCTAGGGAAAGTGAGTGTTAGTAAGTTTGAGTCAGACAAGGGTTTCTTAGAATTCCCCTCAGCCCTTGTGCAGCAACTCACTCCTCGGGCTGTGGGCTATGACAGAAAGGGAAGGACTGCTTTGCTTCCTCACTCTTGCTGAGTGAGAGGAGCTGGATCAGAGAACAGTGAACTTCTGCTCAGGATTACAGTATTTCAGGCATACCTAGTAGATGTCCCTAGGCCCCAGACATTGCTTGAGAAGCTGGGAGTAGCTTACATTTGTCTGAGGCAGGGTTTCTTAACCTTATCACTATTGGCATTTGGGCTGGGTAATTTTTTTGTTGTAAGAAGCTGTCCTGTACATTGTAGGATGTTTGGCAGCACCCTTGGCCTGGACCAGTTACTAGATGCCAAGTAGCACCTGCACTCTGAGATATGACAACCAAAAATGTCTTCAGATCTTGGCCAATATGTCCTGGGAACAAAAGCATTTGAGAACCACTGATCTTGAGCTTTGTTATTTGCAAAGAAGTTTCACCTATGTTATCATGTCTGAGAGGCATTATAGCTCTGTAAATCAGGCAGAAATCTGTTCTTTTCTCTATTTTACACAGCTGGTCAAGTGGCAGGAAAAGAAATGGAGCTCATGTCTTCTGAATGCAAACTTTTTCTCTTTATCTTAAGGCTCCTAGAGATAAGTAAGTAAAAGTGATAGTAACTTGCCCTCTGAAGGAGATGCCAATTTTGAGTTGAAGAATAAAAATCTTTGTTAAATTCCAAAAGTTTTGACGAAGGGACACCATTAACCACTTTGCTATTTTCATATGTTGGCTCTTAACTTTATTTTGATGAACTTTCATTTAGTCCTTTTGAAAGGAAAGTAGTTTAGGTTTCCTTTGTGAAGTGCCTAGTTTTATTTTTGACTACTAAGGTTTCCAAATCTTTCATGTCCTAATTAAATGTGTTCACTTCCTCTTGAAGATGCGTAATTGTGATAACAGTGTGTATGTACCTTCCCAGTGGTGTTTTCCAAGAAAACCAAAATACAATGCTGCTTTTAAAAACAGAAGTTTGCAGTAATTGTTATTGAGACTCGATCAGAAAACTGGAAGTACTAAAATACGAGTTTGAAAGGCACAACATTTCTGAGACTATGAATCTTTTACTTTCTGTGTTTTGGAAAAAGGAAAGAAGGCTGGGTGTGGTGGCTGACGTCTGTAATCCTAGCACTTTGGGAGGCCAAGGCGGGTGGATCACCTGAGGTCAGGAGTTCGAGATCAGCCTGGCCAACATGGTGAAACCCCATCTCCACTAAAAATACAAAAATTAGCCTGGCATGGTGGTGGGTGCTTGTAATCTCAGCTACTCAGGAGGCTGCAGCAGGAGAATCGCTTGAACCTGGGAGGTGGAGGTTGCAGTGAGCCAAGATCATGCCATTGCACTCCAGCCTGGGCAACAAGAGTGAACTCTGTCTCAAAAAAAAAGAAAAGAAAAGAAGGAAGAAGCATATTATTTTAAATTCGCATCTGAAGGTAAAGAACTAAAATTTGCTAAGTAGGGGTAAGAATATACTGAAGTTTGACATTTTAACTAGATTAAAATACATTTTTTCCTATCTATATTTCTTCTCCTTTGCAATGCACTTTCACTATGCTTAGATATCAGATTTAAAATTTATAATTTTGAAACCACAGTGGTAGTCATAATTATAATTATTAATATCCAGTTAGGACCTACTTTGTGCTCTACTGTATTTCAGGAGCTTCAGTTTTTCAGGGAGGCAGAGTGCTGAAGCACAGGATATGACTTAGCAAGTTGGCAACATCTGCTTTTTCTGTTAGAAAATGCTTTGACCTTTTCTGGATGCTGGACATGTTGCAAATTATGTAGCCTTTTTGAACCTCAGTTTTATCACTTATAAAATTAGGTATTAATTATTTTGTGAAGACTAATGAAAAAATTATGTGCAACCATATTAATATTAACTTAGTATTAATATTAATAATTCATTAACACAACATATATAACAATTATAATATACCATTAATATTGTCAATTATTAATAATAATTAGTATTAAAATTGTGATGTGAAATAAAAAATAATAAAAATTAGTGAAAGCATTATTAATACCAATATTAATTAACATTAATAGTAATCATTATTTTTGAGTATGTTGAATTGCTTTTGAACAGTTATGAACATTTCTGGTCAACAAGGTGTGTTGCTATTTGAGGATTTCCCTATTTTTCTCCAAACTGGATTTATTTTTTATGTTTTTAATTTGTGGTTTTATTTTTGAAAGTACCAGTGTTACTCCCCTATGGCCTGAACAAATCCTATGGACAGGAGCTGATCTGTTTACATTACACAAATATGACTGAAGAAAGGGTGGAGTTTATGCATCACTGATTACACTTATTTTGGGAAAAATGTCTAGACTACAGGTGATGACACTGGCATTTTTAAGGAAGTGCATAACTAAATTGGTGAGTCTGGTATATCTCAGTAAAATGTTCCTGCATTTTTTTTTTCGTTTTTTGTGATCGAGACTCAAATGTCTCATGGTTAAAAAAAACAAGTTTCTTCTTGAAATTTCTTAGTAGCAACACAGAAGGCTGTTTACAGATAACAGAACCTATCCTACTGCCTAATATTTACTGGGTCTCAATAATTGCCTATTGAACCGAAGAGGGTGCTCATATTACATGAAGTTTGTTAAAGTTGTTAAGTTTGTTTTCCACTTGTATATGAGGTGAAAAAAATCCCCTAAAACCCTGCTCTAATAGACAACTATATCTAATTTTGCATTTCTTTCCTTTTTTTGGTATTTTATATATTATTATAGCCACAGTACATTCTGTTTTCACTCTCCTTTTGTAGTTGGCTCTCCTTCACCATGGGCTTTGCGTCTGTTGATTCAACCAACTGCAGATAAAAAGTATTGTAAAAAATTGCATCTGCACTGAACATGTACAGGCTATTTTTCCTTGTCATCATTCCCTAAACAATACAGTATAACAAGTATTTACATAAAATTTCCATTGTATTAGGTAGTATAGGTAATCTAGACATGATTTAAAGTATATGAGAGGATGCGCATACATTATATGCAAATACAATGCCATTTTATATAAAGGACTTGAGCATGTGTGAATTCTGGTATCAGTGGGAGGTCCTTGAACCAATCCCCAAAGGATATAGAGGGACAACTGTACTTTAATATTACAACATAAGCATTTTTGTTGTTCTTTCAGGCATAATTTTAAAAAGATGCATAATAGTTTATTTAGTAGATACCCTATACTTTCTATAATTGTTTACCTGTTATTGGGCACTTGTGTTGCTTTCCAATATTTTAATGTTACAAAAATGCTGCAGTGAACATACTTACATAGAAGGTAATTTTCATTAGTATTTCATAATCTTTTAAAAATTATTATTATGCTTTAAGTTTTAGGGTACATGTGCACAATGTGCAGGTTTGTTACATATGTATCCATGTGCCATGTTGGTGTGCTGCACCCATTAACTCATCATTTAGCATTAGGTATATCTCCTAATGCTGTCCCTCCGCCCTCCCCCCACCCCGCAACAGTCCCCGGAGTGTGATGTTCCCCTTCCTGTGTCCATGTGTTCTCATTGTTCAATTCCCATCTATGAGTGAGAACATGCGGTGTTTGGTTTTTTGTCCTTGCGATAGTTTACTGAGAATGATGGTTTCCAGTTTCATCCATGTCCCTACAAAGGACATGAACTCATCATTTTTTATGGCTGCACACTATTCCATGGTGTGTATGTGCCACATTTTCTTAATCCAGTCTATTGTTGTTGGACATTTGGGTTGGTTCCAAGTCTTTGCTATTGTGAATAGTGCCGCAATAAACATACGTGTACATGTGTCTTTATAGCAGCACGATTTATAGTCCTTTGGGTATATACCCAGTAATGGGACAGCTGGGTGAAATGGTATTTCTAGTTCTGGATCCCTGAGGAATCGCCACACTGACTTCCACAATGGTTGAACTAGTTTACAGTCCCACCAACAGTGTAAAAGTATTCCTATTCCTCCACATCCTCTCCAGCACCTGCAGTTTCCTGACTTTTTAATGATGGCCATTCTAACTGGTGTGAGATGGTATCTCATTGTGGTTTTGATTTGCATTTCTCTGATGGCCAGTGATGATGAGCATTTTCTCATGTGTTTTTTGGCTGCATAAATGTCTTCTTTTGAGAAGTGTCGGTTCGTGTATTTCATAATCTTTACTTAAAATGGCTTTCCATGTGTGGAATTACTGGGCTAAAGGGCACAAGACATTTTTAAGGTACAAAACATTTTTTTTTTCTGAAGCATGAAAGTTTCTAAGTTTAATTAAATTGAGGTTCAATTTATCTATTTTTTTTTCTTTAGCTGTTTGGGCTTTTAGTAGCATAACACAGAGAAAAATGGACTAATACAAAGTCATGACAAAATACATCTACGTTTTCTTCTAGCAGTTTTATTTATTTATTTATTTATTTTAACTTTTACTTTAAGTTCTGGGATGCATGTGCAGAATGTGTAGGTTTATTACATAGGTATACATGTGCCATGGTGGTTTGCTGCACCTATCAACCCATCATTTAGGGTTTTTTTTTTTTTGGGTAAACATTTTTTTTATTATGAAGATAAAATTTGTATTTTATTATTTTATTATTATTATACTTTAAGTTTTAGGGTACATGTGCACAACGTGCAGGTTTGTTACATATGTATACATGTGCCATGTTAGTGTGCTGCACCCATTAACTCGTCATTTAGCATTAGATATATCTCCTAATGCTATCCCTCCCCGCTCCCCCAGCCCACAACAGTCCCCAGTGTGTGACGTTCCCCTTCCTGTGTCCATGTGTTCTTATTGTTCAATTCCCACCTATGAGTGAGAACATGTGGTGTTTTGATTTTTGTCCTTGCGATAGTTTGCTGAGAATGATGGTTTCCAGCTTCATCCATGTCCCTACAAAGGACATGAACTCATCATTTTTTATGGCTGCACAGTATTCCATGGTGTATATGTGCCACATTTTCTTAATCCAGTCTATTGTTGTTGGACATTTGGGTTGGTCCCAAGTCTTTGCTATTGTGAATGGTGCCGCAATAAACATACGTTTGCATGTGTCTTTATAGCAGCACGATTTATAATCCTTTGGGTATATACCCAGTAATGGGATGGCTGGGTCAAATGGTATTTCTAGTTCTAGATCCCTGAGGAATCGCCACACTGACTTCCATAATGGTTGAACTAGTTTACAGTCCCACCAACAGTGTAAAAGTGTTCCTGTTTCTCCACATCCTCTCTAGCACCTGTTGTTCCCTGACTTTTTAATGATCACCATTCTAACTGGTGTGAGATGGTATCTCATTGTGGTTTTGATTTGCATTTCTCTGATGGCCAATGATGATGAGCATTTTTTATGTGTTTTTTGGCTGCATAAATGTCTTCTTTTGAGAAGTGTCTGTTCATATCCTTCACCCACTTTTTGATGGGGTTGTTTCTTTCTTGTAAACTTGTTTGAGTTCATTGTAGATATTGGACATTAGCCCTTTGTCAGATGAGTAGGTTGCAAAAATTTTCTCCCATTCTGTAGGTTGCCTGTTCACTCTGATGGTAGTTTCTTTTGCTGTGCAGAAGCTCTTTAGTTTAATTAGATCCCATTTGTCAATTTTGGCTTTTGTTGCCATTGCTTTTGATGTTTTAGACATGAAGTCCTTGCCCATGCCTATGTCCTGAATGGTATTGCCTAGGTTTTCTTCTAGGGTTTTTATGGTTTTAGGTCTAACATGTAAGTCTTTAATCCATCTTGAATTAATTTTTGTATAAGATCTAAAGAAGGGATCCAGTTTCAGCTTTCTACACATGGCTAGCCAGTTTTCCCAGCACCATTTATTAAATAGGGAATCCTTTCCCCATTGCTTGTTTTTGTCAGGTTTGTCAAAGATCAGATAGTTGTAGATATGCAGCATTATTTCTGAGGGCTCTGTTCTGTTCCATTGATCCATATCTCTGTTTTGGTACCAGTATCATGCTGTTTTGGTTACTGTAGCCTTGTAGTATAGTTTGAAGTCAGGTAGCATGATGCCTCCAGCTTTGTTCTTTTGGCTTAGGATTGACTTGGCGATGCAGGCTCTTTTTCGGTTCCATATGAACTTTAAAGTAGTTTTTTCCAATTCTGTGAAGAAAGTCGTTGGTAGCTTGATGGAGATGGCATTGAATCTATAAATTACCTTGGGCAGTATGGCCATTTTCATGATACTGATTCTTCCAACCCATGAGTGTGGAATGTTCTTCCCTTCATTTGTATTCTCTTTTATTTCATTGAGCAGTGGTTTGTAGTTCTCCTTGAAGAGTTCCTTCACATCCCTTGTAAGTTGGATTCCTAGGTATTTTATTCTCTTTGAAGCAATTGTGAATGGGAGTTCACTCATGATTTGGCTCTCTGTTTGTCTGTTATTGGTGTATAAGAATGCTTGTGATTTTTGCACACTGATTTTGTATCCTGAGACTTTGCTGAAGTTGCTTATCAGCTTAAGGAGATTTTGGGCTGAGACAATGGGGTTTTCTAGATATAAAATCATGTCATCTGCAAACAGGGACAATTTGACTTCCTCTTTTCCTAATTGAATGCCCTTTATTTCCTTCTCCTGTCTGATTGCCCTGGCCAGAACTGCCAACACTATGTTGAATAGGAGTGGTGAGAAAGGGCATCCCTGTCTTGTGCCCGTTTTCAAAGGGAATGCTTCCAGTGTTTGTCCATTCAGTATGATATTGGCTGTGGGTTTGTCATAGATAGCTCTTATTATTTTGAGATACATCCCATGAATACCTAATTTATTGAGAGTTTTTTGCATGAAGGGTTGTTGAATTTTGTCAAAGGCCTTTTCTGCATCTATTGAGATAATCATGTGGTTTTTGTCTTTGGTTCTGTTTATATGTTGGATTGTGTTTATTGATTTGCGTATGTTGAACCAGCCTTGCATCCCAGGGATGAAGCCCACTTGATCATGGTGGATAAGCTTTTTGATGTGCTGCTGGATTCGGTTTGCCAGTATTTTATTGATTATTTTTGCATCAATGTTCGTCAAGGATATTGGTCTAAAATTCTCTTTTTCTGTTTTGTCTCTGCCAGCCTTTGGTATCAGGATGATGCTGGCCTCATAAAATGAGTTAGGGAGGATTCCCTCTTTTTCTGTTGATTGGAATAGTTTCAGAAGGAATGGTACCAGTTCCTCCTTGTACCTCTGGTAGAATTCGGCTGTGAATCCATCTGGTCCTAGACTTTTTTTGGTTGGTAAGCTATTAATTATTGCCTCAATTTCAGAGCCTGTTATTGGTCTATGCAGATTCAACTTCTTCCTGGTTTAGTCTTGGGAGCGTGTATGTGTTGAGGAATTTATCCATTTCTTCTAGATTTTCTAGTTTATTTGCATAGAGGTGTTTATAGTATTCTCTGAAGATAGTTTGTATTTCTTTGGGATCAGTGGTGATATCTCCTTTGTCATTTTTATTGTGTCTATTTGATTCTTCTCTCTTTTCTTCTTTATTAGTCTTGGTAGCAGTCTATCAATTTTGTTGATCTTTTCAAAAAACCGTCTCGTGGATTCATTGATTTTTTTGAAGGGTTTTTTGTGTCGCTATTTCCTTCAGTTCTGCTCTGATCTTAGTTATTTCTTGCCTTCTGCTAGCTTTTGAATGTGTTTGCTCTTGCTTCTCCAGTTCTTTTAATTGTGATGTTAGGGTGTCAATTTTAGATCTTTCCTGCTTTCTCTTGTGCACATTTAGTACTATAAATTTCCCTCTACACACTGCTTTGAATGTGTCCCAGAGATTCTGGTATGTTGTGTCTTTGTTCTCATTGGTTTCAAAGAACATCTTTATTTTTTCCTTCATTTTGTTATGTACCCAGTAGTCATTCAGGAGCAGGTTGTTCAGTTTCCATGTAGTTGAGTAGTTTTGAGTGAGTTTCTTAATCCTGAGTTCTAGTTTGATTGCACTGTGGACTGAGAGACAGTTTGTTATAATTTCTGTTCTTTTACAGTTGCTGAGGAGTGCTTTACTTCCAACTATGTGGTCAATTTTGGAATAGGTGTGGTGTGGTGCTGAAAAGAATGTATATTCTGTTGATTTGGGGTGGTGAGTTCTGTAGATGTGTATTAGGTCTGCTTGGTGCAGAGCTGAGTTAAATTCCTGGATATCCTTGTTAACTTTCTGTCTCATTGATCTGTCTAATGTTGACAGTGGGGTGTTAAAGTCTCCCATTATTATTGTGTGGGAGTCTAAGTCTCTTTGTAGGTCACTCAGGTCTTGCTTTATGAATCTGGGTGCTCCTGTATTGGGTGCATATATATTTAGGATAGTTCATTCTTCTTGTTGAATTGATCCCTTGACCATCATGTAAGGGCCTCCTTTGTCTCTTTTGATCTTTGTTGGTTTAAGGTCTGTTTTATCAGAGACTAGGATTGCAACCCCTGCCTTTTTTTGTTTTCCATTTGCTTGGTAGATCTTCCTCCATCCCTTTATTTTGAGCCTATGTGTGTCTCTGCACATGAGATGTGTTTCCTGAATACAGCACACTGATGAGTCTTGATTCTATGCAATTTGCTAGTCTGTGCCTTTTAACTGGAGCATTTAGCCCATTTACATTTAAGGTTCATATTGTTACATGTGAATTTGATCCCGTCATTATGATGTTAGGTGGTTATTTTGCTTGTTAGTTGATGCAGTTTCTTCCTAGCCTCAATGGTCTTTAGAATTTGGCATGTTTTTGCAGTGTCTGATACCAGTTGTTCCTTTCCATGTTTAGTGCTTCCTTGAGCTGTTTTCGGGCAGGCCTGGTGGTGACAAAATCTCTCAGCATTTGCTTGTCTGTAAAGTATTTTATTTCTCCTTCACTTATGAAGCTTAGTTTGGTTGGATATGAAATTCTGTGTTGAAAATTCTTTTCTTTAAGAATGTTGAATATTGGCCCCCCTCTCTTCTGGCTTGTAGAGTTTCTGCTGAGAGATCCACTGTTAGTCTGATGGGCTTCCCATTGTGGGTAATGCGTCCTTTCTCTCTGGCTGCCCTTAACATTTTTTCCTTCATTTCAACTTTGGTGAATCTGACAATTATGTGTCTTGGAGTTGCTCTTCTCGAGGAGTATCTTTGTGGCATTCTCTGTATTTCCTGAATTTGAATGTTGGTCTGCCTTGCTAGATTGGGGAAGTTCTGATGGATAATATCCTGCAGAGTGTTTTCCAACTTGGTTCCATTCTCCCCGTCACTTTCAGGTACACCAATCAGACGTAGATTTGGTCTTTTCACATAGTCCCCTATTTCTTGGAGGCTTTTGTTCATTTCTTTTTATTCTTGTTTCTTTAAGCTTGTCTTCACGCTTCATTTCATTCATTTTGTCTTCCGTAGCTGATACCCTTTCTTCCAGTTGATTGCATCAGTTACTGTGGCTTGTGCATTCATCACATAGTTCTTGTGCCATGGTTTTCAGCTCCATCAGGTTCTTTAAGGACTTCTCTGCATTGGTTATTCTAGTTACCTATTCGTCTAATTTTTTTTCAAAGTTTTTAACTTCTTTGCCATTGGTTTGAACTTCCTCTTTTAGCTCAGAGTAGTTTGATCTTCTGAAGCCTTCTTCTCTCAACTTGTCAAAGTCATTCTCCGTCCAGCCTTGTTCCATTGCTGGTGAGGAGCTGTGTTCCTTTGGAGGAGGAAAGGCGCTCTGATTTTTAGAGTTTCCGGTTTTTGTGCTCTGTGTTTTCCCCATCTTTGTGGTTTTATCTACCTTTGGTCTTTGATGATGGTGACGTACAGATGGGTTTTTGGTGTGGATGTCCTTTCTGTTTGTTAGTTTTCCTTCTAACAGACAGGACCCTCAGCTGCAGGTCTGTTGGAGTTTGCTGGAGGTCCACTGCAGACCCTGTTTGCCTGGGTCTCAGCAGCGGAGGCTGTAGAACAGTGGATATTGGTGAACCGTAAATGCTGCTGCCTGATCGCTCCTCTGGAAGTTTTGTCTCAGAGGAGTACCCGGCAGTGTGAGGCATCAGTCCGCCCCTACTGGGGGTGCCTCCCAGTTAGGCTACTCGGGGGTCAGGGACCCACTTGAGGAGGCAGTCTGCCCATTCTCAGATCTCAAGCTGTGTGCTAGGAGAACCACTACTCTCTTCAAAGCTGTCAGACAGGGACATTTAAGTCTGCAGAGGTTATTACTGTCTTTTGTTTGTCTGTGCCCTGCCCCCAGAGGTGGAGCCCACAGAGGCAGGCGGGCCTCCTTGAGCTGTGGTGGGCTCCACCCAGTTCGAGCTTCCCAGCTGCTTTGTTTACTTAGTCAAGCCTGAGTAATGGCGGGCACCCCTCCCCAAGCCTCGCTGCCACCTTGCAGTTTGATCTCAGACTGCAGTGCTAGCAATGAGCGAGGATCCGTGGGCGTAGGACCCTCTGAGCCAGGTGCGGGATATAATCTCCTGGTGTGCCATTTGATAAGCCCGTTTGAAAAGTGCAGTATTAGGGTGGGAGTGACCCGATTTTCCAGGTGCCGTCTGTCACCCCTTTCTTTGACTAGGAAAGGGAATTCCCTGACCCCTTGCACTTCCCGGGTGAGGTGATGCCTCGCCCTGCTTCAGCTCACACGTGGTGCACTGCACCCACTGTCCTGCACCCACTGTCTGGCACTCCCCAGTGAGATGAACCCGGTACCTCAGTTGGAAATGCAGAAATCACCCGTCTTTTGCGTTGCTCATGCTGGGAGGTGTAGACTGGAGCTGTTCCTATTCGGCCATCTTGGTTTCGTCCCCCATCATCTAGGTTTTAAGCCCCACGTACCTTAGCTATTTGTCCTAATGGTCTCCCTCTCCTTGCCTCCCACCCCCTGACAACTAATGCATGTGGGGCTTAAAACCTAGACGTTTCCCTCTGTGTGTCCATGTTCTCATTGTTCAACTCCCACTTATGAGTGAGAATATGTGGTGTTTGGTTTTCTGTTCCTGTGTTAGTTTACTGAGAATGATGGCTTCCAAATTCATCCACATCCCTGCAAAGGACATGATCTCATTCTTTTTTTATGGCTGCATAGTATTCCATGGGTGTATATGTGCCACATTTTCTCTATCCAATCTATTATTAATGGGCATTTGGGTTGGTTTCAAGTCTTTGCTATTGTAAATAGTGCTGCAATAAACATATGTGTGCATGGGTCTTTATAGCAGAATGATTTATAATCTTTTGGGGGTATACTCAGTAATGGGATTGTTAGGTCAAATGGTATTACTGGTTCCAGATCCTTGAGGAATCACCACATTGTCTTCCACAATGGTTGAACTAATTTACACTCCTACCAACAGTGTAAAAGCATTCCTATTTCTACACATCCTCTCCAGCATCTTGTTTCCTGACTTTTTAATGATCGCCATTCTGACTGGCATGATATGGTAAGTCATTGTGGTTTTGATTTGCATTTCTCTAATGACCAGTGATGATGAACATTTTTTATATCTATTGGCTGCATAAATCTCTTCTCCTGAGAAGGGTCTGTTCATATCCTTTGCCCACTTTCTGATGGGGTTTTTTTTTTCTTGTAAATTTGTTTAAGTTCTTTGTAGATTCTGTATATTAGACCTTTGTCATATGGGTATCTTGCAAAAATTTTCTCCCGTTCTGTAGGTTGCCTGTTCATTCTGATGATAGTTTCTTTTGCTGTGCAGAAGCTCTTTAGTTTAATTAGATCCTGTTTGTCAATTTTGGCTCTTGTTGCCATTGCTTTTGGTGTTTTAGTCATGAACTCCTTGCCCATGCCCATGTCCTGAAAGGTATTGCCTAGGTTTTCTTCTAGGGTTTTTAGGGTTTTGGGTTTTACATTTAAGTCTTTAATCCATATTGAATTAATTTTTGTATAAGGTGTAAAGAAGGGGTCTACTTTCAGTTTTCTGCATATGGCTAGCCAGTTTTCCCAGCACCATTTATTAAATAGGGAATCCTTTCCCATTGCTTGTTTCTGACAGGTTTGTCAAAGATCAGATGTTTGTAGATGTGTGGTGTTATTTCTGAGGCCTCTGTTCTGTTCCTTTGGTCTGTATATCTGTTTTGGTACCAGTACCATGCTGTTTTGGTTACTGTAGCCTTGTAGTATAGTTTGAAGTCAGGTAGCATGATGCCTCCAGCTTTGTTCTTTTTGCTTAGGATTTTCTTGGGTATACGGGCTCTTTTTTGGTTCCATATGAAATTTAAAGTAGCCTTTTTCTAATTCTGGGAAGAAAGTCACTGGTAGCTTATTGGGAATAGCAATGAATTTATAAATTACTTTGGGCAGCATGATCATCTTCATGATACCATTTCTTCCTATCCATGAGCATGAAATGTTTTTCCATTTGTTTGTGTCCTCTCTTATTTCCTTGAATCAAATCACTATTTGTAGTTCTCCTTGAAGAGGTCCTTCACATCCCTTCTAAGTGTATTTCTGGGTATTTTATTCTCTTCATAGCAATTGTGAATGGGAGTTCACTCATGATTTTGCTCTCTGTTTGTCTATTATTGGTGTATAAGAATGCTTGTGATTTTTGCACATTGTTTTTGTATCCTGAGACTTTGCTGAAGTTGCTTGTTAGTTTAAGGAGTTTTTGGGCTGAGATGATGGGGTTTTCTAAATATACCATCATGTCATCTGCAAACAGAGATAATTTGACTTCCTTTCTTCCTACTTCAATACCCTTTATTTCTTTCTCCTGCCTGATTGCCCTGGCCAGAACTTCCAATACTATGTTGAATAGGAGTGGTGAGAGAGGGCATCCTTGTCTTGTGTCAGTTTTCAAAGAGAATGATTCCAGCTTTTGCCTATTCAGTTAGATATTGGCTGTGGGTTTGCCATAAATAGCTCTTATTATTTTGAGATATGTTTCATCAATACCTAGTTTATTGACAGTTTTCATCATGAAGGGATGTTGAATTTTATCGAAGGCCTTTTCTGCATCTATTGAGATTCTCATGTGGTTTTTGTCATTGGTTCTGTTTATGTAATTGATTACGTTTATTGATTTGCGTATGTTGAACCAGCCTTGCATCCCAAGGATGAAGCTGGCTTGATCGTGAAGGATAAGATTTTTGATGTCCTGCTGGATTCAGTTTGCCTGTATTTTATTGAGGATTTTTGTATCCATATTCATCAAACTTTCATTGGCCTGAAAGTTTCCTTTTTGTGTGTGTGTCTCTGCCAGGTTTGGAATCGCCATCCAGTTTTGTGCCCTTGATGGAGAGGAGTTGTGATCTTTTGGAGGAGAAGAGGCATTCTGGTTTTTGGAATTTTTAGCGTTTTCATGCTGGTTTTTCCTCATCTTTGTGGATTTATCTACCTTTGATCTTTGAGGTTTATGATCTTTGGATGGGGTTTTTGTGGGGGGGTCTTCTTTGTTGATGTTGCTGTTCTTGCTTTCCGTTTGTTAGTTTTTCTTCTAACAGTCAGGCCTCTCTTCTGCAGGTCTGCTTCAGTTTGTTGGAGGTCCACTCCAGACCCTGTTTCCCTGGGTATTACCAGTGGAGGCTGCAGAACAGCAAAGATTGCTGCCTGCTCTTTCCTCTGGAAGCTTCATCCCAGAAGGGCACCAGCTTGATTCCAGACGGAGCTCTCCTTTATGAGGTGTCTGTCAACCCCTGTTGGGAGGTCTTTCCCAGTCAGGAGGCACAGGGGTCAGGGACCCACTTGAGGAGGCAGTCTGTCCCTTAGCAGAGCTGGTACACTGTCCTGGGAGAATCACCCTTGTCAGGATCAGCTGCTCTCTTCAGAGTCAGCAGGTACAAAAGATTAAATCCGCTGAAGCTGTGCCTACAGCCACCCCTTCCCCCAGGTGCTCTGTCCCAGGGAGATGAGATATTGATCTGTAAACCCCTGACTGGGGCTGCTGCCTTTCCTTCAGAGATGCCCTGTCCAGTGAGGAAGAATCTAGAGAAGCAGTCTGGCCACAGTCTCTTTGCTGCACTGTGGTGAATTCAGCCCAGTCCAAACCTCCCAGACCCTTTAGCACTGTCAGGGGAAAACCACCTACTAAAACTCAGTAATGGCATGTAGTCCTCACCCCACCAAGCTCGATTGTCCCAGCTTGACTTCAGATTTCTGTGCTGGCAGTGAGAATTTCAAGCCAGTGTTTCTTAGCTTGCTGGGCTCCATGGGATTGTGACCTGCTGAGAGAGACCACTTGGCTCCCTGGCTTCAGCACCCTTTCCAGGTCAGTGAATGGTTCTGTCTCACTGGGGTTCCAGGCACCACTGCAGTACAAAAAAACTCCTGCAGCTAGCTCAGTGTCTGCCCAAACAACTGCCCAGTTTTGTGTTTGAGACCTAGGACCCCGGTGGTGTAGGCACATGAGGGAATCTCCTGATCTCAGTTAGAAATGCAGAAATCACCTGCCTTTTGCATTGGTCTCGCTGGGAGCTGCAGACTGGAGTTGTTCCTATTTGGTTATCTTGGACACCTTCTCTGGTACAAAACATTTTTAAGTCTTTTGATACATATAGCCAAATTGCTTTCTGAAAGGTTTTTACAGCTATTCATATAAATTCTTGCTTTCTTACCCTTATCAGAACTAGGTATTCCCATTAAAGTTTTTCTGATATATAGAAATATATTCCAATATTTTAGTATGCATATTATTAAATATTGATGAGGTTGAAATTTGAAAAGTATGTTTTGTTGATCATTGGAATTTCCTTTGTGAATTTTCCATTCTCTTCCCCCATTCCCTTGACCTTAAGAATGCCTACATTGCTTTGCTCCATTAGTGAACTAATGACTTTAGGAGTGAATTGTTCAGGGAGGAAGGAAAAGGAAGAAGGAGAGAATGAGTTTTCTGTTATTTTAAAAATGAGAAATAGACCTTATTTGGAGATTTTATAGTTATGTCTCTACTACAGGCACCACGCCCAGCTAACTTTTTATATTTTTAGTAGAGATGGTGTTTCACCATGTTAGGCTAGTCTCGAACTCCTGACCTCATGATCCGCCCCCCTTGGCCTTCCAAAATGCTGGAATTATAGGTGTGAGCCACCGTGCCAGGCTGATTCTTTAAACAATTGGTAGTAATTTTAGTTGCCTAATATGAAGACTGGAAATGTGCATATTTACAACTAGCCAACAAATTGTCCCACTACTATGTGTTGAAGTGCTCTCTTTCTTTCTCAGTGATTTGTGATCCTTCCTTTATAAAGTTTGTTTGGTGTGTATTTTTGAGCCATTTGTTCTATCCTGATGATATTTACCAGTATTCGTAATTATTGTGATATTTATAATTTGTACTGATGGTGGTGTTAGTTTCCCTTCACATTTCTTACTTTTCAGAGATAACTTTTCAAAACACTATAATTGCCTATTTATTCTTGGGATGGACATCAGAATATTTTTTAAATTGCCCTCTCTAACTGAAAAATCCTATTGATACTTTAATTGGAATTTTGTCAATATCTACAGTTAGTATCAGAATTGAACTTTAAAAATAGAATTTGGTTTTCCTATCCAGGAATAATGTATTTCTTTCCATTCATTGCAGGGCTTTTTTGGTATGGTTTTGTGCTTTTATAGTTTCTTCATGTGGATGTTTTGTTCAAACTATTTCTTAAGTATTATATTTTGTTGCTATTATAAATTGAATCCTTTTTTAAATCTAGTTTCTTTCTTTTAAATACTACAGTTTAATTACACATGTAATAATTAAAGACATCCCCTGGGTGGGATGAAGGACCATTGTTACACATAAGGGTACACCTTTGACCCTCCATTGTTAATCCTAGCACCATCACCAGAGGTATGCATAGTAATCACACTTGATCTTAGCCAAAAGGCCAAGAAGCGTATTGAGTAATCAAATGACCATACAGATTACCATACAGGTATCACCATGCTGTTTCCTATGGATTTATATTGTATACTTATAGAACATATTTAACATGATGTTGATGATGGTATTCAGCTGGTGGATGGGACAGTCACGTATCTGGCTCCTTGGTGGAGATGGCTAAAGTCTAGGCTCAGTTGGAACAATTCACCAGAACATATACATGGCTTCTCCAGCACAGTGGTCTCCAGTTATTTGACCTCTAACATGGCAGCTCAAAGCTCCCAGAGAGTGTTCCAAAAGGCCCAGAAACTGCAGGTTTTTTTATGACTGGTTTCAGAAGTCCCAGAACAACATATAAGCAATGTTTTGTTGGTTATGTAAGTCACTAAAACTATCCCAGATTCACAGAGATGGGACTCTCAATGAGAGATGCAGCAAAGAATCTGGGCTATCTTCATTATTCCAGATGGATCATAGTCTTAAATGTTAAAGGTAAAACAAAGCTTTTAGAGGAAAACATGGGAGAAAATCTCCATGACCTTGTAAAAATTTCTTTTGTCTAGTACAACAATTACATGTCAATTTTAAGAAATATGACCTTGCAAAAATTTCTTTTGTCTAGTACAATGATAACATGTCAATTTTAAGAAATAAATAAACATTTTAAAATGAAAAAAATGAAAGCCATCACAATTTTTTTGTCTAGTAATTTATTTTTATTATATTTTGCAAATATATAATGGATTGGGGAAAATGGCCTTTCACCACAGATGGTTTGAGAAACACTGATGCATACCACATTGAAATATAATAAATTCTTGATAGATGTTTATTTTAACACATAAACTAATCATGGTGTGGTTTGGCAGAAAGTTACTTCACAAGTTTTCTTCTAGATCTAAAGTTTTTTTACTTGGAAAAAGTCTTTGTTCTGAAATATCTCTGTATATTCTGTGTTATTGAGGAACTTCTGAGTACAAAGCATTTTAGAAAAAATTGATACAATCTTTTCCTTTTTAAAAATTTTATTATTATTATACTTTAAGTTATAGGGTACATGTGCACCATGTGCAGGTTTGTTACATATGTATCCATGTGCCAGGTTGGTGTGCTGCACCAATTAACTCGTCATTTAGCATTAGGTATAACTCCTAATGCTATCCCTCCCCCCTCCCCCCACCCCACAACAGTCCCCGGAGTGTGATGTTCCCCTTCCTGTGTCCATGTGTTCTCATTGTTCAATTCCCACTTACGAGTGAGAACATGCGGTGTTTGTTTTTTGTCCTTGCGATAGTTTGCTGAGAATGATGGTTTCCAGTTTAATCCATGTCTCTACAAAGGACATGAACTCATCATTTTTTATGGCTGCATAGTATTCCATGGTGTATATGTGCCACATTTTCTTAACCCAGTCTATGATTGTTGGACATTTGGGTTGGTTCCAAGTCTTTGGTATTGTGAATAGTGCTGCAGTAAACATACGTGTGCATGTGTCTTTTTGGCAGCATGATTTATAATCCTTTGGGTATATACCCAGTAATGGGATGGCTGGGTCAAATGGTATTTCTAGTCCTAGATCCCTGAGGAATTGCCACACTGACTTCCACAATGGTTGAACTAGTTTACAATCCCACCAACAGTGTAAAAGTGTTCCTATTTCTCCACATCCTCTCCAGCACCTGTTGTTTCCTGACTTTTTAATGATCATCATTCTAACTGGTGTGAGATGGTATCTCATTGTGGTTTTGATTTGCATTTCTCTGATGGCTAGTGATGATGAGCATTTTTTCATGTGTTTTTTGGCTGCATACATGTCTTCTTTTGAGAAGTGTCTGTTCATATCCTTCACCCACTTTTTGATGGGGTTGTTTGTTTTTTTCTTGTAAATTTGAGTTCATTGTAGATTCTGGATATTAGCCCTTTGTCAAATGAGTAGGTTGCGAAAATTTTCTCCCATTTTGTAGGTTGCCTGTTCACTCTGATGGTAGTTTCTTTTGCTGTGCAGAAGCTCTTCAGTTTAATTAGATCCCATTTGTCAATTTTGGCTTTTGTTGCCATTGCTTTTGGTGTTTTAGACATGAAGTCCTTGCCCATGCCTATGTCCTGAATGGTATTGCCTAGGTTTTCTTCTAGGGGATACAATCATTTCATCCCATCTACCCAAGTTTACCCCTTTATTATAAATTAATTTATTTAAATACAAGTTACGTATATTTAATGTAAAAACGATGTTTTGACATACATATCTACAGTGAGATGATTACTAGAGTTAAACTAATTAATATACTTATCTCAAGCATATATGGTCAACTTATTTTTGACAAGGTTGCTAAGCATACACAATGCGGAAGGGTATTCTTTTGAATAAGCAGTGTTGAGTAAACTGGATATCCACATTTTGAGTAAACTGGATATTGACATGCAAAAGAATGAAATTGGACTTTTATCTTACATCAGATACAATCAACTCAAAATGGATTAAAGTCTTAAATGCAGGACCTAAAACTGTGAAACTACTGGAAAAAACAAGAGAAAATCTTGACATTGGCCTTGACAATGAGTCTTTTAATATGAAATCAAAAGCTCAGGCAGCAAAAGCAAAAATAAGCAAGTGGGACTACATCAAACTACAAAGCTTCTGCACAGCAAAGGAAAAAATCAACAAAATGAAAAGGCAACCTATGCATTGGAAGAAAATATTTGCAAACCATGTATCTGTTAAGGGGCTAATATCCAAAATATTTAAGGAATTAAAACAACTCAACAGCAACAAAATAAACAATCTGACACAATCTTGATAAGCAATTCAGTGATCAAACTCTAAGTTTAAATATGATTATTCCAGAAAGTCAGAAGTATCTTTCCTACTCTTAGAAAATTGCCAAAGATTCCGTTTTCTCACCCATAGTAGCCTACCTTTAATCACGTGTCCTTACAATTTAGGGTATAGTTGAATGGTACATTTTTTTTTTTGCCTCCACATATGGTTGCAGTATGATTTCATGGGGTTTTCTAAATCTTCAGTAGTCTTTTATTGAAGTAGCAGGCTGTGGTTAACATAAATAGACAAAGAACTCCCCTGTGATTTTTTATCTGATATTCTTTTTTCTTTGATGTCTAGACTTTACCCTTAAAGATGATAAGACTTTTATCCTATAAGGAAATAAATGGAATGTCTGATTTATTGAAACAGCTTTTATGGGGATTGAAATAGGGAGATATTGAAATAGCAGATTAATTTTTAAAATCCTCTTACCATCAATTCCATGCATATGACTGTAGTGAATTTTATATCTTAATTGACCCAACTCAGCAAGTACTCAGGCTGGCCAGAATTTTTTATTTATCTAAATGTTTGTAATTTCAAATCACAGATGAAGAGCACAGAGAAGACTTAGGTCACACGTAAAAAATGGAAAACAAAATTATTAATCTCTAATGACCTTGTTTTCTGTTTTCATCTCTCATCCTTCCTCATCTTTCTTTGGTATTAGATACTGTTGAAATCTTCCACCACCTTGACCTCTCTCTCCTTTGAGTTTCCACCGTGTTGGCTCACCCTGCTGCCCTTGCCCCAGTTCTCCTACCATTTAACCGTGGCCATAGCTAATGTTCAGTGTTAGGGCCAAACATTATACCCATTGTACTTCACTTGGGAGAGTGTGGCTTTGACTGTCAGATGAATGGCTCTTTGAGGGGGTTGGTATCTCCAGCTTTGATGACATTCAGCACTCTTTCCTCTTTGTCTCTGTCTACAAGTTCAGCATTACATCACGATGCAAAGAAATACTGGAGTTTCCCAATTATCAAATATTCAGTAATTTAGCTTAAATATTTTCTTTTTTCAACAGTGACTGCATCTCTATCTTTTGCCTTCCAGGTCCTGTGCCACATACTAGAAAGAAAATAGAGATTACAGAGAAAGTAATTGCTCTCAAGGAGCTCAAATTCCAGTGATGCATGCATAGAATGAAACATGTTAGATAATAGAAGTATGCAAAATGGATGTGCTATGGAAATGCAGAGAAGGAAGTTGGACATCATCAAATGGAGGGCACTGAAGGCTGATAGAATAGTGTGAGCAGAGGCCATAGCATATGTAGCCTGCTTGAGCGCTAGCAAGTATTCTCATGGTTTCGTAGGCTGAGAAATGAATCAAAATTAAGAGCTCAAGAATGGGAAGAATGGTGTAAAATAGAAATCATAAGTAGTAAATTTTAGAATTTTTACTGTGATTATAAAACAACAAAATGTATACAGTAGTTCTTAGAAGACAAGATACGTAATGTAAGAAGAAATAGAATAATCGCTGGGATCAGAAAATTCAATTAGAGGTTTGTGAGACAGGCAAAAGGGAGGTCGCCATATTTCACAACGGAAATCATATCGATTTTGATTTAGAAATGTGGGTTTAAGTGTATTTATTATAATTTTTATTATGTAAAGGTGACAGTAGGATATGTAGAATGTATGACTAATAAATCACTAGAAAAGAAGAAAAACCTAATAAAAGTCAATGCAGCAAAATATATGATTATACATAAGGGAAAAGGCAAGAAGTAAAAAAATAGAAAGCATATAATAAAATGATAGTAGTCACATCTGACATATTCCAAATGTCCCTATTATAAGACAAGTGTTCCTAGGCTGGGCTCTAAACACAAAATTCAAATATTACTATTTACATATAATAAGTATACCTAAACCTAAGTGACTAGACAGTTCAAAATAAGGAATGAGCTTGGCCATTTTATAAAAGTGTGTGTAATATACTAAGAGAGAAGATACACTTTCCATGAGTAATGCAAATTGACAAGTCATTAAGAGAACTGTCGATAGTCTATAAAAATATCTTGGATCCTCAGAGAGATTATCAAAAGGAGCATGCTCCTTTTGAAAAAGAAGAAAAACCCAGAGAAAATCTAAAGCATTGGGAGAATTTCTTGTAAATAAAGTGTCTTGTACTTTTTTGGAGAACAGAGCTATGAAGCATCACTAACAATAAGCGATGATTAAATATACTATTATAATTAAATGTGTTACTGCTTAGGATGTGGCAAAATTAAAGGTATTTGTAAATCCAATATTCCAAAAGAGTTCTCAAGCCAAGTAGACACAGCATGCATATAGTTTAAAACAAAACTGAATTGCCTTATTCAATTGAGAATGTTAGGTTTTATTTATGTTCCTAATGAATTCTTTATTATCTTTAAACTTTCTATTAAAATGCTAAGTATCTAATATAGCCATATAAAACATCACATAAAAACTGGATGGCAAATGATAAATCAGAAGAAAAAAATAAACTGTATAATGGGCAATGACTTGATATCCTTAATGTATCAAGATCTTTTATGTAGGGGGGAACATTTTCTCCTCCTCCCAGAATCCTGACATTGGTTACTAAGGTAGAATTTTCAACTATTTAGTAGAAAAATGAAGAGAATATCCATTACTACATTCTGAAACCTTTGGGGAGATTGAGAGAAAGAATTGTGATGCAGGGCTGCCACTTGCTCAGGGCTGTGCATCTGTCCCTGTAAATGGGGCTGAAACTCAGCTGAATCTGCGGGCCTTGTGTCCTGGAGAGAGCTAGTATTTACCTGGAGGAAAGGGCTGATTCCAACGAAGATGTTGGTGTCTCCAAGCCTGAGGGCCTGGATCCACGTGTAGCAGGTACTTCTTTCTACAAACTTGCCATTTGGGCTGGCTGGGGGCCCTGTGAGCATGTGTGTTTTAGCCTCTTCTGGCTTCTTTTCCATTTTAGATAAGCCCCCACGGCTGGGATACTCTGGTCTCTTCTGCATATAACAGACTTAACTGTCTTCTGAATTA
Source organism: Hylobates moloch (assembly GCF_009828535.3). Classification (NCBI taxonomy): domain Eukaryota; kingdom Metazoa; phylum Chordata; class Mammalia; order Primates; family Hylobatidae; genus Hylobates; species Hylobates moloch. The sequence continues at coordinate 60,503,404 of NW_026652283.1, forward strand.
AGAGGCCCACAGTTTATGCCTGAGCCTGGGGGAGAGGGACTGGTGGTAAGTCTGATTAATTCAGAAGTGAACTTCTAGGAAATCTATGTGACTTCCTCAACATTATCTTCATTAGTAAGAAAGCTGATAATTTGATTTCTATATTTTGAGTCTTTGTCTATTTTCTCTCTTGGTTTAGGATTTCAGAGAGGAAAAAGGAGGATGTTATTCCATCACTGATCTTAAGCCCCACATTAATCAATAAAAAGAGAGAGACAAGAAATTAAAAAAAGGGAAGAGGACAGGAAATTCATTCAAACACAAATACAACAAAAAGGAACACAGAAAGGCAGTTTGTATGAGTAAAAATTCATGTCTCAAGCAACTGATGAAATGAAAATTGAAATGCTGATAGATAATTTTCACCAATGCAATGAGAAATTTAGAAAATTTTAACAAGTTATGTCAAGGTGATAAATAGAGGCTCTTGCAGTTGCTAGTGGGTTGTAAATCTGGATATTTCTGAAGACAGGGATGGTACTATACATGAAAAACCTTAGAATTTACAACTTTCCTTCTAAGACTCATCTTAAGAAAATCATCATGGATATGCACAAATGTATACTTACCAGATAATTAATACACATCACAAAAGTAGCATATAAGCCAGAATCAAGCAAATGGAATTAAACTGTTTTAAGGTCCTTGCTCTGTGCCAGAAGAGGTTAAAAGCAACAAGAAATATTAGACATTGCTAATTCAAGGATGCCTATTATAATTTCTAAAGTAACCACCAAAAAGGAGTAAAGTAGTAAAAAGATATCAGAGGATGTGTCCGTTACCAATTTGTTGCTCCTCATCTCCAAATCCACATTTTATTGCCCTGCTTGAGGTACTGATCATTTCTCTCTTGCCAGTTGGCATGATGGTAAGCTTCATCAGTAGAGGGTGTGGGAGAGATGCTGGAGGAGGAAGGGGCTCTTCCTGGTTCTGGTGTGCTCTACCTGGTTGACTCTTGTATCCCACAGAACTTCCTCATGGACACCTTACCCTACCACCCCAGTGTGTGGTTTTCCACACAAATGCTTCGTCTACACCCTAGAGGGTGGCTTCCCAGTTCCACCAGTGAGACCTGAGGTCATCTCCACTGTCTAGTGGGCTATGGTCATGCCCTCTCCAATGAGGTTTGAATCTCAGCCTGGTGAAGGAGAGGGGTCCTTCAGATTTATTCCTTTATTGTTTACTCTCACAGCCCTAGGGTAGTGGCTCCTCCCTTTTACTGGTACTGCATTTTATCTTGTGTCTATATCTGACTTCTGTGTAATTTAGCATTCTCTTAACTTATTAGCAAATCCCGTATTACTTCAATCTTCTATTACAGTTAATATATCTGTATATTAAACTTTGCCAATTCAAATGGCTATATGATTTCTGTTTCCTGATTGGACTTTGATGGATACACAGGAAAGAAAGGCAAATAATAAAAAGTGGTCAATCCAAATGATGGCAAAAAAGGAGCAATAAAAGAACACAGAGGAAGCATGACAATGAGATAACAAATATTAAGACCCAAACTGATCACTAAGAACATTACATGTAAATGGACTAAATGCTTTAATATACACAGAGATTATTAGTTTGGTTTAAAAACTTAAACATATGATGTTTACATGAGATAATATAAAATATAAGAATAAAATATAAAATGTGAGGCTGTGAAAAGATTAAAATTACATGGTGCTAAATATCTACCATGTAAACTACCAAAAGAAACCTGATGCAGCTATATTAGCAAAAGTGAACTTTAAGTCAAAACATTATTAGTGATAAAAAGAGGCAGGCTAAATAAGTTTCAACTTGCCATGAAGAAATAATTTTAAATTTGTATGCATCTAATAACATAAGTATTAACATATAAGACAGAATTAACAAAACTGCAAGGAGAATAGACAAATCCACAGTCTTCACTGGAGGTTTTTCACATATATTTCTCAGTGACTGCTACAACAGCAGACAAAGAAAAAAAAAAAAGAAAAAGTACAATAAAATTATAGAAAATTTGAAAACTGTATTAAGAAAATATATCTAAAGGACAGCTATATAACACTATACATTCTTTACAAGCCTACACTTTTAAGAATTGACTATATTTTGGGCCCTGAAGCAAGACTTAAGGATTAAAATAATAAGATGTTCTATAATGACAGTGCAATTAAAGCAAAAAATCAATTACAAAATGTTAAGTTGAAAAATCCCTGTATGGTTGTAAATTAAGAAATATATTTCTGAATACCCCTGGGTCAAATATTTAAAAGTCACAATGGAAATTAACAAATGTTTTGAATTAAACGATAAACAAAATACTGCATATCAAAACGTGTGGGACCCTGCTAAAGCAGTGTTTGGAGGACATTTTTTGCCCTTAAATACATACAGTAGAAAAGAAGACAGTCTCAAAGTAAATAAACTTGTCATCTATCTCAAGAATTTAGAGGAACAACAACAAATTTAAGCTAAAGAAAGTAGAAAGAAGAAAACAATAAAGAAACGAAACTAGTGAAATGGAAAGCAAAAGAAAGGAGCCACGAAGTCAAAAGATGTTTTTGTGATTAATACATTTTGGTGAGACTGATAAAGACAAAAAGAGGGATAACACAAATTTCAATATTGGAAGGAAAAAGGTGACATTAGTACAGAACTGACAGTCATTAAAAGCTCATGTGAACATTATGAACAACTTATTTTTTATCCATACATTAAAAATGTATATGAAAAGGATACATTATTAACAAAATACAAATACCAGATTTTATGCTAAAATAAATGGAAAACCTGAATAATTCTGTAACCACTAAGAAATTGAGTCCATCATTAAAAATATTTTCATTAAAAAATTTCAGGTCCAAATGGCTTCACTGTTGAGTCCTATTAAATGTTTAAGTAAGAAATAATGCCAGGTTTACATAAACTATTTGAGAGAAGAGGAAAGGGAACAATCTCAACTCATTTGATAAGGTTAGCATAATGTTAATAGCAAAGTCTAATAAGGACATTACAAAAAGGAAAAAAAAATCACAAGCTTTTAAGTGCAAAAAGTCCTAAAAAATTCAGCAGGCAAAATTCAGCAATATATAAAAGGGATAGTGTATCCCCACCAAGTTACATTTATTTTGGAAATACAAGTTGATTGGTTTTCAAATCAATCAACTAAAAAAGAAAAATTATGTAATTATCTCAATAGTTCCAGAAAAATCTCTGATAAAATTCAGTATCTATCCATGATCTTAAAAAAAACTCAGTAAACTATAAAAGGGATATTTCTTCATTTGTGAAAAGGTACATAGTTAACAAAATAGCAAAGATCATTCTTCACAGTGAAATGTTACAGTTTCCCTTTGAGATCAACAATATAATAAGGATGACTCCATCACCATTACTGTTCAAAATTTTACAGGTCCTAGCCAGTGTAATAAGACAAAATGCAAATGAAGGGCATGAGGACTAAAAAGAGAAAATAAATACTGAAAACGCAAATGAAGGGCATGAGGATTAAAAAGAAAATAAATGGTCATTCATTCTTTACAAAGGTTATGAACATTTAGATGTAGAACATCTAAAATAATCTATAGATTATTAGAATGAATAAAAGAGTTTAACTCACACCTATATATGTCCCACCCCATAAGATCTTCTACCATGTGACATTGATATTTCTCCATTGAGTGGTGGAGTCTATGGTCCTTCTTCTTGAACCTAAGTGGACCTTGGCAATTGCCTCAGTCACTGGAATGCAGTGGAAGGATCCTGTGTGACTTTTGAGGCTATTTTATAAGCATCAATACAGCTTCTTAGCTCTCTCTCAGGATACTTGCTTTTGAGACCCAGGTCTTATTAGGACACCATATGTCAGTCCACAGTCCCAGTTAGGCTCCAAGATGCTAGGCAGCATGAATAACTAGACATATGAATGGGCTGGCCTTCGGATAATTCCTTCCTAGCCTTTGATTCTTCCAGCTGAGTCCCCAGATAACATGGAACAGGGATAAGCTGCCCTCACCATGTCTTGTCTGAGTAACTCAACAACAGACATCTTGAAATAAAAAAATTATTATTGTTGTTTTAAGTCACTTAGTTTTGGAGTAGTTTTAGCAGCAATAGATAACTAACGTAGGTCAATATAAAAATCTATGCATTTTATAAAACATTCAGAAACAAAATAAAAGGATTTTTAAAAAAAAGTAGTGCTGTGTCTCCATATGGAAAAATAAAAATTATTATCTCCCACCATACACAAACAACAATTCCAGGTAGATTATAGATCTACATGTGGAAGACAAAAGAATAAATATTCTAGAAGACAAAATAGAAAAATGTCTTCAAGACCTTGACACAGGGGAAAAGGTCTCAATAAAACACACACACACACACAAACACACACAGAGAGAGAGAGAGAGAGAAAGAGAGAAAGAGAGAGGGGTGGGATGGAGGAAGAGAGAAGGAAGAGAATAGTTAATAAAGTTGACTGCAGTCAAATTGAAAACTTCTGTTTATCAAAAGATACCATTATAAGACTTAAAGGCTAATCACAGAGTACAAGATATTTGCAACACATATTGCTGACAAAGGGATTGTATTTAGAATAAAGAATTTGTATAAAAAATAAGAAAAAGACAGACAACCCAATTCAAAATGTGCAAGAGACTTGAACAAGGCATTTAACTAAAGAGGTTATTCAGAGTCCAATAACACTGAACAGGTGCTCCACCTTACTAGTAATCAGGGACCTTTTCTGTATTATGAGCCTAATCATGCATAATTTTGAGGGTTGTAAAAAACACAAGATATAATTTTTAAACTTTTATTTTGAGATAATTCAACCTTACAGAAGACTTGCAAGAACTCTCATATATATTTTGCTCAGATTAACCAAGTGTTACAATTTTGTCATATTCTGCACTTCCTTTCCAGATCCAGACTCACGTGTGTGTGTATGTACCTATTATTTTCTGAATCATTTGAGGGTTTTATGTTAGTATATCATGTCCTTTTCTGGCTAAATACTTTAAATACTTCAGTATTTCATGAGAACAGAAGACCTTCTTTACATGACCACAGTATGATTATCGCATTCAGAAAATTTAACATAGATTTGCCACTATTATCTGATATAGACTTAATATTTCAATTTTCCAATTGTCTTAATAGAAAAACTTTTTTTTCCAAAACCAGAATCCATTCCAGGATCATGCACTGTATTTAGTTGATGTTTCTGTCATTTTCTTTAATCTGTAATGGTTCCTCAGCCTTTGTCATTCATGACATTGACGCATTTGAAGAATATAAGCTAGTTGTTCTGTACATTGTGTTTGAATTTGGGTTTGACTGCTATTTCTTCATGATTAGATTTAGATTTTGCATTCTTGGCTGGTATAGTACATTAGCAATATTTTTTCCTTCTCAATATGTCAACAGTATATAACTTAAAGGACCTGGCATAAATAGATTGTCATTATATCTTACCTTACTGTTATATTTTTTTATTGTGAGCAATTTCTCAGCATTTTTGGGAAAAAGTAGAGAATGAATTGATTTAATAAATAAAGCATTTTATAAAGTATTTTATGTGTGAATATATTTATCTGACAGTTTTATGGTAAAACCTGAAACAGATGAGGTTGCCAAAACTGATCATTCCAAGAAGCAATTAATAACTAGTATTCTCAGAGTCAATGAAGATGCTTACAGAGAACCATTTGGAGAATTTTTTATGTGTTCCCTGGAGTTGGAGGGGTGCAGGGACTAGTATCTGACTCAAAGCTGCAAAGTCTAAAGGTGAGAGTTGGAGGCCTTAGCTCTGCTGACTTGGGGCAGAGTAAGGGAAGTTGGAATCCATCATGATTTCTAACATCTGGCCTGACAAGGAAGCTTGAATTTCCCTTGAGCTTATGAGACCCCACAGGAGGAAGTCATATTGAATTCTCTTGAATGAGACTTCACTAAAGAGGACTGAGCCCTGCAGATGGTTGGGCCACAAGAAACCAGTGGATAAAGGGAATGTGTAAGTGGCCATCTGGAGGAGGCATAGTGTATGTGAAAGGAAGTGTAGGCAAGTGTAGGAAGTGTAGGAAGTGTTCCCTAGTGATGGAGATCGTCTGTGAAAAAGTCACAAAACCACTCCAGGAAAGAAACAACTGACATTTGGAATATCCTTTGCAGAGAGACTACCTACACTAGACTATAACCGTATGGTGAAATATTACCTTTACTTACCCATGCCTCTTCCCACCCATCTCACTCCCGTCCCTGAAGGGCCCCAGAGTATCTGCCAGGGAGTGAAGGAGAAGGTGGAATAAGAGCTAGAGATTAATATGATCACCCCCATCTTTTCTCATTATAGGCTTCCAAGCCTGAAGTAGGTCAGAGCTCAGAGAAGGGAGAAGTTTTAAAGTTGATGAGAATAGAGTTTTAATTACTATACTTGATTAGAATTTCTAATACTTAGAAAAAGACATTACTAAATTTCATCAAGTCTAAGATGCTATTGATTCTAAGATGCTTCATTATTTTTATATAACACTAAGAAAGGGAAAAAATCTCCTTCCAATTATGTTTATAAGATGCCACTGAGATTTGGATTTCAGAGATGAGATGTTTAAATGGAAAAGTATGTTCATGTTGGAGTAGATTAACATATTTTATTATCTGAGAGTGATTAGAAAAGCTATGAGACCCGTGTAAGATTTCATCCAGGGAAGGGTGATGTGGTTTGGCTATCTGGCCCCACCCAAATCTAATCTTGAATTGTATTTCCCATGTGTTGAGGGAGGGACCTTTAATCCACACATGTGGAGGGAGGGAGGTGACTGGATCATGGAGGCAATTTCTCCCATGCTATTCTCATGATAGTGAGTGAGTTCTCAGGAGATCTAATGGTTTTATGAGTGTCCCTTCCACCATGACTGTAAGTTTCCTGAGGCCTCCCCACCCATGTGAAACTGTGAGTCAATTAAACTTCCCCCTTTTTTTTAAAATAAATTACCCAGTCTCGAGTAGTATCTTTATAGCAGTACAAAAATGGACAAATACAAAGGATAAGTGAATTAATATAGAGGTTTTAAGTGGGGAAGGCAGTGGGATAAAAAGGTAAAAGTGATTCCTGCTTCTTCTCTACATTGTCCAACTGGTTCAAGAAACTGGTTGAATGATGCAGTTTCTCAGTCTAATTTCAGGCTAACAACTATACATGGGCCAAGCCTGCCTTTCACAAATGCTTGAACAGAAAAGGGGATCTGTGTGCTTAAAGGTTCATTTGAAGGTTCATCTCTTCCACTTAAGCGTGTTTCATCCTGCCCAGAAAGAGTTGAATACATTCCCTGAATATTATTTTAGGTGCTAGATTTTCTTGGTAGGAATTAAAACTTGGGGTACATGGAAATACTGAAAAACTTGGAGTGTTCTTATAATTTATGAGAAATAACAGGAAAGATTTTTTCCAAAATTGTTACTGTTTTTGCAAATTGTAGATCTCATGCCCTTTTGGCATGTTTCATAACATATGGAATAGTATAACTAAAATACCATCTGGTCTCTCTGCCTCTTAGGTGTCTGGATAAATTAAATGGAATCCTCCCAATTCTATGGCCTATGGAAGTCTGAAAAATTCCTGTTTGTTTTTGTGAATTCCTAGGGGATTATGTCCTATGGTTCCTCAGGCTCTGACTCTTAAGTGCATCAAGCTGGGTTTGCAGCTAGACCCCTGTGGTGATTTTACAAAATGTCCACAAATTCTTTAACACTCTTCTCTTCAAGAGATAGCACTTAATTCCTCTCCCCTTGACTGTGAGATGGACTAAATGACTTACTTCTAATAAAAATAATATGGTGGAAGTGACAATGTGTGGCTTCTGACACTAGGTTATGAGGCATGTGGCTTACTCTTTGTCTTCTCTCCCAGATTGCTTGCTCTGAGGGAAGCCAGCTTCCATGCCATGAGGGCACTTAAACAGTCCTGTGGAGAGAGAGGTCCATAAAGTGAGGGACTGAGGCCTCCAGCCAACAGCCATGTAATTAAGCCATCTTGGAAGTGGTGGTTGGTTTCTTTGGCAATTTATTGAGAGTAAGTAACGTTTTAGAAGGAAGAGTCAGAGTTTGTAGTTGTGCTTCTATCAGCAGTGATTATATTAAGGCCCAGAATCATTTTGCCTTAACAATGGTGAACACCTAAAGGACTTTTCCCTCATGAGCAATTGGTTCTCCTTATCCTGGATTTTCCCTTTTCTAAACCATTCTCTCTAGCCAGTGAGATTTTCCTATGTCATTTATGTATCCGCCAATTAAGAAGTGCATCCATTCCCAACCCAGTCCCCTTGCCTTCAGGATAAAATCCAAATTCTACCTAGTTTTATAAGAACTCTCAGCACTGCCGTGATATGAGATTGTGGTCACTTCTCTGGCCGTGGGATATTTATTTTGAATATCATGCAATAAAGGTTTTATTTTTCACAAGTTCTATGGAAATGAAAGATACCATAACCTTTACTTGGAGGTTTTTTGTTCTAGAAATGAATATTTATTTTATGTCAATGGTTTTTTTTACATACACAGAATTACTGGACCAAGTGACCAGAGCTTCTGAGAAAGAAAGAAATAGCTGTTTTCACACTTTTATAGCAGAAATAGTGAAAACTGTGTGGGCAGTTAAAACTGGACAGGATAATAAAAAGATATCAGTAAAACAATATATCTTTCTTCTGATAATGCTGTTGCATTAAATTCTTAAACGAAGAATAAAAATAATTATGATATTTTCACTGTGTAGTCATTGAAAAGTAAAAGTGTGACTTATATATTATTGACCTGGAATCTTGTCTATCATATACAGTAGAAAAAATGGTTAGAGAACAGTATGTAGAGAATAATGACATTTAAAATAATCACATAATCATATGTAGAGAATAATATAATATTTAGTTATGTATGCATACACAAATAGTGTAGAAGGCTCTATATCAAGTTGTTAATGATGATTATCTCTGGGGAAAGGTTTATGAGGGGTTTGTGGGATGCTTTTTACATTATTCACTTCTGAATTTAAAAAGTATAAAAACATCTTTTATAATTTAAAAAGATAGTTCCATTTTATAAAGATCAAGGATCACATAAACTAGGTGATAGAGCAGGAGCACTGTCATCTCGGACAAACACCGCCACTTTAAATTCCATCTCCCATTCAAGCCTCATGCATTTCAAGGAAACCTCTTCTAACTACAGAAAGAGCAGCCAGAAAGAGCAGACAGGAAAACACAGACAAGACAGCTCGCTGTTTCCCATCTTGCAAGACGGCGGGTGAAAAAGTTGAGAAGCCAGATACTAAAGAGAAGAAACCCGAAGCCAAGAAGGCTGATGCTGGTGGCAAGGTGAAAAAGGGTAACCTCAAGGCTAAAAAGCCCAAGGAGGGGAAGCCCCATTGCAGCCGCAACCCTGCTCTTGTCAGAGGAATTGGCAGGTATTCCTGATCTGCCATGTATTCCAGAAAGGCCATGTACAAGAGGACGTACTCAGCCGCTAAATCCAAGGTTGAAAATAAAAAGAAGGAGAAGGTTCTTGCAACTGTTACAAAACCAGTTGGTGGTGACAAGAACGGCGGTACCCGGGTGGTTAAACTTCGCAAAATGCCTAGATATTATCCTACTGAAGATGTGCCTCGAAAGCTGTTGAGCCACCGCAAAAAACCCTTCAGCCATCACGTGAGAAAACTGCGAGCCAGCATCACCCCCCAGGACCATTCTGATCATCGTCACTGGACGCCACAGGGGCAAGTGGGTGGTTTTCCTGAAGCAGCTGGCTAGTGGCTTGTTACTTGTGACTGGACCTCTGGTCCTCAATCGAGTTCCTCTATGAAGAACACACCAGAAATTCGTCATTGCCACCTCAACCAAAATCAATATCAGCAATGTAAAAATCCCAAAACATCTTACTGATGCTTACTTCAAGAAGAAGAAGCCGCCAAAGCCCAGACACCAGGCAGGTGAGATCTTCGACACAGAAAAAGAGAAATATGAGATTACGGAGCAGCGTAAGATTGATCAGAAAGCTGTGGACTCACAAATTTTACCAAAAATCAAAGCTATTCCTCAGCTCCAGGGCTACCTGCGATCTGTGTTTGCCCTGATGAATGGAATTTATCCTCACAAGTTGGTGTTCTAAATGTCTTAAGAACCTAATTAAATAGCTGACTACAAAAAAAAAAAAAAAAAAAGACAGCTCGGGCACAGAGGGAGGTGGAGGGAAGTCCCTTGGGTAACTGCCAAATTTTACCCTCATACGATCAGCCCCAGTAAAACAGTGGGCCTTAATAAGCACATTCCTTTCCCTTCAGGGGCACTGAGATAGGTAAGCTAAAAGCAGACTTGGGGGATATGCCTGCAGCTGCAGAAAGATGTGTGGGAACAGACACACAACTCTCCCTCCCAGATAAGCACAACAAAGAGACACAGAAGCAGTCTAAGCCTCTGATAAACTCTCCCACCCTGAATCCTTAAAAACTCTTAGTCTGGCTGCATAAATGTCTTCTTTTGAGAAGTGTCTGTTCATGTCCTTTGCCCACTTTTTGATGGGGTTGTTTGTTTTTTTCTTGTAAATTTGTTTGAGTTCATTGTAGATTCTGGATATTAGCCCTTTGTCAGATGAGTAGGTTGCAAAAATTTTCTCCCATTCTGTAGGTTGCCTGTTCACTCTGATGGTAGTTTCTTTTGCTGTGCAGAAGCTCTTTAGTTTAATGAGATCCCATTTGTCAATTTTGGCTTTTGTTGCCATTGCTTTTGGTGTTTTAGACATGAAGTCCTTGCCCACGCCTATGGCCTGAATGGTATTGCCTAGGTTTTCTTGTAGGATTTTAATGGTTTTAGGTCTAACATTTAAGTCTTTAATCCATCTTGAATTAATTTTTGTATAAGGTGTAAGGAAGGGATCCAGTTGCAGCTTTCTACATATGGCTAGCCAGTTTTCCCAGCACCATTTATTAAATAGGGAATCCTTTCCCCATTTCTTGTTTTTGTCAGGTTTGTCAAAGATCAAATAGTTGTAGATATGCGGCATCATTTCTGAGGGCTCTGTTCTGTTCCATTGATCTATATCTCTGTTGTGGTACCAGTACCATGCTGTTTTGGTTACTGTAGCCTTGTAGTATAGTTTGAAGTCAGGTAGCGTGATGCCTCCAGCTTTGTTCTTTTGGCTTAGGATTGACTTGGCAATGCGGGCTCTTTTTTGGTTCCATATGAACTTTAAAGTAGTTTTTTCCAATTCTGTGAAGAAAGTCATTGGTAGCTTGATGGGGATGGCATTGAATCTATAAATTACTTTGGGCAGTATGGCCATTTTCACGATATTGATTCTTCCAACCCATGAGCATGGAATGTTCTTCCATTTGTTTGTATCCTCTTTGATTTCATTGAGCAGTGGTTTGTAGTTCTCCTTGAAGAGGTCCTTCACATCCCTTGTAAGTTGGATTCCTAGGTATTTTATTCTCTTTGAAGCAATTGTGAATGGGAGTTCACTCATGATTTGGCTCTCTGTTTGTCTGTGATTGGTGTACAAGAATGCTTGTGATTTTTCTACATTGATTTTGTATCCTGAGACTTTGCTGAAGTTGCTAATCAGCTTAAGGAGATTTTGGGCTGAGACAATGGGATTTTCTAGATATACAATCATGTCATCTGCAAACAGGGACAGTTTGACTTCCTCTTTTCCTAATTGAATACCCTTTATTTCCTTCTCCTGCCTGATTGCTCTGGCCAGAACTGCCAGCACTATGTTGAATAGGAGCGGTGAGAGAGGGCATCCCTGTCTTGTGCCAGTTTTCAAAGGGAATGCTTCCAGTTTTTGCCCATTCAGTATGATATTGGCTGTGGGTTTGTCGTATATAGCTCAAACACATGAAGAAATGCTCATCATCACTGGCCATCAGAGAAATGCAAATCAAAACCACAGTGAGATACCATCTCACACCAGTTAGAATGGCCATCATTAAAAAATCAGGAAACAATAGGTGCTGGAGAGGATGTGGAGAAATAGGAACACTTTTACACTGTTGGTGGGACTGTAAACTAGTTCAACCATTGTGGAAGTCAGTGTGGCGATTCCTCAGGGATCTAGAACTAGAAATACCATTTGACCCAGCCATCCCATTACTGGGTATATACCCAAAGGAGTATAAATCATGCTGCTATAAAGACACAAGTACACGTATGTTTATTGCGGCACTATTCACAATAGCAAAGACTTGGAACCAACCCAAATGTCCAACAACGATATACTGGATTAAGAAAATGTGGCACATATACACCATGGAATACTATGCAGCCATAAAAAATGATGAGTTCATGTCCTTTGTAGGGACATGGATGAAACTGGAAAACATCATTCTCAGTAAACTATCGCAAGGACAAAAAACCAAACACCGCATGTTCTCACTCATAGGTGGGAATTGAACAATGAGAACTCATGGACACAGGAAGGGGAACATCACATTCCGGGTACTGTTGTGGGGTGGGGGGTGGGGGGGGCGGGGACAGCATTAGGAGATATACCTAATGCTAAATGACGAGCTAATGGGTGCAGGAAATCAACATGGCACATGGATACATATGTAACAAACCTGCACATTGTGCACATGTACCCTAAAACCTAAAGTATAATTAAAAAAAAATAAATTAAAAAAAAAAAAAAAAAAAAAACTCTTAGTCTGTAAGAGAGTGTGGCTCTGACCTAACCTGGTCAGAAGGCACCGCTCAGGTTTGTTTTCTCTAAAATAAATGTCTTGACTGTCCAGCCGCTTTTCATGTTTCTTTCCTCTTTCTTTAATTCTTACACTAGGAATCCTCAATTAATACCTATACCTCTGTCATCATACAGACCCTCATTTAAATCCTCTTGGAATGATGAATGGTTTGATGTCAGGGTTTAATCACATCTTAAAACTGTTTTCCAAAGGTGTCTTTTATAATGTCATCAGTGGCTAAAACACTACTTGTTATTAAATTATTCCTCATAGCCAATCCTCATGTTATTGTATGTGATTTTCCTCTGGAGCTCAGCTAAAAATGGAAAAAAAAAGAAAGAGTTGATGACTTTGTTTAAAAATGATTAAGTGATTTTTAGTTTTATTTTCATAGCATGTTTATCTTTTTTTAGATATCTTGCCCTTGATCATTTCTTGGAAGCCACATGGTAAAAACAGAGAGTATGGGATTGGAAATTGGAGGAACTGATGTCATACTCTGTTATCTTCACATACCAGTAGTCTACCTGTGGGTCAGTCATTACCTTAAACTGTCTGAACTTTGGTTTTCTCATCTATAAAATGGGAATGAGAGTGTCCTAGAGGATCATAGGAGATGAGGTCAAAGAGTGTGATGAACAATAACATCTTTCACATATGCTGGTTTACTCTTCTCTTTCTCCTGCCCTCTTTCTTTCTCTTCCTTGCTTCTTAGGGATGTCAGAACTCTCTACAATCAGTATCTTCTGTAAAACAGAAAAAGAAAATAACCCTTTTTCTTCTGTACTTCAGAGAGTTACTTTTGTAAGACTCATTTGGACAAATGAATGTCAAAGTGTGTTTTAAAGAATAGGGTCTTACACTAATGCTAGCTATATTTGTGCTTTGCCATATGTCAGCCCTATGAATGCATTTGTCCTAGTGGATACCATCCTTCCCATTTTATAGAGAAGGACATGGTTTGAGAGGACCTGCACAGGGTCTCATAGTACTAGAACCCAGGCTTCCAGACTATTAAGGGCCATTTAAAAAGTTTATTTCTCTTCTGTAAATTAAATGACCTCAATTCTTTTAGCTTTTTCCCTCATAAATTCCACGTATCAAAATAACTGACAAAGAAAAATGAGTGAATTGTTCAATTTTTTTTATATGGAATTTTGCTATTAAAGTTGGATCGATTTATGTGAGTGCCGAGTGTGTATAGGCAGGCACTATGCAGGGAATGAGAAGTGGTAAATGAGAAGACATGATTCCCACCTTTATGGAATGTGTGTTCTGTAGGGTGGGGGTGGGGTGCATGGGTGGTAGCAGAAAATAAGTGAGTAAACAAACAAATGAACAAGATAGTTGTAGGTGGTGATAAGCATTTTTGGATCAAATGAAGCATAGTGATATGAAGGAGTGACAGTGTGGTGGTGTTGGATGAGGAGGCGTGGCCTAGACTGAGTAATCAGAAAAAGATTTTAGGAGGAGATGACCTGTGGCATTCAACAGATATTTGCTGAATGAATTAATGAGTGAATGAGTCATTCATGCAAAGATTAGGAGCGATGGCAGAGAGAGTGTTTGGAAATACTTTTGCTATAGTAGTTAATACTAATAGCTGCTTTTGATTTGCTCTTATGTGCCAGGCACTATGCTTAATTATTTGTATTTACCTAGAAGTTGAATCTTCACAACAACCCAAAGAATTAATTAGAATAACTCCATTTTTTAGATGAGAGTTGTAATGACATTTGTGGTAAAAAAAAAAAAAATGGAACTCTATATTTGAAAATCTTTAATGTTCTTATTACTCCTTTAAATCTCAAGCACTTAAAGAACAACATTTGGTTATACATTAATCAAAGTGCTGGGAAAGGTGGTGGTCTGTGTCATTCACCTAATTTTCTATCAAAATAGATTTGTTAAAGTTGTGTATAAAAATAATACCTTCTTTATCTGCTCTGTTCATGTGTTACAATTAGATCATAGAAGGTCAGAATGGAAAGCAACCTTGGAATTCAACTAGTCCAGCAGTAGTGTTTTATGAATAGACTTAGGCATAAAGAAATTAAATGAATCTTTAAAAAAAACTGGATTTTTGTAGTGAGCATTTGGAATGAATAAAACTGTAAGAATCGTTATCATTTGTTCACATAAATTACATGTTTCTCAAACAGAACATTTGTTCTTCATAAAAACTACAATGACATTATAATCCCCACTTTGCTGATAGAGGCACCCAAATAAACTGCTCAAGATCACATTGACACTAAACAGTAAACCCAGGATTTAAAGTCAGATATGCTCCTCCAATACACTTTGCTTTTACTTTCAAAATAAGATCAACTCATAGTAAAAATCTTTTAGAAATTAATCATAGCAGTTACAGTAGTTTGGATTGAATGTTTACTCATTCTAGGACACTGGAAATTATGTTGATTTTGTTTATTTTTGGGGGTAGGGGTGGAGCACTCCACTTGAAAGAAAAAGGTAGAAAAAAATTCCATTACTTGTGTTTCCATTAATGCCTGTAGCATTGCAAATCCAATGATCAACAAAATCCAGTAACATTTGGGCAGTGAGATAGTAGCTCTCAACAACTATGGAGAGAGAAACTTGCAGAGACTATTGGGGGAAATCCCTAACCTAAGAAAATCCCTCCTCAGCAACAAAGTGTCCCAGGGACCTTTGAGATTCTATTAAGGGCTGGTAAAGTAAAATGTCAATCCAAGTGGCAGATACTATCTTTCATGTCTTCTCTGAATTACAGGATTTCTCTCCTCCTATTCCTTCTCTCCTCCTATTTCTCATAGGAAGTTCCTGGCTGGAGAAACTCCCAATATAGGTGGGCCAAAGAGGAAGGACTCTAGGGCTGCTTGCTCTTCCCTGGGGACTTTAAATACCAACTTCTGCTTTTATCTTACATCTATCTATCTATCTATCGTCTGTCTGTCTATCTATCTATCTATCTATCTATCTATCTATCTATCTATCTATCTTCTATCTATCTATCTATCTATCTATCTATCTATCTATCTATCTATCTAATCTATTTATTATCTATCTATCATCTATCTATCTATCTATCTATCTATCTATCTATCTATCTATCATCTATCATCAACCATCTATTTTGGGGGAAGTAGGGGATTATAATGAGCAGTAATCAAACGGCAAGTATAGCCTGATTTATCGAACTCATAAAAATTAGTAAAATATGCCTTTTAGAGATTGAGAGAAATTAGCCTAAAAGTAATTTTTTGGCCATGTGAGCAGTTGACAATAGGTTTAAATACAACTTAATCTTTAGTTGATGAGCCCCTCAGCCTACCCCTGACACTACAAGAAAACTGCTTATAGTTAATGCATGTCTTCCCACATTTCCTAGTCCTTCTTAATGTTCCCCCTCCCAACTTTACTTGTTGGGGGCATGGTGGAATCCTAATTTATACAGTTACCACAGTCTGAGAAACAGGTGAACTCTGCATTCATGATTACAAATTTAGATTGTTTTGCAAAAATAACTGTTGTGCATAATCCCATATAAAGTCTTAATTCCAGGCTCATAAATCAAATAGTCAATACAAAGAGCACTTATGAGTTACCTCCTGTGGATCTTTTGCTAAAACACAATGCAATTTAGTAGTTAGCTGTCCTAAACTAGTAGAAAAGTATTTCAAGGAGATTTGTTTGAATAACCCGTGAGAGAAGGAAAGAAGTAGGATTAGGTAGAGGGAAGAAGTGAAATGCAAAACAGTCACAAGGCGTCATGCAATCCTCATGGATGCCCTGGGTGACTTTAGATAGCCCCTCAGAATCCTAACACCTTGGGGCAAGGGAACTGGGTCTTTATTTACCATCCACCAGTGATTGGATGCAGGTTGGCCCTGGGAGTGAGCCATCATCTTGGGCAAAGCAGCCTTCATAAGCTGAGGGCAGTTTCCAGAGAATGATGCAGTTGAGAGCTGTCAGCTGCTGTCAATACTCCTAAAAGCAGTGGGGAAAAGGAGTGTGCTTCAATTCTGGACACAGATTAGACATCAGGATTTATGGGCTGTTGAATCTGGCTGTTGAATCTGGCACTGAGTGGCATACCACAGCATCCACTACAATATTTAAAAAATATTGTTAGGTAAAGGACATTATAGTCCAATCATTTCTCAAGTGACTGGTACTTTTTATTTCAAATGTGTAATTGGAAAATGTTAACAAACTGGATATATCACTCATAGTTATTAGTTTAGAGGTGTCATGTTAAGTACTCATTGTTATATAGCTGCTAAATTTCTGTATGAATTATATTTTATATATCCTCTTTCATTTATCCAGTGTGATTTGCTTAAAAGAACTCTGAGACTCTTTTGTCTCTGAGTTAAAAGACATGGGTCCTTACCAAAATCTGCCACTTACCATAGAACAAGTCATTTTACTTCCTCATCTGTAAATTAGTGATGATATTTTGGCTGACTCTTCCACAGGGTTGTTGTGCGCAATAACAAACAAAATGCTTGTAAAGGCCTTTTGTAAACTGCTGCTAAAGAAGAGCTCAGTAGCTGTGGGAGTCCTGCTCTGGCTAAAGAGCCTCAGTTAGCATGAGGAGCCCCTGAAATTTGAGGGTAGTGCAGAGTGAAGTGTGGATGATAAAAACAGAGGGAATGAGGCAGGAGATTCCAAAAAGGAAAGGGTGAGGAAGAAAGGTGGAATTTTCCTTAGGTGCCAAAGACTATCGTTTCCTACTTCACCACTGTAACTCAGGCCAGCTTTACTAAAGCAAATTGAAAACAGAACAAAACACAAAATAGACAGACAAATCAGCTGACTGAATACATGTTAACTAAACCATTATGCATCTTAGAGCATGTCTCTTCCTCCCATTCTCACCCTGTTTCCCGCACCAGGTAAACAGCAATCATATTACTGAGAGGAAAGAAAAACCACTGTATTTGTTTAGTTCTGGGGGTTCTTGGCTATAATATAGGATCTGTCACCTCCTTAACACCACTTTGACTCAAACTTTTCATCTGAAAGCAAGTGGGTGTTCATTTCTAAGTCTCTCTTTATTGCTCTCTCTTTTTGTTGTGGTCGTGGTTGCTTTGGTCTCATTTTTAATCTTTCCCCGTGACAGTCCTCTCTCAGCCCCTGTCCTGAAAGTAAGTGATCAGCCTTCAGGTCAGGGTAGAGTTAGCCTGGACTTCCCCAGACTCTACCCACAGCATCGGAAACGTTTCCTTTGAATTCTCAGCTTTTTCAACATTGATGGTACAGCCTTGGTTTTGGTTTAAAAAACTGGAGATAAATGTCATGTGGTCAGCTCCAAGGAGGCATAGTTGAATGATTTCTAACCAGAGGCATTTCCCAGTTGGTCGGCCACATTGAGACCAGCTTTCCCTTCTACCCCAGAGGTTTTCTGTAGCATATTCTGCTCCCCTCGCTGTATTCTTCCTTCCAGCAATCCATCTATACATCCTCTCATTCATTCATTCATTCATCTATTTTCCTCTCTTTTGGTCAAGAAACCAGTGTGCGCTGCATTGCATATTTCGTATTCTCTCCTGCAGCCTCCTCGCATGGGCCAGATATGGATGAACTCCTCCTTCAACTTCAATTCCTTGCTCCTAGCACCTACTTTTTCTGGTTTGGCTTCCATCTGTGGGAGCTGATGAGTGGCCAGGATAATTTCAACAAAGCAGCAGTGCAGATTGGGGCCAGGTCTGTTTTGTGCTTTCTGTTACTTCAGGATTTATGGGCTATTGAATCTGGCACTCAACCCTGGCTTTGCCAACAGTACATTTGTTTTATCCATAAAGCAAACAGCAATGACTGTGAAACTTGACTTTACTTGGACCGTGAAAAATCTGTCTGCCATACCAGTGATCTTTTTTTCATGTGTTGCCAGATAACTTCTCCCTTCTTGCCCTCCAAGATTTCTTAAAGGAAACAAGGTCTAACATATCATTAGATGGTGTATCAATATAATGAAAACATTTTTCTCATGGAAGTCTGTCCTGTCTCCGTAAGGATAGGCTGGCTACCTTTCTCTGTACTCCAATGGCACCTTATACTCTTCCCCGTATTTTCTGTATCTTTCTCTCCCACTAGACACCATGAGGACAAAAACTCTCTTGCTCATCATTGTATCTCCAGTCTGGAACCCAGAACTGTCAGTGTATGTTTATTCACTGATTAACTAAACTTTATAATGTGTGGGCTTTCTTCCAGTTTCCTGAGAAGGAAGGGAAGTAGTAATATCTGCTTTTCTGGGCACTGTCTACCTGGGACTCCAAGGCCTATTGAGAGGCTGTGCTGAGGGTAAGTTGGATGTTGGGTTCTTACATGTGATTTTGCTTCTCCATTACATCTGTCCATCCATACCATTTTCCTAGCCAGAACATGTCAGGCACAATCTTCTGCTATAGGGGAAGCATGACTGGCGATGGCTAAAGGTGATCAGAAGAAAAATAGCCAGAAGAAGCATGCTCTATTTTTCCTGCCTACGCATGTCCACTAACACAGTAGGAAGTCTGTGCTTAGCAGTCTATCTATGGCTGTCAAGATCCTTTCCCAAGCCTGTAGTCTTTCCTTCTTTTGTCTCCCTACCCCTCACTCAACCCTCTTTGCAGTCTTCTCTCCTGACAGTTAGAAAAGCCACCACACCTTACATAGAGTAAATGATCACTTGTGTGTGGCGTAGGTGGCTTTTAAAGCTGATTTAGATTACTATGAAAACTCTGTATTTTTTTGTGTGTGTTTAAGCTCTACCTCTTCAACTTATTGTAAGCTCCTTGAAGGCATGGTTCATCCTCACACTCTTTTCTTTTCTTCCTCTTTGGCTCCAATATGTAGAATAGAATGCCTTCTATATATTAGGACTTTAATAAATATTTGTTGGGTAGAACTGAAATTCACATAATGAGACATCTCATTTGCAGTGGGTAGCTGTGCTTGATGACATCACCTTTGGTTTCCTAGGGGTCAGGATTTCTAACCAAGCACATTCTCTTCCTAACTCTTTGGCTAACCCATACTTGTCTCCAAAATCACTTCCTCTGAGGAGCCCTCTAGGATGACAGAAAACTGGGCTAGGTACTCCTTCTGTGTGGTTGCATAACATCTTTTACTTCTCCATTTAATGGGAATGTACTAGGGTTCTTAAAAACATTCATGGAAAATGCGTATTATGAAAAAACTGTGCATAGATTTCAATTTTTTCACCCAAATAAACTTGTACTAACTTGCTATAACATGTCTGAACAGGAGCTAGTTTGAGATACTTAGAAAGATAAGATGTCAGTTTGAAAAAAGACCCTATCAGAGCCATACAAATTCTGCTAAAATTGAAGCAGGAACAAACATCAAATTCACGATGAAGTTTGGGTGGAAGAGTGGTGAAATCAGTGATCTTTAAGAAAAGTTTATGGGGACAATGCCCCAAATAAATCAGCAGTTTACAAATGGATAGCTCATTTTAAGAAGGGATGAGATGACGTTGAAGATGAAGCTGACAGTGACAGACCTTCCATGTTAATTTGCAAGGAAAAAATTCATCTTGTTTATGTCAGTCCTCTTCAGGTCTGAGGATTAACAGCAGAAACAGTAACTAACACCACAGGCATCTCAATTGGTTCTGCTTACACAATTTTGACTGAAAAATTAAAGTTGAGCAAACTTTCCATTTGATGGGTGCCAGTACTGTCGTGTCCAGATCAGGTGAAGACATGAGCAAGAGCTTTCAAAGGAAATTTTAAACAAGTGGGATCAAGATCCTGGGGCACTTCTTTGAATAATGATTAGTTCCTTTTTATTATAGGTTAGTATTTCATGGGATGGATACATCATCATTTGCTTATCCATTTGTTTCATGATGAATTTAGGTTGTTTTCAGCTTTTAGCTATTATGAATAAAGCTGTTATGAACATACATATTTTTGTGTGAAAATGTGCTTGCATTTCTCCTGGGTAATTACTTAGATATGGAATTGTTGGGTCATATGGTGAATGTATGTTTAACTTTATAAGAAATGGTCCAAGTATGTTTAAAAAGGGTTGTATCATTTTCAGCTTCCACCAGCAATATATGAGAGTTGCTAGTCTATACTTGTTATTGTCAGTCTTTTAAATCCTAGCCATTCTAGTGGGTGTGTAGTGGTATTTGACTGTGGTCTTATGTTGCAGTTTTCTGTTGACTAATTATGATGAGCATCTTTTCATGTGTTCATCAGAGATTTGTGTAATTTTTGTGATGTGACTATTCAAATATTTTGCCCATTAAAAAATTGGATTGTCTTCTCAGTATTCAGTTGTTAAGAGTTTAAAAAATATATATTCTGAATAAAAGTTTTTTCAGTCATATGTGCTGCAAATATTTTTCTGCCTGTCTGTGGCTTTTCTCCCAGTCTGCCCTCTGTATCCACAGGTTCCACATTTGTGGATTGTTCTTTTCAAAGTCCAACTTTGGGTTTCACTGATTTTTCTCTATTGTTTGTCCCATTTCAGTGTGATTGACTTCTGTACACATATTTATTATTTTGCCCTTTATTGTTTGGGCTTAATCTGTTCTTCCTTTTTATTTTTTTGTGGGTTTGCTTTGTTTTTACTTTTAAAAAACTTTCATTTTAGGTTTGGGGGTACACGTGCAGGTTTATTACATAAATATATGTTGCGGAGGTTTGGGGTACGAATGATCCCATCACCCAGGTAGTGAGCATAGTACTTGATAGTTTTTGAACGCTCATCTATCTCTGACCCTCCCCATTCTAGTAGCCCTAGTGTCTATTGTTCCTATCTCTGTGTCTGAGTGTACTTAATGTTTAACTCCTACTTGTAAGTGAGAATGTGCAGTATTTGGTTTTCTGTTCCTGGGCTAGTTTACTTAGGATGATAGCCTCTGGCTGCATCCATGTTGCTGCAAAGAACATGATTTTGTTATTTCTCATGTTTGTGTAGTATTCTATTTGTATATATACCACATTTTCTTTATCTAGTCTACCGTTGACGGGCATTTAGGTTGATTCTATCTGTCTGCTGTTATGAATGGTCCCATGATGAACACACGAGTGCATGTATCTTTTAAATAGAATGGTTTAGTTTTCTTTGGCCATATACCCAGTAATGGGATTGCTGGGTTGAATGGCAGTTCTGTTTGTAGTTCTTTGAGAAATCTTCAAATTGCTTTCCACAGTGGCTGAACTAATTTACATTCCCACCAGCAGTGCATAAGCATTCCCATTTCTCCATAACCTTGTCAACATCTGACTTCTTAATAATAGCTATTCTGATTGGTGTGAGACAGTATCTCATTGTGGTTTTGATTTGCATTTCTCTAATAATTAGTGATGTTGAGCATTTTTAAATATATTTGTTGGCTGCATGTGTGTCTTTTTTGAGAAGTGTCCATTCATGTCCTTTACCCATTTTTTCATAGGGTTATTTGCTTTTCTGCTTGACGCATTAAGTTCCTTATAGATTCTGAATATTGACCTTTGTCAGATGCATAGTTTGCAGATCTTTTCTCCCATTCTGTAGGTTGCCTGTTGACTCTGTTGATAGTTTCTTTTGCTGTGCAGAAGCTCTTTAGTTTAAATAGGTCACATGTGTCAATTTTCATTTTTATCCCAATTGCTTTTGGGGACTTAGTCATAAATTCTTTGCCAAGACTAGTGTACAGAATGGTATTTCCTAGGTTTTCTTCTAGGATTTTTAGAGTTTTAGGTCTTAAATTTAAGTCTTTATCTTGGGTTGATTTTTGTATAAGGTGAAAGTAGGGGTCCAGTTTCAATCTTCTGCATATGGCTAGCCAGTAATCCCAGCACCATGTATTGAATAGAGTCCTTTCCTCATTGCTTGTTCTTGTCAGCGTTGTTGATGATCAGATGGTTGTAGGTGAGCAGCTTTATTTCAAAGTTTTCTATGCAGTTCCATTGGTCTGTGGGTCTGTTTTTGTATTAAATACCAATACTATGCTCTTTTGGTTACTGTAGCCTTGTAGTATAGTTTGAAGTTGGGTAGTATGATGTCTTTGGCTGTGTCCTATTTGCTTAGGATTGCCTTGGCTTTGGGCTCTTTTTTCATTCCATATTCTGTGAAAAATGACATTGGTAGTTTGATATGAATAGTATTAAATCAGTAAATTGCTTTGGGCAGTATGGCCATTTTAACAATATTGATTCTTCCTATCCGTGAGCATGGAATATTTCTCCATTTATTTTTGTCACCTCAGATTTCTTTCAGCAGTATTTTGTAATTCTCATTGTAGACAGCTTTCATTTCCTTGGTTAGCAGTATTTCTTGGTATTTTATTTTTGTGGCTATTTTTAATGGGATTAGACTCTTGATTTGGCTCTTGGCTTGAACATTATTGTTGAGTAGAAATGTTACTAATTTTGGTACATTGATTTTATATCCTGAAACCTTATTGAAGTAATTTTCAGTTCTAGGACCCTTTTGGCAGAGTCTTTGGGGTTTTCTAAGTATAGAATTCTATTATCTGTGAAGAGAGATAATTTAACTTCTTCTCTTCCTGTTTGGATGCCTTTTATTTCTTCTTTTTTTTTTTTCCTGATTGCTCTGGCTTCCAGGACTTCCAGTACTACGTTGAATAGATGTGGTGAGAATGGACATCTTTGTCATTCCCCACTTCTCAAGGGGAATGCTTCCAGCTTCCAGCTTTTGCCCATTTAGTATAATGTTGGTTGTGGGTTTGTTACAGATGGCTCTTATTATTTTGAGCTGTGTTTCTTTGATGCCTCATTTGTTGTGCATTTTTAACATAAAGGATGTTGAATTTTATTGAAAGCCTTTTCTGCATCTATTGAGATGATCATATGGTTTTTGTTTTTAATTCTGTTTATGTGGTGAGTCACATTTATTGATTTGCATATGTTGAACTAACCTTGCATTTCAGAAATAAAGTCTACTTGATCATGGTGAATTAACTATTTGATGTGCTACTGGATATGATTTGCTAGTATTTTGTTGAAGATTTTTGCATCTATGTTTATCAGGGAGATTGGCCTGAAGTTTTTTTTCCTTGTGTTTCTGCATGATTTTGGTATCAGGCTGATGCTGGTTTCATAGAATGAGTTAGAGGGGAGTCCCTCCTCTTCAGTTTTTTAGAATAATTTCAGTAGGATTGATACTAGCTCTTCTTTATACATTTGGTAGAATTCAGCTGTGAATTTTTCTGGTTTTGGTCTTTTTTTGGTTGGTAGTTTTTTTTATTATTGATTTAATTTTGGAACTGATTACCGTTCGGTTCAGGGTTTCAATCTTGGGGAGGTTGTGTGTTCAGGAATTTATCTATTTCTTCTGGGTTTTCTAGTTTGTTTAATAGCCTAGGTATTTGTAACAGCCTCTGAGGACTATTTATATTTCTGTGGGGTCTTTTGTAATGTCACCTTTGTCATTTATGTTTGTGTTTATAGGGATCTTTTCTCTTTTTCTTCGTTGATCTAGATTTCAGTCTTTTAATCTTGCTTATTCTTTCAAAGAGTTAACTTTTGGTTTCAGTGACCTTTGTATGGATTTTTCACCTCAGTTTCATTCAGTTCTGCTCTGATTTTGGCTGCTTCTTTTCTTAAGCTAGGTTTGTGGTTGGTTTGCTCTTATTTTTCTAGTTCCTCTAGGTGTGATGTTAGGTTATTAATTTGAGATCTTCCTACTTTCTTGATGTAGGCACTTTGTGCTATAAACTTTCCTCTTAACATGCTTTAACTGTGTCCCAGTGATTCTGGTATGTTGTGTCTGTGTTTTCATTAGTTTCAAAAGTTTTTTTGATTTCTGCCTGATATAGTTTAGATATGTGGCCCTGCCCATATCTCATGTTGAAATGTAATTCCCAGTGTTGGAGGTGGGACCTCTGGGAGGTGATTGGATCATAAGGGTGGATTTCTTATGAATGGTTCAGCATCATCCCCTTGATGCTGTCCTCATGACAGTAAGTGCTCATGAGATCTGGTTGTTTCAAAGTATGTGGCACCTCCTCCCATCCGCACCCTTGCTCCTGCTTTTACCATGTAAGGTGCTCACTCCTGTTTTGCCTTCCACTAGGAGTAAAAGCTCTTTAAGGCCTCCCCAGAAGCAGATGCCATTGTGCTTCCTGTATATCCTGCAGAACCATTAGACAAATAAACTGCTTTTCTTTATAAATTACTCAGCCACAGGTATTTCTTTATAGCAATGCATGAATGAACTAATATACTGCCTTAATTTTGTTCTTAATCCAAAAGTCATTTGGGAGCAAGTTGTTTAATTTCCATGTAATTGTATGATTTTGAGAGAGCTTGTTGATATTACTTTCTTTTTTTATTGCACTATTTTCTGAGAGTGTGGTTGGTATGATTTTTTCTTTAATTTCTTGAGACTTGCTTTGTGGCCAGGCATGTGGTTGGTCTTCGAGTATGTGCCATGTGCAGATTAGAAGAATGTATATTCTGTTGTTGTTGGGTGGAGTATTCTGTAGAAGTCTATTAGGTCCAGTTGGTCAGGTGTCAGGTTTAAGTCTAGAATATCTTTTTAGTTTTCTGTCTCGATGATCTGCTTAACACTGTCAGTGGGGTGTTGAAGTCTCCCACTATTCTTATGTGATTATCTAAGTTTCTTCTAATGTTGGGTGCATATATACTTAAAATAGTTAAGTCTTCTTGTTGAATTGAACTCTTTATCATTATGTAATGCCCTTCTTTATTGTTTTTATTGTTTTTGATTTAAAGTCTGTTTCATCCAATATAAGAATAGCAACCCCTGCTGTTTTTTTTGGTTTTCTTTTTGCATGATAGACCTTTCTTCATCCCTTGACTTTAAGCCTATGAGCGTTACATGTGAGGTGGATCTCTTGAAGACAGTAGATAGTTGGGTCTTGCTCCCTTATCCAACTTGCCACTTTATGCCTTTTAAGTGGGGCATGTAGCCCATTTACATTCAAGGTTAATATTGATGTGTGAGAATTTGATCCTGCCATCATGTTGTTAGATGGTTGTTATGTAGACTTCATTGTGTAGGTGCTTTATAGTGTCAGTGTGCCGTGTACTTGAGTGTGTTTTTGTGGTGGCAGATATCTTCATGATGTTTTTGTTTTAAGGTAATTTGATTATAATGTACCTGGTCAAGTTTTATTTATCTTTATTCTGCTTGTAGTTCATCAAGATTCTCAGGTCTGTAGGCTTGTAATTTTCACAATACCTTGGAAAATGTTGAACCATTATTTCTTCAATTTTTTTTAGCCTCAAATATATCTCTTCTCCTTCTGGAACTCCAGTTACACTTCTGTTGGATTTCTTGATATTGCCCTATAGCTCACCGAGGTTTTGTTTATTTTTTTCTATCTTTGTACTTAGGTTTAGGTGGTTTCTGTTGCATATCTTAAACCTCACTGATGTATTCTTCTGCAGTTTCTTATTTGCTCTTAATGCCATTCACTGAATTTTTCAATTCAGATACTGCATTTTTCAGTTGTTGAATTCCCATTAATTCTTTTAATCTTCTGTTTTTACTCTTATGTTCATGTGTTCATTTACACACTTGAGCTTATTATTTGTTAATTTTGCCATTAGTGTCATTTCTTGGCAGATTTTACTGACTTTTCTCCCCTGCTGGCTATAGGTCACATTTCCCTCATATTTGCATGTCTAGTAATTTTAAAAAGTAATTTTTATTATATGCCGGACATTATGATTGTTACATTGCTGAATGTTTAGATTTGGTTGTCTTTCTTTAAAGAGTGTTGGAAAAATTCTGAGAAGCAGTTAAATTACTTGTGGATCAGTTTATTCATTTTAAAATTGTTTTTAAACTTTGGGAAATTTTAAGGTAGCATTCATTAACTGAAAAATTCCCACCTCCCGACCCCTCACTTATGTGAGCTCCATGTCTCTTACATTTCTATATAAATCTTCATCTTAGAGCTCTCCTGTAATTTTTGGCCTCACATTATGCCGTCTACATAGATGGTTTATTATTTATCAGTGGACTCAAGGGGACCACATTGCATAGTTTTAGAGGTTTAGAGACTTTTCTATGCATAGTTTCCTTTTCTCCAAAAACCTAATCACTTCGGCCTCCCTGTTCCCCTCAACTCACAGAGCTCCTTTCTGTCTCTTAAACTCAGTGAGACAATTGGTCTCTGCTTGGGTTCTCTTTCTCTGCACTGTAGTCTGGAAATTCCCCCAGGTGGAAATCAAGAGTAGGCATAGGGGTCTCTTAGTTTATTTTCTTTCTCTTAAAAATTCCATTTACATGCTGTGTACAATTTCTTAAAACATAGTTTCATATATTTTTCTAGTTTTACAAAGGAGAAGGAGAAGCATGGTTTCAATTATTCCATCATGTCAAGTGGCATTCCTGATTGGTAGTGTTTTTATTATTGTTTAGTTTTAAAGATTTTGAAATTTCTATTATGATTTTATTTTAACTCGTGAATTACTCACAATTGTGTTTTACAATTTTCAAAAGATATGAGAGTTTTAATTTTTTGTATTTATTTTGAACTTAGTTTTATTGTACCCTGTGAATGTGTTCTAATATAACAACAAATAACCGAAATTTGTTGGATTTGACTTATTGCTATCTTATAAACATTTCACATGTATATGAGAGAAAAGGGTATTTTTTAATTATTGGGAACCATTTCTACATATGTTCATTAAATCAATCATATTGTGTTTAAATTTTTTATATCTTTGCTAATTTTTTGTTTGCTTGGCTATTTATTTATTTATTTATTTTTGAGATAGGGTCTGGCTCTGTCACCCAGGCTGGAATGCAGTGGCACTACCTCAGCTCACTGCAACCTCTGCCTCCTGGGCTCAAGCAATCCTCCCGCTTCAGCCCCCCAAGTAATTGGGGCTACAGGTGCATGCCACCATGCCCAGCGTAGGGATGGGGTTTTGCCATGTTGCCTAGGCTGGTCTCAAACTCCTGAGATCAAGCGATCCACCCACCTTGGCTTCCCAAAGTGCTGGGATTTGGGATTACAGGTGCGAGCCACCCCGTGCTTGGCTATTTATTAATGAGAGATACATGTTGAAATCTAATACCGGATGGTGAAGTTGTTAACTTCTCTTTATAGTTCTATAAATTTTTGCTTTATGTATTTGGAAACTTTAAAAATATTGAGTATACATTACACATTGTAAAATACACAAATCTTAAATGTCTAGTTCACAGAATTTTTACCCATATGTACATACACACATCCCACTATGTAACTGCCTCATCAAGATGTAGAATATTTCTTGAGCTGCAGAAGCCTCCTTTCTATCTACATTCTGTAAATATCCACTCAAAGGAAACCACTGTTCAAACTTGTACCAATATTGATAAGTTTTGTGTGGTTTTGAACTTCATATTAGAAACATAAAATATGTATTTTTGCTCAGCATTATGGTTTAAGATTTATCTGTGTTGTTTTCTGTATCAGATTTTTTTTATTGTTATGAAGAATTCCATTGTGTGAATTTTTCTCTGTTCTATTATTGACAATCATTTCAGTTGTTTCCAGTTTAGTGGTATAATAAATAACTTTTCTGAGAACATCCTTGTACATATCTTCGATGGAGACCATAAACATTTACATTTATTGATAAATGCCCAGAAATATAATTGCTGAATCATAGAGCAAGCATCTGTTTTGCCTTAGTAGATATCACTGAACACTTTTGTAAAATAATAGTACCAATTTACTCTTATATCATTACTGTCTGAGAATTTCAGTTGCTCCACATGCTGTCAACACTTGGCATTGTCTATATTTTAATTTTAGTAATTCTGGTGGATGTGTAGTAGTATCCCATTGTGGTTTTTAAAAATTATTTTATTTTATTTTTGAGTCAGGGTCTTGCTTTGCAATCCAGGTTGGAGTGCAATGGCACAATTACTGCTCACTGCAGCCTCAAACTCCTGGGTTCAAATGATCCTCCTTCTTTAGCCTCCCAAGTAGCTGGGACTACAAGTACACACCACCATGCCTGGCTAATTAAACATTCTTTTTTTTTTTTTTTTTTGTGGATGCGCAGAGTGGGGGACGGATCTGGCTGTGTTGCCCAGCCTGGTCTTGAACTCCTGGCTTCAAGCAATCCTCCTGCCTCCACCTCCCAAAGTGTTGGGATTATAGGCATGAGCTGCTGTGCCCAGCTCATTGTGGTTTTTAAATTTGCATTTCTCTGATGACTATGGATACAGGGCACATTTTAATATATTTATTAGTTATTTCAATGTCTTTTTTTAATTAAATGACTGGATTTTGGCTTTTTTGTCCATTGGATTTTTTTCTCTTTTCCATACCAATTTATAAAATGTTGAAGATATATTCTGAATAATAATTCTTTGTTAGATATATGTATGGAAACTGTCTTATTTTTGTGTTTCTTGCATTTTCATTATCTTAATAGTGTCTTTTGATCAACACATGCTTGATTTTAAGAAAGTCCAGTATATTAATCTTTTTTTATGGTTAGCGCTTTTTATGTCCTGGCTAAGAAATCTTTGTCTTTCCCAAGTTCAGAAAGAGATTCTTCCATTTTTTTCTATTAGAATATTTATTGTTTTAACTTTCACGTTTAGGTCTATGGTTCATTTGGAATAAGTTTTTGCATGTAGCATAGATTGAGTCTAAAGTTAATTTCAAAAATGGATATCCACTGAATCCATCACTATCTATTGAATTGACTGTACTTTCCTGACTGAATTAGTGTTTTTGACACAAATCAGGTGACTGTATATGTGTAGGTATATTTCTTGCTTAATAGCGATTCTGTACCATTGCTCCATTCTTGTGCCAATATTACACAGTATCTTAATTTCTTCAGTTTCATAATGGTTTGAAGTCAGTGTATGTCTGCCAGTTTTGTTCTTCTGTTAGATTGTCTTGGCTTTTCTAGGTCTCTTACCTTTCTATATACATTTTAGAATTCGCTTGTCAATTTACAAAATGAAACAAAACAAATCTTAGCTGGGTTCTTAAATTGGGATTGAACTGAATCTATAGAACTGTATGGGGTGAAATGACATTGTAACAATTTTGAGTTTTGTAATTCATGAGCATATTATACTCTTCCATTTACTTAAGTTTTCTTTAATTCTCTTGTTACTTTCTGAAGCTACTTTGTTAGGTGTAAAAAAGTTAATTAAAAACATCTTCCAGATAAACTGAATATTTTAACTTTTCTGTGTCTTTTCATATTGGTCAGCAGTCAGCAAACTGTTTTGTAAAGTGTCAGAGTAAGTATTGTCAAGTTTGCAGGCCATACAGTCTCTGTTGAAATTATAGGCATACCTCAAAGATACGGTAGGTTCAGTTTCAGATTATAGCAACAAGGACAGTCACATGCATTTTTCTGGTTTCCCAGTGCATATAAAAATTATATGTATACTATACTGTAGCCTACTGTGTGCAATAGCATCATGTCTAAAAATAATGTACACAGCTTAATTTAAAAATACCTTATTGCTAAAAAACGTGATCACTTGAGCCTTCATCAAATTGTAATCTTTTTGCTGGTAGAGAAACTTGCCTGGATATTGATGGCTACTGACCAGGGTGGTGGTTGCTGAATGTTGTGGCGGCAGTGGCAATTTCTTAAAATAAGACAACAATAAAGTTGCTGAACTGATTGACTTTCCTTTCATGAAAAATTTCTCTGTGGCACGAAATGCTGTTTGATTGCATTTTACCCAAGTAGAACTTCTTTCAGAATTGGAATCAATCCTCTCAAATCTTGCTGCTGTTTTACCAACTAAGTTTACGGAATATTCAAAGTCCTTTGTTGTCATTTCAACAATGTTCACAGCATCTTCACCAGAAATAGATCGCATCTCAAAAACACACTTTATTTGCCCATTCATTCCTATGAATGAGGAAACAACTCTTTATCCATTCAAATTTTAGCATATAATTGCAGCAATTGAGTCATATGTTTAGGTTCCACTTCTAATTCTAGCTCTCTTGCTATTTCTACCACATCTGTAATACTTCCTCCGGTGAAATCTTGAACCCTTCACAGTCATTCATAAGGGTTGATATTAAGTTCTTCCAAACTCCTGTTAATGTTGATATTTTAACCTCCAAACAAGAATAAAAAATTAATGGTGTCTAGAATAGTGGATCCTTTCCAGAAAGTTTTCAATGGACTTTGCCCAGATTCATTAGAGGAATTGTTACTTATGGCAGATATAGCCTGACAAAGTGCGTTTCTTTAATAGGACTTGAAAGTCAAAATTACTCCTTGATCCATGGACTGCAGGATAAATGTTGTGTTAGCAGGGATGAAAACAACATTTATCTTCTTGTATATCTCCATCAGATATCTTGGGTGATCAGGTGCATTGTTAATGAGCAGTAATGTTTTGAAAGGACTATTTTTCTGAGGAGTAAGTGTTAATAATGGACTTAAAGATAGTAAACCATGCTTCAAATGGATGTGCTGTCATTCAGCCTTTGTTGTTCCATTTATAGAGCACATGGAGAGTAGATTTTTACCTAAGGGCCCTAGGATTTTCAGAATGATAAATGAGCATTGGCTTCAACTTAAAGTCATCAGCTACATTAGCCCTTAACAAAAAAGTCAGCCCGTCTTTGGAAGCTTTGAAGCCAGACACTGACTTCTCCTCTCTGGCTATGACAGTTCTAGATGGCATCTCTTTCTAGTAGAAGGCAGTTTCATCTACATTGAAAAGCCTGTTGTGTAGTAGAGCCACCTTTATCAATTGTCTTACCTAGACCTTCTGGATAACTTGCTGCAGCTTCTACATCAGCACTTGCTGCTTTACCTGGCACTTATATGTGATGAAGATGGCTTCCTTCCTTAAACCTCATGAACCTCAAAGACCTGTTTTATCCAGGATCTAGCTACTTTACAGTGCGAGAGTCCTTCAGAGTATGTATCCCACCACATAGGTTAAAGTGGAGGTCTTCAGGAACCATGTTCAGTTGAACTCAGTGCCTGTCACAATGATTCATTGAATGAGTAACTTACCTTCTGGGACTTCTGCTAGCTTCAAACTTTTCTTTTGCAGCTTCCTCACATTTTCCAGCCTTTCTAGAATTAAAGAGAGTTAAAATCTTGCTCCAGATTAGGCATTGGCTTAAGGAAATGTTGTGGCTGGTTTGATCTTTCCAGATCACTCAAACTTTTTCCACATCAGCAATAAGGCTATTTTGCTTTCTTATCATTCATGTGTTCACTGGAGTAGTACTTATGATTTCCTTCAAGAACTTTTTTTTTTTTTTGCATTCATAAGTTGACCAACCATTTGGCACAAGAGGCCTAACTTTCAACCTTTTGGCCTATGTACTATTATTGTCATTCATTTGCTTTGGTCTTTACTTTGTAAAGATCATCTATCAGTCTGTATTCTTATGGTTTTCTTATAAATAAAATGTTTAGATTTGCCTATATGTTTACCATTTTTCTTGCTCATGATTTTTTCAGCATCTTAGGCTTCTTTCAGGGAACATTTTCCTACTGACTGAAATATAGTTTTAGAATTTTCTTTAGGGAAGGTTTGTTTGTGGTGACTACCAGCTTTTATTTATCTGGGAATGTTTTTATTTTGCCTTTGGTTTTGTAAGGTAGTTTCAATAGTATACAATTCTTGGCTGACCATAGATTGAGAGTGCTTTTCTCTAGAGAGGATTTCCAGTTGTTTCTGCTAGCAGCCAAGAGGTTGCCAAACTGAGACCATTTCACCTCTGTCTAGGTTTCTGGCTTACTGTGGGAATCTCTGATTTAGAGTACCCTCCTTGATGCTTAGTTTCTCAGTTATCTGCAATACTGATCAAAACAACTTGAAGAAAATCTTGTCTTTTTCTTGCTTGTTGCCCATTGATTCCCTCTCAGGTTTCAACTCTCTTTTTTCAGTGGGGAAAGGATGGGGTGAGAAAGTTGTTGATTGGCGCCTTCAGAGATATCCCGGAAATATACATTCAAAGGCCTGTTTTATCCAGGATCTAGCTACTTTACAGTTGTAGATTCCTTCAGAGTATGTATCCCACCACATAGGCTAAAGTGGAGGTCCTCAGGAACCATGTTCAGTTGAACTCAGTGCCTGTCACAATGATTCATTGAATGAGTAACTTACCTTTGACATAGGTAAAGAAGGTAGCTGTCAGTATAGCATGTACTGATAGATCTGGGACAGAATTGGTGCTGAAAAATGCTTCCGCATTTGCTCCCAGTTGATGCCTGCATCTTTTCTAAATGAGCTTCTTTTAAGTTAAAGCAGATATTATTTAATAAATGGAAATGCCTGCCAGGTTGGTCTCTGTAGGTAACATATAAAAATTGTCATCAGTCATTTATCATTTATACCTTAGTAAGATTTTATTATATAAACAAAATGAAAGAGTCATCACATGTTTAAGCTAAAGAAACCTTAGACTTTATACATTTAAAAATTTAGGCCTGGCATGGTGGCTCATGCCTGTAATCCCAGCATTTTGGAAGGCCAAGGCAGGTGAATTCACAAGTTCAGGAATTCGAGATCAACCTGACCACCATGGTGAAACCCCATCTCTATTAAAAATACAAAAATTAGCTGGGCATGGTGGCACGTGCCTGTAATCCCAGCTACTCAGGAGGCCGAGGCAGGAGAATCACTTGAACCTGGGAGGTGGAGGTTGCAATGAGCTGAGATAGCACCACTGCACTCCAGCCTGGGCAACAGAGTGGGACTCTGTCTCAAAAAAAAAAAAAAATTTAGACTGTGAAATTTAACATATTCTATCCATATTATTCATAGACAGTGAGTTTAAATGTCTGATATAAGATCCTATAACAAACTCTACAACCACCAAGAAAACACAGACTTTTATTTCATTTTTTATTGATACATAATTGTACATAATTATGGGGTGCATATGATATTTTGGTATATGTATGCAATGTGTAATGATCATATCAGGGTAATTAGAATATCCATCACCTCAAACATTTATCGTTTCTTTGTTTGGGAACATCCTAAATCTTTTCTTCTAGCTATTTTAAAATATACAATAAATTCTTATTAACTATTGTCACCCTACTGTGCAATCAAACACTAGAACTTACTTCTTCTATCTAACTATATTTTTGTACCCAGCAACCAATATCTCTTTACCACCCTCACCTTGCTTCCCAGTTTCTGGTAATCATTCTACTCTACCTCCATGAGATCAACTTTGAAAAACAGGTTTTTGATAAGAAGATTGTGTGGAGGTTGTGCATGAAAAGACTGGGAGTTGGACACACCTGGCTTTGCCAGTTAGTGATGTGTGACTGGACAAATTCTTATTCTCTCTGTGTCTTAGTTCATTTTTCACTGAAATAGATAATGTTAGTATGTCCCTCATAGGATTGGTTGTGAGTATTAAATGAGATAATGTATTTAAAGCATTTAGCAAATGTCTCATACATAATGAGTTCAATAAATGTTGGCTGAAGATTTGATTACTCCATCCTTCTAGCTATAGAAGCAAGCCAACACAGAGGAGAACCTTGATCTTGAGAACATTGATCACCCTGAGCCATTAGAAAAATATCTAAATGTTATCTTAAAAAATAGAGCCATTGTAGCTTTCTTATATACGCATATTTCAGTCATAATATATATTTTTACAATTTAAAGTGATATTCAATAGCTTCCTGAGAAATGCAGTCATACATTAGTGCTTATTCAATTTCTGATGATGACATATAAATGAAATATGTAGTGCACATACCACTCTGCCTGATTCCCATGTTCTTGCTCTCATCTTGAGGAGAATATATTAAAGCTTAGATTTATGGAACAACTTGCCTAAGGAACTAAAAAGCCAGGTTTCTATACTAAACATCTTCACTAAATTTGTTAAGCATGGGCTCTTTCCATTTAGAGTGCATATAATATAATCCTCTACATCTGAATTCTTCCATATATTAAAATCACACTTGGCAAAAATATTCCTTTTTTTTCTTTTTTGTTTGTTTTCTTTCACGTCAGATGGGTAATGTGCCAACAAACTTTGTGTGAGATGTGCCTCCCACAAACTGTTCTAACAATGCACATCTCACATATCAGTGTGAAAACCCAATTATCACGCTTATGAGCCACAACAGGATTGCAAAAAATATTTCCCCATTTTTTTGAGACTCAACACTGATTTTATCTCTGACTTTAGAGCCTCTTTTCCAGTATTTCAAGTTTTAAGATTATGTAAGAACTAGTAATAGTTAAATCTAGCAACTGAGAACTACCCTTACAAAATTGGAAAGTAGGTTATTGCCTAGGAGTTTAAACAGTAAAATCCATGTACAATGAATGAGATGAGCCATCTCTAAAGTTAGGCTAAGAGATTATTAATAATCTTTAAACTTCTGACTCATGATTTTTGAAATTCCCCAAACACCAGTCAATGAGATCTGGGCATAATCTCAGTGAGACAGAATTAGAAAGTGATTTTAACATAGTAAGTAGAAATAATCAATTGCATTATATTATTTGCTTTAAAGTAAGGTATTGGAAGCAGACAAGCTTCCGTAGTGAAAGCTAAAAATGAGGGCCGGAGAGAAAACATTCAAATGTTTATTCAGCCTTATCCAAGGAATAAAAACTAACTTGTTGTTAGGTAGTCATTCATTATCAGGACTCACAACAATGATTTGAATGAGGAGGGACCATTAAGACTAATTATTGTGTTTTGTCATCATGTTCTCCATCTATCCATTCATCCACCCATGCCCCCACCCATTTATTTGACAAATATTTATTGAATCTCTATCATCTGCCAACTACTAGCTAGATTATGAACACATGAAAATGAAGGACACAGACTTTGGACTCAAGGAATTCATAACTTAAAGGAAGAGAAAACAGAAAGACACATCAACCATGATTAGTGTAATTGGTAAAATGGTACAAAGAGAAATGGTATCCAGCCTCCCTTGAGGGGCTGGAGGGAAGAGTAGGTAAGAACAGAGGAAGAGGAGAGATGGGAGACAGTGGTGGTTAGGCTATAGTGATGGACATTATGAAAACAGTGTACAGGGAGGACATCACTAGTTTAAATTTGGAAGGATGTATGGAAGTTTGGTATGCAGAGAAAGGAAGAAAAGACATCCTAGGCAGGGGCACTGTGTATAAAACAGAGGAAAGACTGAAAAAGTGAGGCATTTTCTGAGAAGACCAAGAAGTTTGAAAAGAGATGAGGCCATAGTTTGGCAGAAGGCAGTTTATAAAGGGCCTCACAGACAATGGAAAATATTTTATAATTATTCTAAAATAATGAAGAGTAATTAAATGTTGAGTGAGATTATTATGAATTTGTGTTTTGTTTTTACACATTATTGGTATTGCAATAAATGTTGTCAAGGGTGTTACAAAGGAGACTCAGGGAAACCTGAAAAAAGGTAGTAGCACTGGGAAATGAGAGAAGGAATGGGTATGAGAAATACCTAGGTGACATGATTTATCTAGATTCATGGTTAAGTTTTTGGAGTGTAGGTAAGGAAGGGAAGGCAATTAGGATGATTGCCAAATTTCTGACTTGAATGCAAGTTGGCTGGTGCCACATTTTCTACTGTTGTTAGAAAACACAGAGGAGCAGATAATGATGAAGACATGGTGAGTTCAGTTTTGGACCATGATATTTGAGTTTGGCTACTCAAGTGGAGCTTACCAGAGGCAGCTGGATGTGTGAAGCTGCAATTTGGGAGAGAGATCTGGGTCGCATATTTTTATTTATTTATTTTCTTATTTATTTATTTTTTTATTATTATACTTTAGGTTTTAGGGTACATGTGCACAATGTGCAGGTTTGTTACATATGTATACATGTGCCATGTTGTTTTGCTGCACCCATTAACTCGTCATTTAGCATTAGGTATATCTCCTAATGCTGTCCCTTCCCCCTCCCCCCACCCCACAACAGTCCCCAAAGTGTGATGTTCCCCTTCCTGTGTCCATGAGTTCTCATTGTTCAATTCCCACCCATGAGTGAGAACATGCGGTGTTTGGTTTTTTGTCCTTGCGATAGTTTACTGAGAATGATGTTTTCCAGTTTCATCCATGTCCCTACAAAGGACATGAACTCATTTTTTATGGCTGCATACTATTCCATGGTGTATATGTGCCATATTTTCTTAATCCAGTCTATCGTTGTTGGACATGTGGGTTGGTTCCAACTCTTTGCTATTGTGAATAGTGCCACAATAAACATACGTGTGCATGTGTCTTTATGGCAGCATGATTTATAGTCCTTTGGGTATATACCCAGTAATGGGATGGCTGGGTCAAATGGTATTTCTAGTTCTAGATCCCTGAGGAATCGCCACACTGACTTCCACAATGGTTGAACTAGTTTACAGTCCCACCAACAGTGTAAAAGTGTTCCTATTTCCCCATATCCTCTCCAGCACCTGTTGTTTCCTGATTTTTAATGACGGCCATTCTAACTGGTGTGAGATGGTATCTCATTGTGGTTTTGATTTGCATTTCTCTGATGGCCAGTGATGATGAGCATTTTTTCATGTGTTTTTTGGCTGCATAAATGTCTTCTTTTGAGAAGTGTCTGTTCATGTTCTTCGCT
Source organism: Hylobates moloch (assembly GCF_009828535.3). NCBI lineage: Eukaryota > Metazoa > Chordata > Mammalia > Primates > Hylobatidae > Hylobates > Hylobates moloch. The sequence continues at coordinate 60,540,678 of NW_026652283.1, forward strand.
CACTTTTTGATGGGGTTGTTTGTTTTTTTCTTGTAAATTTGTTTGAGTTCATTGTAGATTCTGGATATTAGCCCTTTGTCAGATGAGTAGGTTGCAAAAATTTTCTCCCATTCTGTAGGTTGCCTGTTCACTCTGATGGTAATTTCTTTTGCTGTGCAGAAGCTCTTTAGTTTAATGAGATCCCATTTGTCAATTTTGGCTTTTGTTGCCATTGCTTTTGGTGTTTTAGACATGAAGTCCTTGCCCACGCCTATGTCCTGCATGGTATTGCCTAGGTTTTCTTCTAGGGTTTTTATGGTCTTAGGTCTAACATGTAAGTCTTTAATCCATCTTGAATTAATTTTTATATAAGGTGTAAGGAAGGGATCCAGTTTCAGCTTTCTACATATGGCTAGCCAGTTTTCCCAGCACCATTTATTAAATAGGGAATCCTTTCCCCATTTCTTGTTTTTGTCAGGTTTGTCAAAGATCAGATAGTTGTAGATATGCGGCATTATTTCTGAGGGCTCTATTCTGTTCCATTGATCTATGTCTCTGTTGTGGTACCAGTACCATGCTATTTTGGAGAAGACAGAAGAATCAAATAGATGTAATAAAAAATGAAAAAGGGGACATCACCACCGATTCCACAGAAATACAATCTACCATCAGAGAATACTACAAACACCTCTATGCAAATAAACTAGAAAATCTAGAAGAAATGGATAAATTCCTCGACAAATACACTCTCCCAAGACTAAACCAGGAAGAAGCTGAATCTCTGAATAGACCAATAACAGGCTCTGAAATTGTGGCAATAATCAATAGCTTACCAACCAAAAAGAGTCCAGGACCTGATGGATTCACAGCTGAATTCTACCAGAGGTACAAGGAGGAACTGGTACCATTCCTTCTGAAACTATTCCAATTGATAGAAAAAGAGGGAATCCTCCCTAACACATTTTATGAGGCCAGCATCATCCTGATACCAAAGCCTGGCAGAGACATAACCAAAAAAGAGAATTTCAGACCAATATCCTTGATGAACATTGATGCAAAAATCCTCAATAAAATCCTGGCAAACCGAATCCAGCAGCACATCAAAAAGCTTATACACCATAATCAAGCGGGCTTCATCCCTGGGATGCAAGGCTAGTTCAACATACACAAATCAATAAATGTAATCCAGCATATAAACAGAACCAAAGACAAAAACCACATGATTATCTCAATAGATGCAGAAAAGGCCTTTGACAAAATTCAACAACCCTTCATGCTAAAAACTCTCAATAAATTAGGTATTGATGGGACGTATCTCAAAATAATAAGAGTTATCTATGACAAACCCACAGCCAATATCATACTGAATGGGCAAAAACTGGAAGCATTCCCTGTGAAAACTGGCACAAGACAGGGATGCCCTCTCTCACCACTCCTATTCAACATAGTGTTGGAAGTTCTGGCCAGGGCAATCAGGCAGGACAAGGAAATAAAGGGTATTCAATTAGGAGAAGAGGAAGTCAAATTGTTCCTGTTTGCAGATGACATGATTGTATATCTAGAAAACCCCATTGTCTCAGCCCAAAATCTCCTTAAGCTGATTAGCAACTTCAGCAAAGTCTCAGGATACAAAATCAATGTACAAAAATCACAAGCATTCTTGTACACCAATCACAGACAGAGAGCCAAATCATGAGTGAACTCCCATTCACAATTGCTTCAAAGAGAATAAAATACCTAGGAATCCAACTTACAAGGGATGTGAAGGACCTCTTCAAGGAGAACTACAAACCACTGCTCAATGAAATAAAAGAGGACACAAACAAATGGAAGAACATTCCATGCTCATGGGTTGGAAGAATCAATATTGTGAAAATGGCCATACTGCCCAACATAATTTATAGATTCAATGCCATCCCCATCAAGCTACCAATGACTTTCTTCACAGAATTGGAAAAAACTACTTTAAAGTTCACATGGAACCAAAAAAGAGCCTGCATCACCAAATCAATCGTAAGCCAAAAGAACAAAGCTGGAGGCATCATGCTACCTGACTTCAAACTATACTACAAGGCTACAGTAACCAAAACAGCATGGGTTGCATATTTAAATTGGGGTTTAACAACATAAAGACAGAATTGAAGCCATGGATAAGAATGAGGACTGAGGACAGAGGCTTGAGTAAATTAACATTTAGGGAGACAAAAAGTAAAGGAAACTCAGAATGTCCAAAGGACTAGAAGAACCAGGTGAGAGTATGGGCTTAAACCATGGAAAGAGACTTCTGTAAATAAAAGTGAACAAGAGCATTTAATGTCACAAAAAGATCAAAAGAAAGGTGAGAAATGTAGATGTTCATTTGATTTTGAAATGTAGGGGTGCTCTTAGTCACCATTAAGTCCTTTTTTTTTTTTTTTGAGATGGAGTCTCGCTCTGTCGCCCAGGCTGGAGTGCAGTGGCGCAGTCTCGGCTCACTGCAAGCTCCCCCTCCCAGGTTCACACCATTCTCCTGCCTAAGCCTCTCCGAGTAGCTGGGACTACAGGCACCCGCCACCACGCCCGGCTAATTTTTTGTATTTTTAGTAGAGATGGGGTTTCACTGTGGTCTCGATCTCCTGACCTCATGATCCACCCACCTCGGCCTCCCAAAGTGCTGGGATTACAAGCGTGAGCCACCGCGCCCGGCCACCATTAAGTCCTTTTTATACAAAATATGAGTTGTGATTATGACCTACAATGTCCTATGGGAAACTAGCTTGCCAGCTTTTAAAAATCACTTAGGAATAATTGAGTCAGTGGCCAGGAGACATGAGATCTTCCAGCAGTAACAATTTATGCTCACTGGACAAGTAGGGCAGCTACTATGTTTCTTGTGGCCTAGTAAAAGTTTTAAATTTTACATGTTTGGATTACAAATATGTTGTTCCTCAAGGTATTTTTGTTGACAAGCAATTCGACCCATTTGTGTGCAGCCACTGTGGCTGATCTGACATTCTTATAGGGCTTTGGGTGCTTTTACAGGGAATTCTGCCCTTATCTTCCTTCTTGATTAACTGGCTAAATCATATCATCATATCAATTTATTTCGAGAATGCTTCTGGTAGCTGGAACACATGCTCTGGAAATCTCCTCCCCTTACTGTACCTCCCATTCCTTTAATTAATTTTGAAACATCATTTGTGTGGAAAGAAGGTTATTCCATATTTATATAATTACTTATATGCTAGCTGTGCTCTGAGATCACATTTGATTTGTTAAGATGCAAAGTGCAATTTTTTGAAGACTTTACTTTCGAGTGAAAGTTTCATTGAGCTCTGCCTCATAGACATAAAGGCTTTTCATGCTGATGCTGGGAATGGCATAAATAATGGTGGTAGGGTTACTTAATAGAGACAATGACAAATGTTAAAGTAGTCCATGCCAGCTGGAACCTGAAATGAATGGGCTTGAGAGAAGAAGAAAAAATATTTCTTGTCTATTTCAAGGAGGCTGGAGATAACCAGAAATGCATCATTTTGAAGGAACAATCAGGAGAGTGTAAGAGATATATAAATTCATTCATTCATTAAAAAATTAATTGAACACCTACTGTATACCAAGCATTGTGCAAAGTGCTGGCCATGTAATAGTTACCAAGATAAACAAGATCTCTGGATGCACAAAATGGGAGAACGTAGCATATTTCACATTTCAAGACTTGAAGTTGAATTGAATTAAAAGTTGTCAGAAAAGGTTGGGAAAAATGAAAATAAGACTTGGGATCTCCTATTTAAATGATCTGAGAGCATTTGGATACCATTCTTCTTAGATGAGCAAGTCTCATTGGTTATTGAATTTAGGCCTGACACAAGAAGAATTTGGACCTACACGAAAGTTTTACACTCCCTGGGATTCTTCATGGTGTCATTTTTCCCTTAGTGTAATCCTCCCTCCGATACCTGTCATGCTATTTCTGCCAGAAACACTTCTGTAGGAACCTTGACCATATAAACACAATGGTTAAAAACATGAGTTTTGTAATCAGACTGACCAGGACTCTAGTTTGTCATTGATGAGCAATGTATAACCATACTTACTTCATTGGAATTCTGTGAGACTAAGTGAAATGAATACTCAAAGCTTTTAGCACCCAATGTGCCTGATACATTGTAAGTGTCCATTATTATTAGCATTCCCTGGATTCTAATATTGACCCAGAGATAGTGCTAATGCAGAACCGATAGCAATAAAAGACAAATCCACCTTTGTACTAGCCACCTTTGTGAGTCACACCTGGTAAAAACTATTATATATTAAGTACTAATTATGTCCCAGCTTTATGCTAAGTAACTTACACATGAGTTGACAGCGTCTATTCCTCCTTGCCACTCTTCTCCTCTCATATTTTTGTTCTTACCGTTGAAGTTCTGAGGACACCCTAGAAATAGGGCATCTCCCCAAATTTGGGGTCAATAGGTTAGAAAGGCTACACAGGTCACAGCAGAACTCTAATCTCTCAGACTCCCAAGTTTAAGACTGCACTTTCCCTCAATGCTGTATTTAGGTCTCTTTCTTTATTTTCCTGGCCAAGTCATCAGAAGCTGGTTGAACAGAACAGATCCTGAATAGTTACCTTCATGACAAATAATAATAGCTACACATTTTGCCATGATCTTCACCCCAGACAGGTTTCTGTCTCCTCACTATGGAAGGTGGTAGGGTGAATACCATGAAACCACGTGCTGCTTTCTTTTTTACCACTGGCAGAGTTTCACCCTGGTTGAATGGGTTCAAAGAGAAGGTTTCACTCTAACTGCTGGCCTTACAGACACCTGGAACATCTGAAGCATTATTATTATGGCTGACTTGTTCTGAAGAACTCAGGCTTTTCTCAGTTTTAGAAAGTGTAATTTTGTGTACTTGTATGAAAGGAAGAGAAATACTGCCCTCAGAAATGAAAATTCTATCACAGCATCACTGTTAGTTAGATATCATATGTACATCGAGCTGCAGATAATAAAGCAGCCATGTTGAGCCCCGTGTGATGGCTGAAGAGCCTGGTTCTTGGGTTGAAGAGGACAGACACAGGCAAGTTCTCCCCATCATCCTACTTGTGATTCGCCCAGTGGCCTGTTCTAATCTCCCTTTCTAAAATTCAGGCAAATGTTAATTTTCTTCTCAATAGTATTAGTCAAATTTCTTTCAAATTTGAAATGTCAAATAGAAAACTCCCACAAAGTTGAGCTCGTAAATTAATCATGGCCACAGGAGCTAACCAGCAATGCCACTGGGCTAGACTTCAGCTCCTTTCCTGTGGCTCTAAGGCCTCCAACTCAGTGGCTCTTTTCTCTACTCATTCTCTCTGCTGCTGTTCAGGTCAGGCTCATTCACTCCCAGCTTAGTGTGCTTTTCTCTTGGACAAGATGACAGAAAGTTGACCTGGCCATCATAGTGTTTGAGTCCTTCCCCATCATGGGAAACTGGGAACAACTGTGTACACTCTGAGACTGTGTGGTAGAGGTGGAGAGGAGAAGGAAGAGGATAGTTAAGAGAAGTCTGAAGCCTATAGCTTAGAGAGTGTCTTCCTCGTGAAAAATTGCACTCACTGGGCAGTGGCGTTACAGAAACAGGCTTAATTTGGATTAATCTTTCTGTAAATCTGTATTGAGAATTGTTTCATAAAACAATGTCACCGGTCTTCTCTGTTGTTTGTCTCTCTTTTGCATAGGTTTAACATAATTATCTTTAGTTTTTCATTCTTAGGTATGATGTTGGTTGTCGATACTGATATTCTTTTTCATGTTAAGGAAACATCTATTACACACTTTTAAAGAGTTCATTTAACTAAAGCAATGGTTTTCAATTTGATTGAATTTCTTTTTGACGACAACCAGTTAAGATGCTTTTATTGTTTTTCTTATTTAATGTAATGACACTCATACCAACCACACTACTGGGAAGTTTTAAAGGGCTAAATATGTTAGGCTACTAGAATAGTGTCATATAGTGTTAGCTGTTATTATGATACATGATGTGGTGTGTTATCTTAATAAATTACAGATAACCTGTTCTTACATTCCTGGGATTAAACCACAAAGCCTCTGTCAACCTGGGCTGCTGACTGATGTGTGTCCCATGGTGGGGAAACTCTAAACATTGTAAACAACTTTTTTTCCCCAGGGGTTCCATGTTTTCCATTGAGATTATAATTGTGTGAAAGCCAGCATTAACTTCCCTCTCCCCCAGAAAACACTGGTAATAAGAGATCTGCAAGTGCTTACAAATTGAACAGAAGTGGTCTCACCTGCTGTTGGTCAGATTATTTTGAATGGCCAACAGAGTGTTGTAATTATAAAAATGTGGAAATGAGAGGTGGATTTGTTCAGAGGCAATTCACCTTGGTGTTTTTACACATCTTATGACAGCTTTAGTTCCAGACTATCTTTTCCAGGATGTTTGCATAGAGCACAGAGGCTTGGGAGCTAGAGATGGTATCTCTCTCCAGGTCAGACAATAGATTTGTTTCTTGAAAAAGATAATATAGTTTCTCTCTGTGGAGCAAAGTTTGGGCAGGTTTGCTTGCAGCCACTTAAAAGATGGGAAGTTTCCTAAGCTCAGGGTTCCTCATCTGGGATGGGACATGCACGTGTGTGCAGGATCTGCCCAGGCCTGTTCTGTGTCGTTCCCTTCCCTGATGGGACTTAGGGACAAAGGGACTTATAGAGAACACGGAGCTTGTGCTGCATGCTCTGCCATGAGTAAAAATGGTTCAAATCAGTTTGGGCTTGTTGTTTCCTTTCCAACTAAATTTTGAAGGGGCAGCAAGTCAGCTTAGCACCTATGCTGTTGCTTAGAGATTGCTTAAGCCCTTGACAAGAGTTACACAAATGACGCTATAGCAAAATAGTCAAAGCAAAGTACTGCATGTGAACAGACAATTAACTCAGGGGAAATCTAACTAAAAACATATGGAAAGTTTCTTGATTTTACTTAGACATGCAAAATAAAGATACTCTTTATTAAACATATATCAAAAATAAGGTACTCTTTTTTACTTATCAAATTGACTGAATTTAAAAACATATTTAACATTTGGTGCTGGTGAGAAAATGAATATAGTTACCTCATACAATGCTTTCAAGAGAGTGAATTCTTACTGTATTAATTTTCTATTGCTGTGTAACATTTGAATCTCTGAATTCTTTTTCTGGGATCAGCTGGAGAAAACGCTCTGCTTTTAAAGGGCTCGTGTGGTTAGGTAAGATCCACCTGGATAATGTCCCTACGGTAAGGTAACAGAATCAGGGAATCTATCATATCCACAGTTCTTGGGACTGTGCAGGGTGTGTACACAGTGGGAAAGGGGGACATCTTAGAATTCTGCTTACCGTGGTTACTACAATCTTGGAAAGTAATCTGGCAATATCTTTTGCATTATGCATCCGTATACATTTTGATTCTGCAACCCAGCTTTTAGAACTCCATTTTTATAGAAGTACAGCAACATATAAGAATGAAAGTTCAAAAATGTTTTCTGCATTGTTTGTAAAAACCTCAAAAAGAGAATGCTTGAATAAATTATGAAATATCAAAGGCATTCTTATTGTAAATAACTTTGATCTTTATTGATTTGTACGGTGACAAATGCAAGTTGTTGAGCAATATGTGTTTAACAATATGATTCTATTTTGAAAAGAAAAATACAGAAACGAAATGTACATACAGTGTGCGTGTGTGTGTGTGTGTGTGTGTGTGTGTTTGTGTACGAACATGGAGAAGCAGGGATACCAACCTGTTAATTAGATTGCCTCATGGGCTAGAAATGGAAAGAGTTAGATGGGGTGGTGAATGGGGAGACTACTAGGAACTTTATCTTGACACATCTCTGCACTATTTCACTTGCTATACGTAATATCTCACTTTTGTAATTAGAAATAATAAATATTATAGAAAGCTAAACAAAATGCATATCTCTTGTAGAAAGTTTGCAAAATACAGTCAAGCCTAATGAAGCAAATAACGATTATCCACAATCCAAACATCCAGCCACATTTCCTTTTAACAGTTTGCTATATTCTATGCACATACATCCAAAAATTCAAAATGCTAATATTACTTTGAATCTTGATCTTTTTCCTGTGAATATATTACAGATGAAAGTCCATCTTCATCCTAGGATTATGTACATAGTTATGAATATTTTCTTCCATGGCTATTATGGTCTAATTTTAAATATTTAAATGTTTAATTCCTCTGAAATTTATTTTGGTGTACAGTGCTAAATGACGATCTAATCATCTACATTTTTTCCCAACTGGTTAACTATTATCTCAATAACATTTATCAAATAGCCATCTTCATTGATTAGAAATGCCACTTGTATTATACTAAATTCTTATACAAAGGGTCTTTGAAAAGTTCATAGAAAATGTAGAATATAAAGAAAACTATTTCAAAAATTTTTCGCACCACAATAAACTTGTACTAACTTGTGATAAAATATCTGAACAAGATCTAGTTTGTGGCACTAGGATGAATAAGACATCAGTTTGAAGAAAGCCCCTATCAGGAGCAACACGAATTCTGCTAAAATTGAAGCAAGAACGAACGTCAAATTTATGGTGAAGCTTGAGGGGAAGGATTGTGAAACCATCAATGCTTTGTGACAAATTTATAGTGACAATGCCCCAAAGAAATCAGTAGTTTACAAATGGATAATTTATTTTAAGAAAGGACAAAATGATATTGAATATGAAGCCCACCATGGCAGACCATCCACATCAATTTGCAAGGAAAAAATTCATTTTGTTTGTGCCCTAATTGAGAAGGACTGATGATTCACAGCAGAAATAATAGTCAGCCTCACAGATGTCTTAATTGATTCCGCTTACACAGTTCTGACTGAAAATTAAAGCTGAGCAACTTTTCACTCAATGGGTTCCAAAATAATTGTACCCAGATCAGCTGCAGAAAAGAGCAGAGCTTTCAATGGGAATTTTAAATGAATGAGATCAAGGCCTTGAAACATTTCTTTGAAGCACTGTAATAGGAGATGAAACACAATTTTACCAGTGGGACCCTGAAGACAAAGCCTGATCAAAGCAATGGCTGTTGAGAAGTGGAAGTGGTCTAGTTTGCAGACAGGGCAAGAGCAAAGGTTGTGGCAACATTTTTGGGGAACACTCAGGGTATTTTGCTTGTTGACTTTCTGGAAGGCCAAAGAACAATAACATCTGCTTATTATAAGAATGTTTTGAGAAAGTAGCCAAAACTTGAGCAGAAAAACAACCAGGAAAGCTTCACTAGGGAGTCCTTTTTCACCATGACAATGTTCCTGTTCCTTCCTGTCATCAAACAAGGACAATTTCATGAATTTCGGTGGGAAATGATTAGGTATCCACCTTGCAGTCCTGATTTGGCTCCTTCTGACTTCTTTTTGTTTCCTAATCTTAAAAAAAATCTCTAATGGGCATGCAATTTTCTTCAGCTAATAATGTAAAAAAAGACTACATTGACATGGTTAAATTCTCAGAATCTCAGTTTTTTTTTATTATACTTTGAGTTCTAGGGTACATGTGCACAATGTGCAGATTTGTTACATACATATACATGTGCCATGTTTGTGTGCTGCACCCATTAACTCATCATTTACATTAGGTATTTCTCCTAATGCTATCCCCCCCACAACCCCATGACAGGCCCCAGTGTGTGATGTTCCCTACCCTGTGTCCAAGCGTTCTCATTGTTCAATTCCCACCTATGAGTGAGAACATGCAGTGTTTGGTTTTCTGTCCTTGCGATAGTTTGCTCAGAATGGTGGTTTCCAGCTTCATCCATGCCCCTACAAAGGACATGAACTCATCCATTTTATGGCTGCATGGTATTCCATGGTGTGTATGTGCCACATTTTCTTAATCCAGTCTATCATTGATGGACATTTGGGTTGGTTCCAAGTCTTTGCTATTGCGAATAGTGCAGCAATAAACATATGTGTGCATGTGTCTTTATAGTAGCATGATTTATAATCCTTTGGGTATATACCCAGTAATGGGATGGCTGGGTCAAATGGTATTTCTAGTTCTAGATCCTTGAGGAATCGCCACACTGTCTTCCACAATGGTTGAACTAGTTTACAGTCCCACCAACAGTGTAAGAGCATTCCTAATTCTCCACATCCTCTCCAGCACCTGTTGTTTCCTGTCTTTTTAATGATCGCCATTCTAACTGTTGTGAGATGGTATCTCATTGTGGTTTTGATTTGCATTTCTCTGATGGCCAGTGATGATGAGCATTTTTTCATGTGTCTGTTGGCTGCATAAATGTCTTCTTTTGCGAACTGTCTGTTCATATCCTTTGTCCACTTTTTGATGGGGTTGTTTGATTTTTTCTTGTAAATTAATGTTTAAGTTCTTTGTAGATTCTGGATATTAGCCCTTTGTCAGCTGATCTTTGACAAACCTGACAAAAACAAGAAATGGGGAAAGGATTCCCTATTTAATAAATGGTACTGGGAAAACTGGCTGGCCATATGTAGAAAGCTGAAACGGGATCCCTTCCTTACACCTGGTACAAAAATTCATTCGAGATGGATTAAAGACTTAAATGTTAGACCTAAAACCATAAAAACCCTAGAAGAAAACCTAGGCAATACCATTCAGGACATAGGCATGGGCAAGAATGATTTCATGACTAAAACACCAAAAGCAATGGCAACAAAAGCCAAAATAAACAAATGGGATCTAATTAAACTAAAGAGCTTCTGCACAGCAAAAGAAACTACCATCAGAGTGAACAGGTAACCTACAGAATGGAAGAAAATTTTTAGAATCTCAGTTCTTTAAGGATGGACTAAATAGTTGGTATCATCTCTTATAAATGTGGCTTAAACTCGATGCAGCTTACGTTGAGAAATAAAGTTTATATTTTATATTTTTATTCCATTTTCTCATGAACTTTCAAAAGTACTCTCATATATATTTCCAAAGATTCAGTTCTACTCCATTGGTATGTATTTCTGAAAATTTAGTTCACTGTGTTGGTCAGATTATGACTCTAGTGCCGCCTCATTAAAAAATGTGCTATAGCTTTATAATATGCATTCACATCTGGTTGGGAAATCTCCCTGCTACTGTTGTATTTCTAATAGTTTTAGCTTTTTGCTTCCTTTTCTTTAGGCTTAGCTCCCTTGTTACTTGTTTGCTTTAACCACAGCTGTATATAATTCTGCTCCTTCACAGCCCAACGTAATTGGGAAAAAATGTACCACCATGCTGAGTGTCTGACTTTAAATTTATGATTACTCATCTTAAGTATTATGCTCCCCAATAATAGTCTATATTTCCCTGTACTATTTACTCTCTCACTCTTCTAGATGATCATTTTGTACCATCTCTTTTCTCTTAAAATCTTTCCTTCCCAATCCTCACCCTCAGTTGTAACCCCTGCTTCCTCCTCAACCTTCTGCTTACTAAGTATTTGAGAGCCCCAGAGTCCTCTTCACTTTTCTATGTACAGTCATTGCCTAGGTGAGCTAATCCAAGCTCATGACTTTAAGTGGCACCTTTACACTAGCAATTCCCAAACTTAAACTTACAGTCCCAGCCTTGACCTCTTCCTTTAACATCAGGATATAGCTGCTACTCATCTTTACTTTGAAGTATAACAGATATGTGAAGCTTATAAGTTCCAAACTGAACTTCTAAATGTTTTCCCCCAAATCTGCTCCTCTCATGGTCTTCCCCATTTTAGTATAGGGCAACTCTATTTTTCCAGTGCCTCAAGTCAAAAGACAATTGAGATTGTTCTTGACTTTGCTCTTTCTTGCATACCACACACCTGCTCTGTTAGCAAATTCTATCACATCTGCTTTCAGAGTATTCTCACAGTCTGACCCCTTCTTAGCATTCCTGCAACCTTCCAGGCTGGAGGCATCATTATCCTTGTTGCAATAGCCTCTTGGCTCGTTTCCCTGCTTCTTCCCATCACAGCCCTTCCAATGTGCTCTCAGCAAGTGGCCGCAGTGATAATGTTAAGACATGAATCAAATCATGTCATCTCTTTACTGAACCCCAAAACAGTTGTCCTCTTTTATCTAAACTTTCTGTAGTTTCAGTTACGAGTGGTCAACCATGGCCTGAAAATATTAAATGAAAAATTGCACAAATAAACAATTCATAAGTTTTAAATTTCCACTGCTCTGAGTAGCATGATGAAATATTTCACCATCCCACCCAGGACATTAATCATCCCTTTGTCCAGTGTGTCTATGCAGTCATGCTACCCGCCTGTTAGTCACTTAGTAGCCATTTGGGTTATCAGATCAACTATTGTGGTATTGCAGGGCTTGTATTCAAGGAATCCTTATTTTACTTAATAATGGCCCCAAAGCATGCAAAAATAGTGATGCTGGAAATCTAATCATGCCAATGGAAGCTGTAAAGTGCTTCCTTTAAGTGAAAATGTGAAAGTTCTCAACTTAATAAGGAAAGAAAAAAATTGTATGTTGAGGTTGCTAACATGTTTGGTAAGAAAGAATCTCTTATCTGTGAAACTGTGAAGAAGTAAAAAGAATTTCATGCATTATATACATAGGGTTTATCTATATAAACTATCTGTGGTTTCAGGTATCCACTAGGGGTCTTGAAAAGTATCTTCCTTGGATGATTGCATTCTGCCATTCTTTTTATTATTATTATTATTATACTTTAAGTTTTAGGGTACATGTGCACAATGTGCAGGTTTGTTACGTATGTATCCATGTTCCATGTTGGTGTGCTGCACCCATTAACTCATCATTTAGCATTAGGTATATCTCCTAATGCTGTCCCTTCCCCCTCCCCCACCCCATAACAGTCCCCAGAGTGTGATGTTCACCTTCCTGTGTCCATGTGTTCTCATTGTTCAATTCCCACCTATGAGTGAGAACATGCGGTGTTTGGTTTTTTGTCCTTGCGATAGTTTACTGAGAATGATGTTTTCCAGTTTCATCCATGTCTCTACAAAGGACATGAACTCATCATTTTTTATGGCTGCATAGTATTCCATGGTGTATAAGTGCCACATTTTCTTAATCCAGTCTATCGTTGTTGGACATTTGGGTTGGTTCCAAGTCTTTGCTATTGTGAATAGTGCCGCAGTAAACATACATGTGCATGTGTCTTTATAGCAGCATGATTTATAGTCCTTTGGGTATATATCCAGTAATGGGATGGCTGGGTGAAATGGTATTTCTAGTTCTAGATCCCTGAGGAATCGCCACACTGACTTTCACAATGGTTGAACTAGTTTACAGTCCCACCAACAGTGTAAAAGTGTTCCTATTTCTCCACATCCTCTCCAGCACCTGTTGTTTCCTGACTTTTTAATGATGGCCATTCTAACTGGTGTGAGATGGTATCTCATTGTGGTTTTGATTTGCATTTCTCTGATGGCCAGTGATGATGAGCATTTTTTCATGTGTTTTTTGGCTGCATAAATGTCTTCTTTTGAGAAGTGTCTGTTCATGTCCTTCGCCCACTTTTTGATGGGGTTGTTTGTTTTTTTTCTTGTAAATTTGTTTGAGTTTATTGTAGATTCTGGATATTAGCACTTTGTAAGAAGAGTAGGTTGTGAAAATTTAGCATATAAACAGAACCAAAGACAAAAAGCACATGATTATCTCAATAGATGCAGAAAAGGCCTTTGACAAAATTCAACAACACTTCATGCTAAAAACTCTCAATAAATTAGGTATTGATGGGATGTATCTCAAAATAATAAGAGCTATCTATGACAAACTCACAGCCAATATCATACTGAATGGGCAAAAACTGGAAGCATTCCCTTTGAAAACTGGCACAAGACAGGGATGCCCTCTCTCACCACTCCTGTTCAACATAGTGTTGGAAGTTCTGGCCAGGGCAATCAGGCAGGAGAAGGAAATAAAGGGTATTCAATTAGGAAAAGAGGAAGTCAAATTGTCCCTGTTTGCAGATGACATGATTGTATATCTAGAAAACCCCATTGTCTCAGCCCAAAATCTCCTTAAGCTGATAAGCAACTTCAGCAAAGTCTCAGGATACAAAATCAATGTAGAAAAATCACAAGCATTCTTGTACACCAATAACAGACAATCAGAGAGCCAAATCATGAGTGAACTCCCATTCACAATTGCTTCAAAGAGAATAAAATACCTAGGAATCCAACTTACAAGGGATGTGAAGGACCTCTTCAAGGAGAACTACAAACCACTGCTCAATGAAATAAAAGAGGATACAAACAAATGGAAGAACATTCCGTGCTCATGGGTTGGAAGAATCAATATTGTGAAAATGGCCATACTGCCCAAGGTAATTTATAGATTCAATGCCATCCCCATCAAACTACCAATGACTTTCTTCACAGAATTGGAAAAAACTACTTTAAAGTTCATATGGAACCAAAAAAGAGCCCGCATCACCAAGTCAATCCTAAGCCAAAAGAACAAAGTTGGAGGCATCACGCTACCTGACTTCAAACTATACTACAAGGCTACAGTAACCAAAACAGCATGGTACTGGTACCAAAACAGAGACATAGATCAATGGAACAGAACAGAACCCTCAGAAATAATGCCGCATATCTACAACTATCTGATCTTCGACAAAACTGACAAAAACAAGCAATGGGATAAGGATTCCCTATTTAATAAATGGTGCTGGGAAAACTGGCTAGCCATATGTAGAAAGCTGAAACTGGATCCCTTCCTTACACCTTATACAAAAATTAATTCAAGATGGATTAAAGACTTACATATTAGACCTAAAACCATAAAAACCCTAGAAGAAAACCTAGGCAATACCATTCAGGACATAGGCACGGGCAAGGACTTCATGTCTAAAACACCAAAAGCAATGGCAACAAAAGCCAAAATTGACAAATGGGATCTAATTAAACTAAAGAGCTTCTGCACAGCAAAAGAAACTACCATCAGAGTGGACAGGCAACCTACAAAATGGGAGAAAATTTTTGCATTCTGCCATTCTTATTTCATCTACCCCTCTATCTACTCCCTAGACCCTCTTGATTATTACTTTCAATAGAGCTTTTAGAAATTACATTTTGCATTATAAATTATAAATACATGTAAATATTAATTCATTCCACCTTAGTAAGTCACATGCACATAATGTCTTTTGATAAAAATAGACTATAATGAGGAGAGTAAACATTGTACTCTATCTGAACGGCATCACTGAGGACATGAAAAATGACTTCGTCACATTTTTTGAGGTTGTTTATTTACAGCTGTGGTCTTTATCAGCACCGCTTAAGATTTCAAATATGATAGGTGCATAATGTCATTTTCGTGTATTCCTTTTTGTCCCTAATAATGTCATTATGTCTGGGTCTACTTTATCTGATATCAGTAATACAGTCATTTCTGCTTTTATTGATTATGCATGATATATCTTTCCCCATCCTTTTACTTTCATCCAACCCATGTCATGTTTGAAGTGAGTTTCATGTAGACAGTATATAGCTGGATTGAGTTTTAAAAATCTACTTTGCCAATCTCTTTCAGTTTGTGTAAGTCTGACATTTTATTATTTGTTTTCTGTCCATTCCCTCTTTTTCTTGTTTCTCTTTTCTTGGCTTCCTTTGGGTAACTTACACATTTTTTAAGAGTTTCATTTTTATTTATTTATAACATCTTTGATTATATCACTTTGTGTAGTTTTCTTAGTGGTTGCTCTAGGTATTTCTGTGTATATACGTAACTTACCTTAGCCTACTGGTGTTGCTGTTTTACCACTGTTAGTGGTAACCTAAGTGTAGAAACCCTATTTCCATTTCAGGTCTCTTTAGCTTCTTCTGCTTCTAGATATAATTGTCTTAAATATTTCCTTTACATACATTGAGCATCACATCAGATGGTATTAGAAGTTTTACATCAACTATGAAATAACGATTAATGAACCTCATGAAGTGAAAGATGGTCTATTATATTTGCTGCTATTTTTTCTCATTCAGTTGCCCTTCTTTTCCGTCTGAAGGCCCCAGCCTTCTTCTGTTACCATTTTTGCTCTGTTTGGAGAGTTTGTAAGCCCTTTAAGGGTAGGTCTACTAGAAATAAATTCTCTTGATTTCCCTTAATCTGAGGATGTCTTTGTTTCTCCTTTGTCCTTGAAAGATAGCTTTGTCAGGTGCAGGATTCAGAGTTAACAGTGTTTTCTCTAAGTACTTGACAAATCTTTCACCAAATTTTTTTGTGACCTCTATGGTTTCATATGAGAAATCTGCTGTCATTTACTTTGGTGTTCCTTTACAGGAATATTTCCTCTCCTGTTCCTTCTCTTTCCTCTCCTCTCCTCTCCTCTCCTCTCCTCTCCTCTCCTCTCCTCTCCTCTCGTCTCCTCTCCTCTCCCCTCCCCTCCCCTCCCCTCCCCTCCCCTCCTCTCTCCTCTCCTCTCCCCTCCCCTCCCCTCCCCTCCCCTCCTCTCCTCACTTCTCCTCTCCTCTGCTCTCCTTTCCTTTCCTCTCCTCTCCTTTCCTTTCTTGTTTCCCTCCACCTCCTCTCTGGAAATTAGTTTCTATTGTACTGGCAATCTGATGAAGGACTGACTAGTGAGTAATCTTGGAAGCAAATCCTCCAGCCTTAATCAAACCTTCAAATGACTGTAGCCCTGGCTGACAGCTTAACTGTAATCTCCCAGGAGACTTTGAGCCAGAACCACTTAGATCATTCATGACCCACAGAAACCACAAGCTAATAAATTCTTGTTTTAAACCACTGAGTTTTGTAGTAATTTATTATGCAGGGTAAGATGACTAATGCAAAAATCCCATTAATTAGATCAATGTCCCACAATGGGTAATTACTATCACACATACAATAGAGCAGATATTTCATTTTTATGATTGGATAGACCTACTGGCATGCAAATTGGGAATCAGCATTTATAATACGTGCTGCATATATTTGAGGGAAAAGTGCACAATGGCCTTTTGTTTTGTTCATCACTGAAATCCCACATTATAGGAGAAAATATGTTTTGTTTAGTTGCTGATGATCTCATGAACTTTAATATAGTCTGGCAAAGGTATGTTGGGGCTCATAATTCCAGGATACCCACCATGTTTGCAGAAGGAATGGGTGTTACTCTGCTAAAGGAGGTTAAGCCCAAGCTCTATTTCACCTTATTTTTTAAAGGAGAATAGTTGATTAATAATACATCTTTCGATCTTAATTTATGATTAAAGGAAATAGTGAGACTTGTGGATACAGTCAGATAACAGTCACTGGCTATGCATCTTTTCAGTGCTGTGTAAGTTAATGGAAAGCATGTGAGTATAAGACTGTCTTTTCCACATTGAGAGCACTAGATGTCAAGAGGAAAGGTGCTCCTATGAGTTTTAAAAATAACAGCTGAGTTAAAAAGATTTCTTCATGACACCGTGGTACTGAGAATGATGATAATAACCATTCAAAGAATTTCATATAGTTAGAACTTCCATTAAATTGTTCCTGGATCCCCCAAATTTGAGTAAACACTTACCTGACACATGGAAGACATTAAATGACAGTTATCATTTTGCTATTTTTTGGATATGTATTATTTTTTGAGTGCTCTCTAAACGTTTGACACTGTAATAAACACGAGGAATATAAAAATAAATGTGACCATCAAGTAGTCTAGAAAAGGGAGAAAGGCACATACACTAATCATGTGAATGCCAGACAGACATTGCTATGCTGGAGGAATTCACAGAGAACATGAAGAAAGGCATCTAGCTCAATTTGGATGGGTGGCTAGAAAGGCTTCCTGTAGGAACAATATTTGAGAATAATCTTAAAGCGATAGTTACAATAGAGTATGTAATTAGTTGGGGGCTGATTCATGACACATTTCCATATATTTTAGAAGCCAGACAAGCAGGTGTTCATCCTATTTTGAGGTGCTCAACCAGGACTCTCACTTGGGAGGCTATCCCATTTCTCTACAGAGTTGGGCTGTATTTTCCTGGTGTAGTGTATATATATGCATACCCTTCTTGCAGTAATTTGCCTTGTTTTCTCAAACTGTATGTTTGCAAAAGCTGTTTCTACTCTCCTTGATATTCTTTACTCATCATCCATTGAACTCATTCACACCCATCCTTCAAATACATACTCATCCTTCAAATTCTTTCTTTAGAAGTATTTCCCACTACCCTAGGTTGAATTGGTTATTATCTCCCCATCCTTCTTACTCTTGCACGTTCTTTACATTCATTAATGATTATCTTTGTGCATGTGATCTGGGATAGTTTTAACTTTTGGAAGACAGGACATATGTCCTATTGTGATGGTTTCATTATTATCCTAGTCAGGTTAAGCACTTATATATCACCCCATAAGCATTAAGGAGTTAAAGTTTAGAGGAAAAGAATTTTATGATTAGATTTGTCATCTAGAAATATGACTTTTGCAATAGGGAGGATGGAGTAGAGGAGGAGGCATTAGAAATGGAAAGGCTAGTTAGAAGGCTATTACCACTAACACAAATTAAAATAATGAATGGGAATAAACAAAACAAACTAGAAAATTTAGTGGGAAAGAATATCATTCCCAATTGAATTGAAATGAATAGAGATGCAGAAGGGAGTCATGTGGTTGGATTTCAGCTGTCCTTTGAAGAGTGGAAAGAATTTGGATAGACAGAGTGTGTGGGTGAAATCATTCAGGTTGGAAGAAGAAAATATGGGCATATATGGAAATGATTGCTGAAGGGACCAAAAAATAACTTTTCTCTAAAAGTTACTGTTCACTTATACAGTCATTGACATAATGTGGGTTTATGCAGGCTCTCCATTTGCTGTTTTAGATATGATCATAAAATAGCCCATCAGAAATTAATCTGGCTAATTTCTATTGAGTCTACGGATCTCAGCTAACTTTCCTTCCCGCTGTACCAGCAGTGTGTAAGCTGAGTATGCATATCCTAGAGGATAAGTAGAGCCTTTCCTAGGGGTAGTCACAAGTAGTGTCAAGGAAACACATTTCCAGGCCCTCAACTTCCAAACATATTATTTCTTAAAATTAACCCATGATATTCCACCGCCTGGCTATAGGAATATTCTGGACTCCTTTCTCAGCCCACTTTCATAATTGGTCTCTTTGTCCTTTATAAAATAAATTCACATCTCTCACTCATCCTGAATCTTACTATGCTACATTGGGGAGTAAAAACTTCTGCGGGGTCTCTAAGAAGGGACCATTTGAAATACTGGTATTAGAGAAGTCTCCTTTGGTCAAAGCTCCATAAGGTTTTTTGTTTTATTTTCTTTGCTTTACACATATTTCCATCAAAAGCAAAGCATGCCATAGTAATGAGGTATTTTGCCTTGTGTTGTGATGGTCTGAATTCAAATTTACTGTAGAGTGGGCAGTGGAATAATGATAATTTTCATTCAATAACCTTGTCCTTCTTCCCTTCTCCAACTAATGTCACTGAATGTAGTAACCCTGAGGGAGAGTCACTTAAGAACAGTAGAATTTTAGAAAGAAACAGGGAGGGAAGTTGGCCTTACTGCATTCAACAACAAAATTATAGTAAGTTTCAGTACCTGCTCTCTCTCTTTCTCTTTCTCAGAATTGTAATTCAGAAGAAGCTGGTTGTTACAGGAATGCATATTAACATTTTGTTAAAATTGAATAATGTCAGAAAGTATGTTTGCTTTGCCTGATTGGTTTGGCAATGCAGATTTGCTTTGTTCATTACATTATGTGGCAGACCATTTGCACAAGTAGCCTCTACTAAGTCTGCAGTTTCAAGATTTGGAAGAAAATATACTTGAATGTAAGATTTAGTTAAATATTTCTATAAGATGAAATGTTTATATTTTTAAATATAAGAACTCGGCCGGGCGCGGTGGCTCACGCTTGTAATCCCAGCACTTTGGGAGGCCGAGGCGGGCGGATCACGAGGTCAGGAGATCGAGACCACGGTGAAACCCCGTCTCTACTAAAAATACAAAAAAAATTAGCCGGGCGTGGTGGCGGGCGCCTGTAGTCCCAGCTACTTGGAGAGGCTGAGGCAGGAGAATGGCGTGAACCCGGGAAGCGGAGCTTACAGTGAGCCGAGATTGCGCCACTGCACTCCAGCCTGGGTGACAGAGCGAGACTCCGTCTCAAAAAAAAAAAAAAAAAAAAAAAATATATATATAAGAACTCGAGGCCAGGCATGGCGGCTCACACCTGTAATCCCAACACTTTGGGAGGCCAGGAGAATCGCTTGAGCCCAGGAGTTTGAGTCCAGCCTGAGCAACATAGAGAGACCACTGTCTCTTAAAAAAAAAAAAAAAGAGCCAGATGTGATGGCACGCACCTGTGGTCCCAGCTACTTGGGAGGCTGAGGTGGGAGGATCTCTGGGGCTCAGGAGGTCAAGGGTGCATTGAGCAGTGATCACTCATGCCATTTTACTTCAGCCTAGGTGACAGAATAATACCCTGTCTCAAAAAAAATTCAAAATATTTTTTAAAAAATTTTATTTTAAGTTCAGGGGTACATGTGCACGTTTATTATATAGGTAAATTTGTATCATTGGGGTTTGTTATACAGATTATTTTGTCACCAGGTACTAAGCCTAGTATCCAATAGTTATTCTTTCTGCTCCTCTCTCTCCTCCCACCTTCTGCCCTCAAGTAGGCCCCAATGTCTTTTGTTCTCTTTTGAAAGAATTTTATGGTGGTTTGCTGTGGTGTGTCACCTAGGTCCTTCCTTCAGGATAAAGGGACTGATTTCCCCAGTTGCCTGAAATAGTGGCTGCTCACAGCCTTGTCCTCTCTGGAAATTGCCCTCTGCTGAAGGAAATTTCCCTTCCCAAGGCTATGGCTCTCCTTGGGGTCAGCCTACACTCAGTGGTTAATCCCATGCAGATGGCATAAAGGCCCTACCTTTTGCCTCCATTTTGGAACATCTCTGAAGGGCCATCTCAGCCCTAGGTCTCAAACTAAAGGAAGTGATTCTCCATGACAGAGTAACAGCCACAATTACTTATTATTTATTAAGTGTTAGTAAGAGCCTTTTGGATTTAATTCCCAGAAACTGAGAAAGTGAATGATTTTGTAATGTCTGGGTAACAAATTCTTTAGCAAGTTAGGTGGTTTCCAATTTTTTGCTTTCAATAAAATTGCAGTAGGGTCCAATTGAGTTGTGAGTGATGAATATTAAAAATAATTTCTAGAAATAGCTTATCATCTAATTTCCAGATATAACTCAGAAAGAGACCAAAAAAGTTGAGTAAATTGAATTGAGTAATTGAAATAGAGTGATGCCTCCAGCTGTGCTCTTTTTGCTTAGGATTGCCTTGGCTATTTGAGCTATTTTTTGGTTCTATATGAATTTTAAGATAGTTTTTTCTAATTCTGTGAAGAATGTCAATGGTAGTTTAATGGAAATAGCATTGAATCTATAAATTACTTTAGGCAGTATGGCCATTTCACCATATTGATTCTTCCTATTCATGGGCATGGAATATTTTTCCATTTGTTTGTGTCCTCTCTTATTTCCTTGAGCAGTGGTTTGTACTTGTCCTTGAAGAGATCTTTCACTTGTTAGCTGTATTCCTATGTATTTTATTCTTTTTGCAGCAATTGTGAGTGGGAGTTCGTTCATGATTTGGCTCTTGGCTTGTCTGTTGTTGGTGTATAGGAATGGGTAGTGATTTTTGCACATTGATTTTGTATCCTGAGATGTTGCTGAAGTTGCTTATCAGCTTAAGAGTCTTTCGGGTGCCGGGCGTGGTGGCTCACGCTTGTAATCCCAGCACTTTGGGAGGCCAAGATGGGCGGATCATGAGGTCAGGAGATTGAAACCATCCTGGCTAACACAGTGAAACTGTGTCTCTACTAAAAATACAAAAAATTAGCCGGGCATGGTGGCAGGTGCCTGTAGTCCCAGCTACTCGGGAGGTTGAGGCAGGAGAATGGCATGAACCTGGGAGGCAGAGCTTGCAGTGAGCCGAGATCGCGCCACTGCACTCCAGCCTGGGAGACAGAGTGAGACTCCATCTCAAAAAAAAAAAAAAAGAATCTTTTGGGCTGAGATGATTTCTAGATATAGAATCATGTCATCTGCAAACAGAGTCAATTTGACTTCCTCTTTTCCTATTTGACTACCCTTTATTTCTTTCTCTCACCTGATTGCCCTGGCCAGAACTTCCAATACTAGGTTGAATAGGAGTGGTGAGAGAAGGCATCCTTGTCTTGTGCCAGTTTTCAAGGGGAATGCTTCCAGTTTTTGCCCATTCAGTATGGTATTGGCTGTGGGTTTGTCATAAATAGCTCTTACTATTTTGAGATATGTTCCATCAACACCTATTTTATTGAGTGTTTTTAACATGAAGGATGTTGAATTTTAGTGAAAGCCTTTTCTGCATCTATTGAGAATCATGTGGTTTTTGTCATTGGTTCTGTTTATGTGATGGATTACATTTATTGATTTGCATATGTTGAACCAGCCTTGCATCCCAGGGATGAAGCTGGCTTGATCGTGGTCGATAAGCTCTTTGATGTACTGCTGGATTTGGTTTGCTGGTATTTTATTGAGGATTTTTGAATTGAAGTTCATCAGGGATATTGGCTGAAGTTTTCCTTTTTTGTTGTATCTTTGCCAGGTTTTGGTATCAGGATGATGTTGGTCTCATAAAATGAGTTAGGGAGGAGTCCTTCCTTTTCAATTTTTTGAAATAGTTTCAGAAGAAATGGTACCAGCTCCTCTTTGTACCTCTGGTAGAATTCAGCTGTAAATCTGTCTGGTCTTGGGCTTTTTTTTTTTGGTTGGTGGGTTATTTATTACTGCCTCAATTTCAGAACTTGTTATTGGTCTATTCAGGGATTCAACTTCTTCCTGGTTCAGTCTTGGGAGGATGTATGTGTCCAGGAATTTATCCATTTCTTCTAGATTTTCTAGTTTATGTGCATAGAGGTATTTATAGTATTCTCTAATGGTTGTTTGTATTTCTGTGGGGTCAGTGGTGATATCCTTTTTATCATTTTTTATTATGTCTATATGATTCTCCTCTGTTTTCTTTTTTATTAGTGCAGCTAGCAGTCTACATATTTTATTAAGTTTTTCCAAAAACCAGCTGCTGGTTTCATTGATTTTTTTGAAGGGTTTTTCATGTCTCTATCTCCTTCAGTTCTGCTCTGATCTTGGTTATTTCTTGTCTTCTGCTAGCTTTGGGGTTTGTTTGCTCTTCATTCTCTCATTCTTTTAGAAGTGATGTTAGGATGTCAATTTGAGATCTTTCTAGCTTTTTGATATGGGCATTTAGTGCTATAAATTTCCCTGTTAACACTGCTTTAGCTGTGTCCCAGAGATTTGGTACATTTTATCTTTGTTCTCATTAGTTTCAAAGAACTTTCTGATTTCTGCCTTAATTTCATTATTTACCCAGGAGTCATTCAGGAGGAGGTTGTTCAATATCTGTGTAGTTGTGTGGTTTCTTAGTCTTGAGTTCTAGTTTGATTGCGCTACTTTCTGAGAGACTATTTGTCATAATTTCAGTTCTTCTGGATTTGTTGAGGAGTGTTTTACTTCCAATTATGTGGCTGATTTTAGAGTAAGTGCCATGTGGTGCTGAGAAGAATGTATATTCTGTTGCTCTGGAGTGGAGAGTTCTGTAGCCATCTAACAGGTCCACTTGATTCAGAGCTGAGTTCAAGTCCTGAATATCTTTATTAATTTTCTATCCCAATGATCTGTCTAATATTGACAGTGGGGTGTTAAAGATGCCCATTATTATTGTGTGGGAGTCTAAGTCTCTTTGTAGGTCTCTAACAACTTGTTTTATGAATCTGGGTGCTCCTATATTTGATGCATATATATTTAGGATAGTTAGCACTTCTTGTTTAATTGAATCCTTTACCATTATGTAATGCCCTTCTTTGTCTTTTTTGATCTTAGTTGGTTTAAAGTCTGTTTTGTCAGAAACTAGGATTGTGACCCCTGTTTTTTTCTGCTTTCCATTTGCTGATAAATATTCATCCATCCCTTTATTTTGATTCTATGTGTGTCTTTGCATGTGAGATGGGTCTCTTGAATACAGCACACCAATGGGCCTTGATTCTTTATCCAGCTTGCCATTCTATGCCTTTTAATTGGAACATTTAGCCCATTTACATTTAAGGTTAATATTGTTATGTGTGGATTTGATCCTATCATCATGATGCTAGCTGGTTATTTTTCAGCCTTGTTTTTTTTTTTTTTTTTTTTTT